>NW_028295748.1:1200000-1800000 GCF_964341445.2 Mesoplodon mirus | reverse complement strand
TGACACTGGCTGCCTTGGACCTGCGGCCTGCCTCTCTGTGTGACGAGAAACAGAGAGCTTGAGCTCGATGCTAGTCGTCCCATGTGGTTTACCTATTCACTAACAATCCTTAGGGAATCCCTTCAAACCCTGTTTTCCAAAGGGACCACAAAGCACTCTCCCTTTGCCTTCCTGCGGTCTTTGGGGCTTCCCGGTGTTGTAGAAGGTAGATACTTCTGTTGTTCACATTGACACCTTCTAGTGGCTTCCGAAAACGCTGAACGTTTTCAGGTCAGTTTTCAAGCCCTATTCTCCACAAGGACCACAGAGCATTCCCCCTGCGCCTTCGTTCTGTGTTTTGTACTTCCCAGGTGCGGTAGGAAGGAGATACATCTGCTGTTCACATTTAGAGCTTCTAGTGGCTTAAGAAAAGAAGGTCTCCATTGCCCTTCTTTTGGCATATAGTTCTCCTCCACTGAACGTGGCTTACCGGTCCCAGAAGTGTCGGGCACTCCGTCGCCTACATCTTAGAATCTAGTGCACAGCCTAGTGGCCTATGACATCATAAACGCATGCTGGAGTTTAAGCACCGCTTTGAAACAGGCTCCCTTGGATCTGGGGCCTGCCGCTTTCTGGGACAAGAAATGGATAGTGTTAAGAAGAGAAGATATGGCACAACAGTGTTTCCCTGCCACAATGGAGCCTGCAACGCTGTAAATCCCAGTGAAGAAAAAAAGTTTCCCTTCAAGCTCTCTTTTCCAAAGGGAACACAGAGCATTCTCCCTGCACTTTCCCTTTGAGTTTTGTACTTCCCAGGTGCGGTAGAAGGGAGATATACATCTGCAGTTCACATTTACACGTTCTAGTGACTTAAGGAAAGAAGGCCTCCATTGCCCTTCTTCTGGCATTTGGTTCTCCTCAACCGAAAGTAGCTTACAGGTCCCAGAACTGACGGGCAGTCCTTCGCCTACATCTTAGAATCTAGTGCACAGCCTAGTGGCCTATGACACCATAAACGCTTGCTGGAGTTTAAGCACCGCTTTGAAACAGGCTGCCTTGGATCTGGGGCCTGCCTCTTTCTGGGACGAGAAATGGATTGTGTTTAGAAGAGAAGATATGGAACAACAGTGTTTCCCTGCCACAATTGAGCCTGCAAAGCTGGAAAATTCCAGTGAGGAAAAAAACGTTTCCCTTCAAGCTCTTTTCCAAAGGGAACACAGAGCATTCTCCCTGCACTTTCCCTTTGAGTTTTGTACTTGCCAGGTGCGGTAGAAGGGAGATACATCTGCTGTTCACATTTACACGTTCTAGTGGCTTAAGGAAAGAAGGCCTCCATTGCCCTTCTATTGGCATATAGTTGTCCTCAACTGAAAGTGGCTTACAGCTCCCAGTAGTGTCAGGCAGTCCATCGTTTACATGTTGCATCCTAGTGCAGAGACACATGGCCTAAGACACCGTAAAAGCTTCCTGCATTTAAAGCACCGCTTTGACACAAGCTGCCTTGGACCTGCGGCCTGCCTCTCTGTGTGACGAGAAACAGAGAGCTTGAGCTCGATGCTAGTCGTCCCATGTGGTTTACCCATTCACTAACAATCCTTAGTGAATCCCTTCAAACCCTGTTTTCCAAAGGGACCACAAAGCACTCTCCCTTTGCCTTCTTATGATCTTTGGGGCTTCCCAGTGCTGTACAAGGTAGATACTTCTGTTGTTCACATCGACACCTTCTAGTGGCTTCCGAAAACACTGAACGTTTTCAGGTCAGTTTTCAAGCTCTATTCTCCACAAGGACCACAGAGCATTCCCCCTGGGCCTTCGTTCTGTGTTTTGTACTTCCCAGGTGCGGTAGGTAGGAGATACATCTGCTGTTCACATTTAGAGCTTCTAGTGCCTGAAGAAAAGAAGGTCTCCATTGCCCTTCTTTTGGCATATAGTTCTCCTCCACTGAACGTGCTTTACCAGTCCCAGAAGTGTCGGGCACTCCGTCGCCTACATCTTACAATCTAGTGCACAGCCTGGTGGCCTATTACATCATAAACGCTTGCTGGACTTTAAGCACCGCTTTGACACAGGCTGCCTTGGACCTGCGGCCTGCCTCTCTGTGTGACGAGAAACAGAGAGCTTGAGCTCGATGCTAGTCGTCCCATGTGGTTTACCTATTCACTAACAATCCTTAGGGAATCCCTTCAAACCCTGTTTTCCAAAGGGACCACAAAGCACTCTCCCTTTGCCTTCCTGCGGTCTTTGGGGCTTCCCGGTGTTGTAGAAGGTAGATACTTCTGTTGTTCACATTGACACCTTCTAGTGGCTTCCGAAAACACTGAACGTTTTCAGGTAAGTTTTCAAGCTCTATTCTCCACAAGGAGCACAGAGCATTCCCCCTGGGCCTTCGTTCTGTGTTTTGTACTTCCCAGGGGCGGTAGGAAGGAGATACATCTGCTGTTCACATTTAGAGCTTCTAGTGGCTTAAGAAAAGAAGGTCTCCATTGCCCTTCTTTTGGCATATAGTTCTCCTCCACTGAACGGGGCTTACCGGTCCCAGAAGTGTCGGGCACTCCGTCGCCTACATCTTAGAATCTAGTGCACAGCCTAGTGGCCTATGACATCATAAACGCATGCTGGAGTTTAAGCACCGCTTTGAAACAGGCTGCCTTGGATCTGGGGCCTGCCTCTTTCTGGGACGAGAAATGGATTGTGTTAAGAAGAGAAGATATGGCACAACAGTGTTTCCCTGCCACAATTGAGCCTGCAACGCTCTAAATCCCAGTGAGGAAAAAAAGGTTCCCTTCAAGCTCTCTTTTCCAAAGGGAACACAGAGCATTCTCCCTGCACTTTCCCTTTGAGTTTTGTACTTCCCACGTGCGTACAAGGGAGATATACATCTGCAGTTCACATATACACGTTCTAGTGGCTTAAGGAAAGAAGGCCTCCATTGCCCTTCTTCTGGCATATTGTTCTCCTCAACCGAACGTAGCTTACAGGTCCCAGAACTGACGGGCAGTCCTTCGCCTACATCTTAGAATCTAGTGCACAGCCTAGTGGCCTATGACACCATAAACGCTTGCTGGAGTTTAAGCACCGCTTTGAAACAGGCTGCCTTGGACCTGGGGCCTGCCTCTTTCTGGGAGGAGAAATGGATTGTGTTAAGAAGAGAAGATATGGAACAACAGTGTTTCCCTGCCACAATAGAGCCTGCAAAGCTGTAAAATTCCAGTGAGGAAAAAAACGTTTCCCTTCAAGCTCTTTTCCAAAGGGAACACAGAGCATTCTCCCTGCACTTTCCCTTTGAGTTTTGTACTTGCCAGGTGCGGTAGAAGGGAGATACATCTGCTGTTCACATTTACACGTTCTAGTGGCTTAAGGAAAGAAGGCCTCCATTGCCCTTCTTTTGGCATATAGTTGTCCTCAACTGAAAGTGGCTTACAGCTCCCAGTAGTGTCAGGCAGTCCGTCGTTTACATGTTGCATCCTAGTGCAGAGACACATGGCCTAAGACACCGTAAAAGCTTCCTGCATTTAAAGCACCGCTTTGACACACGCTGCCTTGGACCTGCGGCCTGCCTCTCTGTGTGAAGATAAACAGAGCTTGAGCTTGATGCTAGTCGTCCCATGTGGTTTACCCATTCACTAACAATCCTTAGTGAATCCCTTCAAACCCTGTTTTCCAAAGGGACCACAAAGCACTCTCCCTTTGCCTTCCTGCAGTCTTTGGGGCTTCCCGGTGCTGTAGAAGGTAGATACTTCTGTTGTTCACATCGACACCTTCTAGTGGCTTCCGAAAACGCTGAACGTTTTCAGGTCAGTTTTCAAGCCCTGTTCTCCACAAGGAACACAGAGCATTCCCCTTGCACCTTCGTTCTGTGTTTTGTACTTCCCAGGTGCGGTAGGAAGGAGATACATCTGCTGTTCACATTTAGAGCTTCTAGTGGCTTAAGAAAAGAAGGTCTCCATAGCCCTTCTTTTGGCATATAGTTCTCCTCCACTGAACGGGGCTTACCGGTCCCAGAAGTGTCGGGCACTCCGTCGCCTACATCTTAGAATCTAGTGCACAGCCTAGTGGCCTATGACATCATAAACGCATGCTGGAGTTTAAGCACCGCTTTGAAACAGGCTGCCTTGGATCTGGGGCCTGCCTCTTTCTGGGACGAGAAATGGATTGTGTTAAGAAGAGAAGATATGGCACAACAGTGTTTCCCTGCCACAATGGAGCCTGCAACGCTGTAAATCCCAGTGAGGAAAAAAAGTTTCCCTTCAAGCTCTCTTTTCCAAAGGGAACACAGAGCATTCTCCCTGCACTTTCCCTTTGAGTTTTGTACTTCCCAGGTGCGGTAGAAGGGAGATATACATCTGCAGTTCACATTTACACGTTCTAGTGACTTAAGGAAAGAAGGCCTCCATTACCCTTCTTCTGGCATTTGGTTCTCCTCAACCGAAAGTAGCTTACAGGTCCCAGAACTGACGGGCAGTCCTTCGCCTACATCTTAGAATCTAGTGCACAGCCTAGTGGCCTATGACACCATAAACGCTTGCTGGAGTTTAAGCACCGCTTTGAAACAGGCTGCCTTGGATCTGGGGCCTGCCTCTTTCTGGGACGAGAAATGGATTGTGTTTAGAAGAGAAGATATGGAACAACAGTGTTTCCCTGCCACAATTGAGCCTGCAAAGCTGTAAAATTCCAGTGAGGAAAAAAACGTTTCCCTTCAAGCTCTTTTCCAAAGGGAACACAGAGCATTCTCCCTGCACTTTCCCTTTGAGTTTTGTACTTGCCAGGTGCGGTAGAAGGGAGATACATCTGCTGTTCACATTTACACGTTCTAGTGGCTTAAGGAAAGAAGGCCTCCATTGCCCTTCTATTGGCATATAGTTGTCCTCAACTGAAAGTGGCTTACAGCTCCCAGTAGTGTCAGGCAGTCCATCGTTTACATGTTGCATCCTAGTGCAGAGACACATGGCCTAAGACACCGTAAAAGCTTCCTGCATTTAAAGCACCGCTTTGACACACGCTGCCTTGGACCTGCGGCCTGCCTCTCTGTGTGACGATAAACAGAGCTTGAGCTCGATGCTAGTCGTCCCATGTGGTTTACCCATTCACTAACAATCCTTAGTGAATCCCTTCAAACCCTGTTTTCCAAAGGGACCACAAAGCACTCTCCCTTTGCCTTCCTGCAGTCTTTGGGGCTTCCCGGTGCTGTAGAAGGTAGATACTTCTGTTGTTCACATCGACACCTTCTAGTGGCTTCCGAAAACGCTGAACGTTTTCAGGTCAGTTTTCAAGCCCTGTTCTCCACAAGGAACACAGAGCATTCACCTTGCACCTTCGTTCTGTGTTTTGTACTTCCCAGGGGCGGTAGGAAGGAGATACATCTGCTGTTCACATTTAGAGCTTCTAGTGGCTTAAGAAAAGAAGGTCTCCATAGCCCTTCTTTTGGCATATAGTTCTCCTCCACTGAACGGGGCTTACCGGTCCCAGAAGTGTCGGGCACTCCGTCGCCTACATCTTAGAATCTAGTGCACAGCCTAGTGGCCTATGACATCATAAACGCATGCTGGAGTTTAAGCACCGCTTTGAAACAGGCTGCCTTGGATCTGGGGCCTGCCTCTTTCTGGGACGAGAAATGGATTGTGTTAAGAAGAGAAGATATGGCACAACAGTGTTTCCCTGCCACAATGGAGCCTGCAACGCTGTAAATCCCAGTGAGGAAAAAAAGTTTCCCTTCAAGCTCTCTTTTCCAAAGGGAACACAGAGCATTCTCCCTGCACTTTCCCTTTGAGTTTTGTACTTCCCACGTGCGTACAAAGGAGATATACATCTACAGTTCACATATACACGTTCTAGTGGCTTAAGGAAAGAAGGCCTCCATTGCCCTTCTTCTGGCATATTGTTCTCCTCAACCGAACGTAGCTTACAGGTCCCAGAACTGATGGGCAGTCCTTCGCCTACATCTTAGAATCTAGTGCACAGCCTAGTGGCCTATGACACCATAAACGCTTGCTGGAGTTTAAGCACCGCTTTGAAACAGGCTGCCTTGGACCTGGGGCCTGCCTCTTTCTGGGAGGAGAAATGGATTGTGTTAAGAAGAGAAGATATGGAACAACAGTGTTTCCCTGCCACAATGGAGCCTGCAACGCTGTAAATCCCAGTGAGGAAAAAAAGTTTCCCTTCAACCTCTCTTTTCCAAAGGGAACACAGAGCATTCTCCCTGCACTTTCCCTTTGAGTTTTGTACTTGCCAGGTGCGGTAGAAGGGAGATATACATCTGCAGTTCACATTTACACGTTCTAGTGACTTAAGGAAAGAAGGCCTCCATTGCCCTTCTTCTGGCATTTGGTTCTCCTCAACCATAAGTAGCTTACAGGTCCCAGAACTGACGGGCAGTCCTTCGCCTACATCTTAGAATCTATTGCACAGCCTAGTGGCCTATGACACCATAAACGCTTGCTGGAGTTTAAGCACCGCTTTGAAACAGGCTGCCTTGGATCTGGGGCCTGCCTATTTCTGGGACGAGAAATGGATTGTGTTTAGAAGAGAAGATATGGAACAACAGTGTTTCCCTGCCACAATTGAGCCTGCAAAGCTGTAAAATTCCAGTGAGGAAAAAAACGTTTCCCTTCAAGCTCTTTTCCAAAGGGAACACAGAGCATTCTCCCTGCACTTTCCCTTTGAGTTTTGTACTTGCCAGGTGCGGTAGAAGGGAGATACATCTGCTGCTCACATTTACACGTTCTAGTGGCTTAAGGAAAGAAGGCCTCCATTGCCCTTCTATTGGCATATAGTTGTCCTCAACTGAAAGTGGCTTACAGCTCCCAGTAGTGTCAGGCAGTCCGTCGTTTACATGTTGCATCCTAGTGCAGAGACACATGGCCTAAGACACCGTAAAAGCTTCCTGCATTTAAAGCACCGCTTTGACACACGCTGCCTTGGACCTGCGGCCTGCCTCTCTGTGTGACGAGAAACAGAGAGCTTGAGCTCGATGCTAGTCGTCCCATGTGGTTTACCTATTCACTAACAATCCTTAGGGAATCCCTTCAAACCCTGTTTTCCAAAGGGACCACAAAGCACTCTCCCTTTGCCTTCCTGCGGTCTTTGGGGCTTCCCGGTGCTGTAGAAGGTAGATACTTCTGTTGTTCACATCGACACCTTCTAGTGGCTTCAGAAATTGCTGAACATTTTCAGGTCAGTTTTCAAGCCCTATTCTCCACAAGGACCACAGAGCATTCCCCCTGCGCCTTTGTTCTGTGTTTTGTACTTCCCAGGGGCGGTAGGAAGGAGATACATCTGCTGTTCACATTTAGAGCTTCTAGTGGCTTAAGAAAAGAAGGTCTCCATTGCCCTTCTTTTGGCATATAGTTCTCCTCAACTGAACGTGGCTTACCAGTCCCAGAAGTGTCGGGCACTCCGTCGCCTACATCTTAGAATCTAGTGCACAGCCTAGTGGCCTATGACATCATAAACGCATGCTGGAGTTTAAGCACCGCTTTGACACTGGCTGCCTTGGACGTGGGGCCTGCCTATTTCTGGGACGAGAAATGGATTGTGTTAAGAAGAGAAGATATGGCACAACAGTGTTTCCCTGCCATAATTGAGCCTGCAACGCTCTAAATCCCAGTGAGGAAAAAAAGGTTCCCTTCAAGCTCTCTTTTCCAAAGGGAACACAGAGCATTCTCCCTGCACTTTCCCTTTGAGTTTTGTACTTCCCACGTGCGTACAAGGGAGATATACATCTGCAGTTCACATATACACGTTCTAGTGGCTTAAGGAAAGAAGGCCTCCATTGCCCTTCTTCTGGCATATTGTTCTCCTCAACCGAACGTAGCTTACAGGTCCCAGAACTGACGGGCAGTCCTTCGCCTACATCTTAGAATCTAGTGCACAGCCTAGTGGCCTATGGCACCATAAACGCTTGCTGGAGTTTAAGCACCGCTTTGAAACAGGCTGCCTTGGACCTGGGGCCTGCCTCTTTCTTGGAGGAGAAATGGATTGTGTTAAGAAGAGAAGATATGGAACAACAGTGTTTCCCTGCCACAATTGAGCCTGCAAAGCTGTAAAATTCCAGTGAGGAAAAAAACGTTTCCCTTCAAGCTCTTTTCCAAAGGGAACACAGAGCATTCTCCCTGCACTTTCCCTTTGAGTTTTGTACTTGCCAGGTGCGGTTGAAGGGAGATACATCTGCTGCTCACATTTACACGTTCTACTGGCTTAAGGAAAGAAGGCCTCCATTGCCCTTCTATTGGCATATAGTTGTCCTCAACTGAAAGTGGCTTACAGCTCCCAGTAGTGTCAGGCAGTCCGTCGTTTACATGTTGCATCCTAGTGCAGAGACACATGGCCTAAGACACCGTAAAAGCTTCCTGCATTTAAAGCACCGCTTTGACACACGCTGCCTTGGACCTGCGGCCTGCCTCTCTGTGTGACGATAAACAGAGAGCTTGAGCTCGATGCTAGTCGTCCCATGTGGTTTACCTATTCACTAACAATCCTTAGGGAATCCCTTCAAACCCTGTTTTCCAAAGGGACCACAAAGCACTCTCCCTTTGCCTTCCTGCGGTCTTTGGGGCTTCCCGGTGCTGTAGAAGGTAGATACTTCTGTTGTTCACATCGACACCTTCTAGTGGCTTCAGAAAATGCTGAACATTTTCAGGTCAGTTTTCAAGCCCTATTCTCCACAAGGACCACAGAGCATTCCCCCTGCGCCTTTGTTCTGTGTTTTGTACTTCCCAGGGGCGGTAGGAAGGAGATACATCTGCTGTTCACATTTAGAGCTTCTAGTGGCTTAAGAAAAGAAGGTCTCCATTGCCCTTCTTTTGGCATATAGTTCTCCTCCACTGAACGTGGCTTACCAGTCCCAGAAGTGTCGGGCACTCCGTCGCCTACATCTTAGAATCTAGTGCACAGCCTAGTGGCCTATGACATCATAAACGCATGCTGGAGTTTAAGCACCGCTTTGACACTGGCTGCCTTGGACGTGGGGCCTGCCTATTTCTGGGACGAGAAATGGATTGTGTTAAGAAGAGAAGATATGGCACAACAGTGTTTCCCTGCCATAATTGAGCCTGCAACGCTCTAAATCCCAGTGAGGAAAAAAAGGTTCCCTTCAAGCTCTCTTTTCCAAAGGGAACACAGAGCATTCTCCCTGCACTTTCCCTTTGAGTTTTGTACTTCCCACGTGCGTACAAGGGAGATATACATCTGCAGTTCACATATACACGTTCTAGTGGCTTAAGGAAAGAAGGCCTCCATTGCCCTTCTTCTGGCATATTGTTCTCCTCAACCGAACGTAGCTTACAGGTCCCAGAACTGACGGGCAGTCTTTCGCCTACATCTTAGAATCTAGTGCACAGCCTAGTGGCCTATGGCACCATAAACGCTTGCTGGAGTTTAAGCACCGCTTTGAAACAGGCTGCCTTGGACCTGGGGCCTGCCTCTTTCTTGGAGGAGAAATGGATTGTGTTAAGAAGAGAAGATATGGAACAACAGTGTTTCCCTGCCACAATTGAGCCTGCAAAGCTGTAAAATTCCAGTGAGGAAAAAAACGTTTCCCTTCAAGCTCTTTTCCAAAGGGAACACAGAGCATTCTCCCTGCACTTTCCCTTTGAGTTTTGTACTTGCCAGGTGCGGTAGAAGGGAGATACATCTGCTGCTCACATTTACACGTTCTAGTGGCTTAAGGAAAGAAGGCCTCCATTGCCCTTCTTTTGGCATATAGTTGTCCTCAACTGAAAGTGGCTTAGAGCTCCCTGTAGTGTCAGGCAGTCCGTCGTTTACATGTTGCATCCTAGTGCAGAGACACATGGCCTAAGACACCGTAAAATCTTCCTGCATTTAAAGCACCGCTTTGACACACGCTGCCTTGGACCTGCGGCCTGCCTCTCTGTGTGAAGATAAACAGAGCTTGAGCTCGATGCTAGTCGTCCCATGTGGTTTACCCATTCACTAACAATCCTTAGTGAATCCCTTCAAACCCTGTTTTCCAAAGGGACCAGAAAGCACTCTCCCTTTGCCTTCCTGCGGTCTTTGTGGCTTCCCAGTGCTGTAGAAGGTAGATACTTCTGTTGTTCACATCGACACCTTCTAGAGGCTTCCGAAAACTCTGAACGTTTTCAGGTCAGCTTTCAAGCCCTATTCTCCACAAGGACCACAGAGCATTCACCCTGTGCCTTCGTTCTGTGTTTTGTACTTCCCAGGTGCGGTAGGAAGGAGATACATCTGCTGTTCACATTTAGAGCTTCTAGTGGCTTAAGAAAAGAAGATCTCCATTGCCCTTCTTTTGGCATATAGTTCTCCTCCACTGAACGTGGCTTACCGGTCCCAGAAGTGTCGGGCACTCCGTCGCCTACATCTTAGAATCTAGTGCACAGCCTAGTGGCCTATGACATCATAAACGCATGCTGGAGTTTAAGCACCGCTTTGAAACAGGCTGCCTTGGATCTGGGGCCTGCCTCTTTCTGGGACGAGAAATGGATTGTGTTTAGAAGAGAAGATATGGAACAACAGTGTTTCCCTGCCACAATTGAGCCTGCAAAGCTGTAAAATTCCAGTGAGGAAAAAAACGTTTCCCTTCAAGCTCTTTTCCAAAGGGAACACAGAGCATTCTCCCTGCACTTTCCCTTTGAGTTTTGTACTTGCCAGGTGCGGTAGAAGGGAGATACATCTGCTGTTCACATTTACACGTTCTAGTGGCTTAAGGAAAGAAGGCCTCCATTGCCCTTCTATTGGCATATAGTTGTCCTCAACTGAAAGTGGCTTACAGCTCCCAGTAGTGTCAGGCAGTCCGCCGTTTACATGTTGCATCCTAGTGCAGAGACACATGGCCTAAGACACCGTAAAAGCTTCCTGCATTTAAAGCACCGCTTTGACACACGCTGCCTTGGACCTGCGGCCTGCCTCTCTGTGTGACGAGAAACAGAGAGCTTGAGCTCGATGCTAGTCGTCCCATGTGGTTTACCCATTCAGTAACAATCCTTAGTGAATCCCTTCAAACCCTGTTTTCCAAAGGGACCACAAAGCACTCTCCCTTTGCCTTCTTACGGTCTTTGGGGCTTCCCAGTGCTGTACAAGGTAGATACTTCTGTTGTTCACATCGACACCTTCTAGTGGCTTCCGAAAACACTGAACGTTTTCAGGTCCGTTTTCAAGCTCTATTCTCCACAAGGAGCACAGAGCATTCCCCCTGGGCCTTCGTTCTGTGTTTTGTACTTCCCAGGGGCGGTAGGAAGGAGATACATCTGCTGTTCACATTTAGAGCTTCTAGTGGCTTAAGAAAAGAAGGTCTCCATTGCCCTTCTTTTGGCATATAGTTCTCCTCCACTGAACGTGGTTTACCAGTCCCAGAAGTGTCGGGCACTCCGTCGCCTACATCTTACAATCTAGTGCACAGCCTGGTGGCCTATTACATCATAAACGCTTGCTGGACTTTAAGCACCGCTTTGACACTGGCTGCGTTGGACCTGCGGCTTGCCTCTCTGTGTGACGAGAAACAGAGAGCTTGAGCTCGATGCTAGTCGTCCCATGTGGTTTACCTATTCACTAACAATCCTTAGGGAATCCCTTCAAACCCTGTTTTCCAAAGGGACCACAAAGCACTCTCCCTTTGCCTTCCTGCGGTCTTTGGGGCTTCCCGGTGTTGTAGAAGGTAGATACTTCTGTTGTTCACATTGACACCTTCTAGTGGCTTCCGAAAACACTGAACATTTTCAGGTAAGTTTTCAAGCTCTATTCTCCACAAGGAGCACAGAGCATTCCTCCTGCGCATTCGTTCTGTGTTTTGTACTTCCCAGGGGCGGTAGGAAGGAGATACATCTGCTGTTCACATTTAGAGCTTCTAGTGGCTTAAGAAAAGAAGGTCTCCATTGCCCTTCTTTTGGCATATAGTTCTCGTCCACTGAACGGGGCTTACCGGTCCCAGAAGTGTCGGGCACTCCGTCGCCTACATCTTAGAATCTAGTGCACAGCCTAGTGGCCTATGACATCATAAACGCATGCTGGAGTTTAAGCACCGCTTTGAAACAGGCTGCCTTGGATCTGGGGCCTGCCTCTTTCTGGGACGAGAAATGGATTGTGTTAAGAAGAGAAGATATGGCACAACAGTGTTTCCCTGCCACAATGGAGCCTGCAACGCTGTAAATCCCAGTGAGGAAAAAAAGTTTCCCTTCAAGCTCTCTTTTCCAAAGGGAACACAGAGCATTCTCCCTGCTCTTTCCCTTTGAGTTTTGTACTTGCCAGGTGCGGTAGAAGGGAGATATACATCTGCAGTTCACATTTACACGTTCTAGTGACTTAAGGAAAGAAGGCCTCCATTGCCCTTCTTCTGGCATTTGGTTCTCCTCAACCAAAAGTAGCTTACAGGTCCCAGAACTGACGGGCAGTCCTTCGCCTACATCTTAGAATCTAGTGCACAGCCTAGTGGCCTATGACACCATAAACGCTTGCTAGAGTTTAAGCACCGCTTTGAAACAGGCTGCCTTGGATCTGGAGCCTGCCTCTTTCTGGGACGAGAAATGGATTGTGTTTAGAAGAGAAGATATGGAACAACAGTGTTTCCCTGCCACAATTGAGCCTGCAAAGCTGTAAAATTCCAGTGAGGAAAAAAACGTTTCCCTTCAAGCTCTTTTCCAAAGGGAACACAGAGCATTCTCCCTGCACTTTCCCTTTGAGTTTTGTACTTGCCAGGTGCGGTAGAAGGGAGAAACATCTGCTGCTCACATTTACACGTTCTAGTGGCTTAAGGAAAGAAGGCCTCCATTGCCCTTCTATTGGCATATATTTGTCCTCAACTGAAAGTGGCTTACAGCTCCCAGTAGTGTCAGGCAGTCCGTCGTTTACATGTTGCATCCTAGTGCAGAGACACATGGCCTAAGACACCGTAAAAGCTTCCTGCATTTAAAGCACCGCTTTGACACACGCTGCCTTGGACCTGCGGCCTGCCTCTCTGTGTGAAGGTAAACAGAGCTTGAGCTCGATGCTAGTCGTCCCATGTGGTTTACCCATTCACTAACAATCCTTAGTGAATCCCTTCAAACCCTGTTTTCCAAAGGGACCACAAAGCACTCTCCCTTTGCCTTCCTGCGGTCTTTGTGGCTTCCCAGTGCTGTAGAAGGTAGATACTTCTGTTGTTCACATCGACACCTTCTAGTGGCTTCCGAAAACGCTGAACGTTTTCAGGTCAGTTTTCAAGCCCTATTCTCCACAAGGACCACAGAGCATTCCCCCTGCGCCTTCGTTCTGTGTTTTGTACTTCCCAGGTGCGGTAGGAAGGAGATACATCTGCTGTTCACATTTAGAGCTTCTAGTGGCTTAAGAAAAGAAGGTCTCCATTGCCCTTCTTTTGGCATATAATTCTCCTCCACTGAACGGGGCTTACCGGTCCCAGAAGTGTCGGGCACTCCGTCGCCTACATCTTAGAATCTAGTGCACAGCCTAGTGGCCTATGACATCATAAACGCATGCTGGAGTTTAAGCACCGCTTTGAAACAGGCTCCCTTGGATCTGGGGCCTGCCGCTTTCTGGGACGAGAAATGGATTTTGTTAAGAAGAGAAGATATGGCACAACAGTGTTTCCCTGCCACAATGGAGCCTGCAACGTTGTAAATCCCAGTGAAGAAAAAAAGTTTCCCTTCAAGCTCTCTTTTCCAAAGGGATCACAGAGCATTCTCCCTGCACTTTCCCTTTGAGTTTTGTACTTCCCAGGTGCGGTAGAAGGGAGATATACATCTGCAGTTCACATTTACACGTTCTAGTGACTTAAGGAAAGAAGGCCTCCATTGCCCTTCTTCTGGCATTTGGTTCTCCTCAACCGAAAGTAGCTTACAGGTCCCAGAACTGACGGGCAGTCCTTCGCCTACATCTTAGAATCTAGTGCACAGCCTAGTGGCCTATGACACCATAAACGCTTGCTGGAGTTTAAGCACCGCTTTGAAACAGGCTCCCTTGGATCTGGGGCCTGCCGCTTTCTGGGACGAGAAATGGATTTTGTTAAGAAGAGAAGATATGGCACAACAGTGTTTCCCTGCCACAATGGAGCCTGCAACGTTGTAAATCCCAGTGAAGAAAAAAAGTTTCCCTTCAAGCTCTCTTTTCCAAAGGGATCACAGAGCATTCTCCCTGCACTTTCCCTTTGAGTTTTGTACTTCCCAGGTGCGGTAGAAGGGAGATATACATCTGCAGTTCACATTTACACGTTCTAGTGACTTAAGGAAAGAAGGCCTCCATTGCCCTTCTTTTGGCATATAGTTGTCCTCAACTGAAAGTGGCTTACAGCTCCCAGTAGTGTCAGGCAGTCCGTCGTTTACATGTTGCATCCTAGTGCAGAGACACATGGCCTAAGACACCGTAAAAGCTTCCTGCATTTAAAGCACCGCTTTGACACACGCTGCCTTGGACCTGCGGCCTGCCTCTCTGTGTGACGAGAAACAGAGAGCTTGAGCTCGATGCTAGTCGTACCATGTGGTTTACCCATTCACTAACAATCCTTAGTGAATCCCTTCAAACCCTGTTTTCCAAAGGGACCACAAAGCACTCTCCCTTTGCCTTCTTACGGTCTTTGGGGCTTCCCAGTGCTGTACAAGGTAGATACTTCTGTTGTTCACATCGACACCTTCTAGTGGCTTCCGAAAACACTGAACGTTTTCAGGTCCATTTTCAAGCTCTATTCTCCACAAGGAGCACAGAGCATTCCCCCTGGGCCTTCGTTCTGTGTTTTGTACTTCCCAGGGGCGGTAGGAAGGAGATACATCTGCTGTTCACATTTAGAGCTTCTAGTGGCTTAAGAAAAGAAGGTCTCCATTGCCCTTCTTTTGGCATATAGTTCTCCTCCACTGAACGTGGTTTACCAGTCCCAGAAGTGTCGGGCACTCCGTCGCCTACATCTTACAATCTAGTGCAGAGCCTGGTGGCCTATTACATCATAAACGCTTGCTGGACTTTAAGCACCGCTTTGACACTGGCTGCGTTGGACCTGCGGCTTGCCTCTCTGTGTGACGAGAAACAGAGAGCTTGAGCTCCATGCTAGTCGTCCCATGTGGTTTACCTATTCACTAACAATCCTTAGGGAATCCCTTCAAACCCTGTTTTCCAAAGGGACCACAAAGCACTCTCCCTTTGCCTTCTTACGGTCTTTGGGGCTTCCCGGTGTTGTAGAAGGTAGATACTTCTGTTGTTCACATTGACACCTTCTAGTGGCTTCCGAAAACACTGAACGTTTTCAGGTAAGTTTTCAAGCTCTATTCTCCACAAGGAGCACAGAGCATTCCTCCTGCGCCTTCGTTCTGTGTTTTGTACTTCCCAGGGGCGGTAGGAAGGAGATACATCTGCTGTTCACATTTAGAGCTTCTAGTGGCTTAAGAAAAGAAGGTCTCCATTGCCCTTCTTTTGGCATATAGTTCTCGTCCACTGAACGGGGCTTACCGGTCGCAGAAGTGTCGGGCACTCCGTCGCCTACATCTTAGAATCTAGTGCACAGCCTAGTGGCCTATGACATCATAAACGCATGCTGGAGTTTAAGCACCGCTTTGAAACAGGCTGCCTTGGATCTGGGGCCTGCCTCTTTCTGGGACGAGAAATGGATTGTGTTAAGAAGAGAAGATATGGCACAACAGTGTTTCCCTGCCACAATGGAGCCTGCAACGCTGTAAATCCCAGTGAGGAAAAAAAGTTTCCCTTCAAGCTCTCTTTTCCAAAGGGAACACAGAGCATTCTCCCTGCACTTTCCCTTTGAGTTTTGTACTTGCCAGGTGCGGTAGAAGGGAGATATACATCTGCAGTTCACATTTACACGTTCTAGTGACTTAAGGAAAGAAGGCCTCCATTGCCCTTCTTCTGGCATTTGGTTCTCCTCAACCAAAAGTAGCTTACAGGTCCCAGAACTGACGGGCAGTCCTTCGCCTACATCTTAGAATCTAGTGCACAGCCTAGTGGCCTATGACACCATAAACGCTTGCTGGAGTTTAAGCACCGCTTTGAAACAGGCTGCCTTGGATCTGGGGCCTGCCTCTTTCTGGGACGAGAAATGGATTGTGTTTAGAAGAGAAGATATGGAACAACAGTGTTTCCCTGCCACAATTGAGCCTGCAAAGCTGTAAAATTCCAGTGAGGAAAAAAACGTTTCCCTTCAAGCTCTTTTCCAAAGGGAACACAGAGCATTCTCCCTGCACTTTCCCTTTGAGTTTTGTACTTGCCAGGTGCGGTAGAAGGGAGATACATCTGCTGCTCACATTTACACGTTCTAGTGGCTTAAGGAAAGAAGGCCTCCATTGCCCTTCTATTGGCATATATTTGTCCTCAACTGAAAGTGGCTTACAGCTCCCAGTAGTGTCAGGCAGTCCGTCGTTTACATGTTGCATCCTAGTGCAGAGACACATGGCCTAAGACACCGTAAAAGCTTCCTGCATTTAAAGCACCGCTTTGACACACGCTGCCTTGGACCTGCGGCCTGCCTCTCTGTGTGAAGGTAAACAGAGCTTGAGCTCGATGCTAGTCGTCCCATGTGGTTTACCCATTCACTAACAATCCTTAGTGAATCCCTTCAAACCCTGTTTTCCAAAGGGACCACAAAGCACTCTCCCTTTGCCTTCCTGCGGTCTTTGTGGCTTCACAGTGCTGTAGAAGGTAGATACTTCTGTTGTTCACATCGACACCTTCTAGTGGCTTCCGAAAACGCTGAACGTTTTCAGGTCAGTTTTCAAGCCCTATTCTCCACAAGGACCACAGAGCATTCCCCCTGCGCCTTCGTTCTGTGTTTTGTACTTCCCAGGGGCGGTAGGAAGGAGATACATCTGCTGTTCACATTTAGAGCTTCTAGTGGCTTAAGAAAAGAAGGTCTCCATTGCCCTTCTTTTGGCATATAATTCTCCTCCACTGAACGGGGCTTACCGGTCCCAGAAGTGTCGGGCACTCCGTCGCCTACATCTTAGAATCTAGTGCACAGCCTAGTGGCCTATGACATCATAAACGCATGCTGGAGTTTAAGCACCGCTTTGAAACAGGCTCCCTTGGATCTGGGGCCTGCCGCTTTCTGGGACGAGAAATGGATTTTGTTAAGAAGAGAAGATATGGCACAACAGTGTTTCCCTGCCACAATGGAGCCTGCAACGTTGTAAATCCCAGTGAAGAAAAAAAGTTTCCCTTCAAGCTCTCTTTTCCAAAGGGAACACAGAGCATTCTCCCTGCACTTTCCCTTTGAGTTTTGTACTTCCCAGGTGCGGTAGAAGGGAGATATACATCTGCAGTTCACATTTACACGTTCTAGTGACTTAAGGAAAGAAGGCCTCCATTGCCCTTCTTCTGGCATTTGGTTCTCCTCAACCGAAAGTAGCTTACAGGTCCCAGAACTGACGGGCAGTCCTTCGCCTACATCTTAGAATCTAGTGCACAGCCTAGTGGCCTATGACACCATAAACGCTTGCTGGAGTTTAAGCACCGCTTTGAAACAGGCTGCCTTGGACCTGGGGCCTGCCTCTTTCTGGGAGGACAAATGGATTGTGTTAAGAAGAGAAGATATGGAACAACAGTGTTTCCCTGCCACAATAGAGCCTGCAAAGATGTAAAATTCCAGTGAGGAAAAAAACGTTTCCCTTCAAGCTCTTTTCCAAAGGGAACACAGAGCATTCTCCCTGCACTTTCCCTTTGAGTTTTGTACTTGCCAGGTGCGGTAGAAGGGAGATACATCTGCTGTTCACATTTACACGTTCTAGTGGCTTAAGGAAAGAAGGCCTCCATTGCCCTTCTTTTGGCATATAGTTGGCCTCAACTGAAAGTGGCTTACAGCTCCCAGTAGTGTCAGGCAGTCCGTCGTTTACATGTTGCATCCTAGTGCAGAGACACATGGCCTAAGACACCGTAAAAGCTTCCTGCATTTAAAGCACCGCTTTGACACACGCTGCCTTGGACCTGCGGCCTGCCTCTCTGTGTGAAGATAAACAGAGCTTGAGCTTGATGCTAGTCGTCCCATGTGGTTTACACATTCACTAACAATCCTTAGTGAATCCCTTCAAACCCTGTTTTCCAAAGGGAGCACAAAGCACTCTCCCTTTGCCTTCCTGCGGTCTTTGGGGCTTCCCGGTGCTGTAGAAGGTAGATACTTCTGTTGTTCACATCGACACCTTCTAGTGGCTTCCGAAAACGCTGAACGTTTTCAGGTCAGTTTTCAAGCCCTGTTCTCCACAAGGACCACAGAGCATTCCCCCTGCGCCTTCGTTCTGTGTTTTGTACTTCCCAGGTGCGGTAGGAAGGAGATACATCTGCTGTTCACATTTAGAGCTTCTAGTGGCTTAAGAAAAGAAGGTCTCCATAGCCCTTCTTTTGGCATATAGTTCTCCTCCACTGAACGGGGCTTACCGGTCCCAGAAGTGTCGGGCACTCCGTCGCCTACATCTTAGAATCTAGTGCACAGCCTAGTGGCCTATGACATCATAAACGCATGCTGGAGTTTAAGCACCGCTTTGAAACAGGCTGCCTTGGATCTGGGGCCTGCCTCTTTCGGGGACGAGAAATGGATTGTGTTAAGAAGAGAAGATATGGCACAACAGTGTTTCCCTGCCACAATGGAGCCTGCAACGCTGTAAATCCCAGTGAGGAAAAAAAGTTTCCCTTCAAGCTCTCTTTTCCAAAGGGAACACAGAGCATTCTCCCTGCACTTTCCCTTTGAGTTTTGTACTTCCCAGGTGCGGTAGAAGGGAGATATACATCTGCAGTTCACATTTACACGTTCTAGTGACTTAAGGAAAGAAGGCCTCCATTACCCTTCTTCTGGCATTTGGTTCTCCTCAACCGAAAGTAGCTTACAGGTCCCAGAACTGACGGGCAGTCCTTCGCCTACATCTTAGAATCTAGTGCACAGCCTAGTGGCCTATGACACCATAAACGCTTGCTGGAGTTTAAGCACCGCTTTGAAACAGGCTGCCTTGGATCTGGGGCCTGCCTCTTTCTGGGACGAGAAATGGATTGTGTTTAGAAGAGAAGATATGGCACAACAGTGTTTCCCTGCCAAAATGGAGCCTGCAACTCTGTAAATCCCAGTGAGGAAAAAAGTTTCCCTGCAAGCTCTCTTTTCCAAAGGGAACACAGAGCATTCTCCCTGCACTTTCCCTTTGAGTTATGTATTTGCCAGGTGCGGTAGAAGGGAGATACATCTGCTGCTCACATTTACACGTTCTAGTGGCTTAAGGAAAGAAGGCCTCCATTGCCCTTCTTTTGGCATATAGTTGTCCTCAACTGAAAGTGGCTTACAGCTCCCAGTAGTGTCAGGCAGTCCGTCGTTTACATGTTGCATCCTAGTGCAGAGACACATGGCCTAAGACACCGTAAAAGCTTCCTGCATTTAAAGCACCGCTTTGACACACGCTGCCTTGGACCTGCGGCCTGCCTCTCTGTGTCACGAGAAACAGAGAGCTTGAGCTCGATGCTAGTCGTCCCATGTGGTTTACCTATTCAGTAACAATCCTTAGGGAATCCCTTCAAACCCTGTTTTCCAAAGGGACCACAAAGCACTCTCCCTTTGCCTTCCTGCGGTCTTTGGGGCTTCCCAGTGTTGTAGAAGGTAGATACTTCTGTTGTTCACATCGACGCCTTCTAGTGGCTTCCGAAAACACTGAACGTTTTCAGGTCAGTTTTCAAGCTCTATTCTCCACAAGGAGCACAGAGCATTCCCCCTGGGCCTTCGTTCTGTGTTTTGTACTTCCCAGGTGCGGTAGGAAGGAGATACATCTGCTGTTCACATTTAGAGCTTCTAGTGGCTTAAGAAAAGAAGGTCTCCATTGCCCTTCCTTTGGCATATAGTTCTCCTCCACTGAACGTGGCTTACCGGTCCCAGAAGTGTCGGGCACTCCGTCGCCTACATCTTACAATCTAGTGCACAGCCTGGTGGCCTATTACATCATAAACGCTTGCTGGAGTTTAAGCACCGCTTTGACACTGGCTGCCTTGGACCTGGGGCCTGCCTATTTCTGGGACGAGAAATGGATTGTGTTAAGAAGAGAAGATATGGCACAACAGTGTTTCCCTGCCACAATTGAGCCTGCAACGCTCTAAATCCCAGTGAAGAAAAAAAGGTTCCCTTCAAGCTCTCTTTTCCAAAGGGAACACAGAGCATTCTCCCTGCACTTTCCCTTTGAGTTTTGTACTTCCCACGTGCGTACAAGGGAGATATACATCTGCAGTTCACATTTACACGTTCTAGTTGCTTAAGGAATGAAGGCCTCCATTGCCCTTCTTCTGGCATATAGTTCTCCTCAACCGAACGTAGCTTACAGGTCCCAGAACTGACGGGAAGTCCTTCGCCTACATCTTAGAATCTAGTGCACAGCCTAGTGGCCTATGACATCATAAACGCATGCTGGAGTTTAAGCACCGCTTTGACACTTTCTGCCTTGGACCTGGGGCCTGCCTCTTTCTGGGACGAGAAATGGATTTTGTTAAGAAGAGAAGATATACCACAACAGTGTTTCCCTGCCACAATGGAGCCTGCAACTCTCTAAATCCCAGTGAAGAAAAAAAGTTTCCCTTCAAGCTCTCTTTTCCAAAGGGAACACAGAGCATTCTCCCTGCACTTTCCCTTTGAGTTTTGTACTTGCCAGGTGTGGTAGAAGGGAAATACATCTGCTGCTCACATTTACACGTTCTAGTGGCTTAAGGAAAGAAGGCCTCCATTGCCCTTCTTCTAGCATATAGTTCTCCTCAACCGAACGTAGCTTACAGGTCCCAGAACTGACGGGCAGTCCTTCGCCTACATCTTAGAATCTAGTGCACAGCCTAGTGGCCTATGACACCATAAACGCTTGCTAGAGTTTAAGCACCGCTTTGAAACAGGCTGCCTTGGATCTGGGGCCTGTCTCTTTCTCGGACGAGAAATGGATTGAGTTTAGAAGAGAAGATATGGAACAACAGTGTTTCCCTGCCACAATGGAGCCTGCAAAGCTGTAAAATTCCAGTGAGGATAAAAACGTTTCCCTTCAAGCTCTTTTCCAAAGGGAACACAGAGCATTCTCCCTGCACTTTCCCTTTGAGTTTTGTACTTGCCAGGTGTGGTAGAAGGGAGATACATCTACTGTTCACATTTACACGTTCTAGTGGCTTAAGGAAAGAAGGCCTCCATTGCCCTTCTATTGGCATATATTTGTCCTCAACTGAAAGTGGCTTACAGCTCCCAGTAGTGTCAGGCAGTCCGTCGTTTACATGTTGCATCCTAGTGCAGAGACACATGGCCTAAGACACCGTAAAAGCTTCCTGCATTTAAAGCACCGCTTTGACACACGCTGCCTTGGACCTGCGGCCTGCCTCTCTGTGTGACGAGAAACAGAGAGCTTGAGCTCGATGCTAGTTGTCCCATGTGTTTTACCTATTCACTAACAATCCTTAGTGAATCCCTTCAAACCCTGTTTTCCAAAGGGACCACAAAGCACTCTCCCTTTGTCTTCCTGCGGTCTGTGGGGCTTCCCGGTGCTGTAGACGGTAGATACTTCTGTTGTTCACATCGACACCTTCTAGTGGCTTCCGAAAACGCTGAACGTTTTGAGGTCAGTTTTCAAGCCCTATTCTCCACAAGGACCACACAGCATTCCCCCTGCGCCTTCGTTCTGTGTTTTGTACTTCCCAGGTGCGGTAGGAAGGAGATACATCTGCTGTTCACATTTAGAGCTTCTAGTGGCTTAAGAAAAGAAGGTCTCCATTGCCCTTCTTTTGGCATATAGTTCTCCTACACTGAACTTGGCTTACCGGTCCCAGAAGTGTCGGGCACTCCGTCGCCTACATCTTAGAATCTAGTGCACAGCCTAGTGGCCTATGACATCATAAACGCATGCTGGAGTTTAATCACCGCTTTGAAACAGGCTGCCTTGGATCTGGGGCCTGCCACTTTCTGGGACGAGAAATGGATTGTGTTAAGAAGAGAAGATATGGCACAATAGTGTTTCCCTGCCACAATGGAGCCTGCAACGCTGTAAATCCCAGTGAGGAAAAAAAGTTTCCCTTCAAGCTCTCTTTTCCATAGGGAACACAGAGCATTCTCCCTGCACTTTCCCTTTGAGGTTTGTACTTCCCAGGTGCGGTAGAAGGGAGATACACATCTGCAGTTCACATTTACACGTTCTAGTGACTTAAGGAAAGAAGGCCTCCATTGCCCTTCTTCTGGCATTTGGTTCTCCTCAACCGAACGTAGCTTGCAGGTCCCAGAACAGACGGGCAGTCCTTCGCCTACATCTTAGAATCTAGTGCACAGCCTAGTGGCCTATAACATCCTAAACGCTTGCTGGAGTTTACGCATCGCTCTGACATAGGCTGCCTTGGATTTGGGGCCTGCCTATTTCTGTGACGAGAAATGGATTGTGTTAAGAAGAGAAGATATGGTACAACAGTGTTTACCTGCCACAATTGAGCCTGCAAAGCTGTAAATTCCAGTGAGGAAAAAAAGTTTCCCTTCAAGCTCTCTTTTCCAAAGGGAACACTGAGCATTCTCCCTGCACTTTCCCTTTGAGTTTTGTACTTCCCACGTGCGTACAAGGGAGATATACATCTGCAGTTCACATTTACACGTTCTAGTGGCTTAAGGAAAGAAGGCCTCCATTGCCCTTCTTTTGGCATATAGTTGTCCTCAACTGAAAGTGGCTTACAGCTCCCAGTAGTGTCAGGCAGTCCGTCATTTACATGTTGCATCCTAGTGCAGAGACACATAGCCTAAGACACCGTAAAAGCTTCCTGCATTTAAACCACCGCTTTGACACACGCTGCCTTGGACCTGCGGCCTGCCTCTCTGTGTGAAGATAAACAGAGCTTGAGCTCGATGCTAGTCGTCCCATGTGGTTTACCCATTCACTAACAATCCTTAGTGAATCCCTTCAAACCCTGTTTTCCAAAGGGACCACAAAGCACTCTCCCTTTGCCTTCCTGCGGTCTTTGGGGCTTCCCGGTGCTGTAGAAGGTAGATACTTCTGTTGTTCACATCGACACCTTCTAGTGGCTTCCGAAAATGCTGAACGTTTTCAGGTCAGTTTTCAAGCCCTATTCTCCACAAGGACCACAGAGCATTCACCCTGCGCCTTCGTTCTGTGTTTTGTACTTCCCAGGGGCGGTAGGAAGGAGATACATCTGCTGTTCACATTTAGAGCTTCTAGTGGCTTAAGAAAAGAAGGTCTCCATTGCCCTTCTTTTGGCATATAGTTCTCCTCCACTGAACGTGGCTTACCGGTCCCAGAAGTGTCGGGCACTCCGTCGCCTACATCTTACAATCTAGTGCACAGCCTGGTGGCCTATTACATCATAAACGCTTGCTGGAGTTTAAGCACCGCTTTGACACTGGCTGCCTTGGACCTGGGGCTTGCCTATTTCTGGGACGAGAAATGGATTGTGTTAAGAAGAGAAGATATGGCACAACAGTGTTTCCCTGCCACAATTGAGCCTGCAACGCTCTAAATCCCAGTGAGGAAAAAAATTTCCCTTCGAGCTATATTTTCCAAAGGGAACACAGAGCATTCTCCCTGCACTTTCCCTTTGTGTTTTGTACTTCCCACGTGCGTACAAGGGAGATATACATCTGCAGTTCACATATACACGTTCTAGTGGCTTAAGGAAAGAAGGCCTCCATTGCCCTTCTTCTGGCATATTGTTCTCCTCAACCGAACGTAGCTTACAGGTCCCAGAACTGACGGGCAGTCCTTCGCCTACATCTTAGAATCTAGTGCACAGCCTAGTGGCCTATGACACCATAAACGCTTGCTGGAGTTTAAGCACCGCTTTGAAACAGGCTGCCTTGGACCTGGGGCCTGCCTCTTTCTGGGAGGAGAAATGGGTTGTGTTAAGAAGAGAAGATATGGAACAACAGTGTTTCCCTGCCACAATTGAGCCTGCAAAGCTGCAAAATTCCAGTGAGGAAAAAAACCTTTCCCTTCAAGCTGTTTTCCAAAGGGAACACAGAGCATTCTCCCTGCAATTTCCCTTTGAGTTTTGTACTTGCCAGGTGCGGTAGAAGGGAGATACATCTGCTGCTCACATTTACACGTTCTAGTGGCTTAAGAAAAGAAGGTCTCCATTGCCCTTCTTTTGGCATATAGTTCTCCTCCACTGAACGTGGCTTACCGGTCCCAGAAGTGTCGGACACTCCGTCGCCTACGTCTTACAATCTAGTGCACAGCCTGGTGGCCTATTACATCATAAACGCTTGCTGGAGATTAAGCACCGCTTTGACACTGGCTGCCTTGGACCTGGGGCCTGCCTCTTTCTGGGACGAGAAATGGATTGTGTTAAGAAGAGAAGATATGGCACAACAGTGTTTCCCTGCCACAATTGAGCCTGCAACGCTCTAAATCCCAGTGAGGAGAAAAAGTTTCCCTTCGAGCTCTCTTTTCCAAAGGGAAAACAGAGCATTCTCCCTGCACTTTCCCTTTGAGTTTTGTACTTCCCACGTGCGTACAAGGGAGATATACATCTGCAGTTCACATATACACGTTCTAGTGGCTTAAGGAAAGAAGGCCTCCATTGCCCTTCTTCTGGCATATTGTTCTCCTCAACCGAACGTAGCTTACAGGTCCCAGAACTGACGGGCAGTCCTTCGCCTACATCTTAGAATCTAGTGCACAGCCTAGTGGCCTATGACACCATAAACGCTTGCTGGAGTTTAAGCACCGCTTTGAAACAGGCTGCCTTGGACCTGGGGCCTGCCTCTTTCTGGGAGGAGAAATGGATTGTGTTAAGAAGAGAAGATATGGAACAACAGTGTTTCCCTGCCACAATTGAGCCTGCAAAGCTGTAAAATTCCAGTGAGGAAAAAAAGGTTTCCCTTCAAGCTCTTTTCCAAAGGGAACACAGAGCATTCTCCCTGCACTTTCCCTGTGAGTTTTGTACTTGCCAGGTGCGGTAGAAGGGAGATACATCTGCTGCTCACATTTACACGTTCTAGTGGCTTAAGGAAAGAAGGCCTCCATTGCCCTTCTTTTGGCATATAGTTGTCCTCAACTGAAAGTGGCTTACAGCTCCCAGTAGTGTCAGGCAGTCCATCGTTTACATGTTGCATCCTAGTGCAGAGACACATTGCCTAAGACACCGTAAAAGCTTCCTGCATTTAAAGCACCGCTTTGACACACGCTGCCTTGGACCTGCGGCCTGCCTCTCTGTGTGAAGATAAACAGAGCTTGAGCTCGATGCTAGTCGTCCCATGTGGTTTACCCATTCACTAACAATCCTTAGTGAATCCCTTCAAACCCTGTTTTCCAAAGGGACCACAAAGCACTCTCCCTTTGTCTTCCTGCGGTCTTTGGGGCTTCCCGGTGCTGTAGAAGGTAGATACTTCTGTTGTTCACATCGACACCTTCTAGTGGCTTCCGAAAACACTGAACGTTTTCAGGTCAGTTTTCAAGCCCTATTCTCCACAAGGACCACAGAGCATTCACCCTGCGCCTTCGTTCTGTGTTTTGTACTTCCCAGGTGCGGTAGGAAGGAGATACATCTGCTGTTCACATTTAGAGCTTCTAGTGGCTTAAGAAAAGAAGGTCTCCATTGCCCTTCTTTTGGCATATAGTTCTCCTCCACTGAACGTGGCTTACCGGTCCCAGAAGTGTCGGGCACACCGTCGCCTACATCTTACAATCTACTGCACAGCCTGGTGGCCTATTACATCATAAACGCTTGCTGGAGTTTAAGCACCGCTTTGACACTGGCTCCCTTGGACCTGGGGCCTGCCTATTTCTGGGACGAGAAATGGATTGTGTTAAGAAGAGAAGATATGGCACAACAGTGTTTCCCTGCCACAATTGAGCCTGCAACGCTCTAAATCCCAGTGAGGAAAAAAAGTTTCCCTTCGAGCTATCTTTTCCAAAGGGAACACAGAGCATTCTCCCTGCACTTTCCCTTTGAGTTTTGTAGTTCCCACGTGCGTACAAGGGAGATATACATCTGCAGTTCACATATACACGTTCTAGTGGCTTAAGGAAAGAAGGCCTCCATTGCCCTTCTTCTGGCATATTGTTCTCCTCAACCGAACGTAGCTTACAGGTCCCAGAACTGACGGGCAGTCCTTCGCCTACATCTTAGAATCTAGTGCACAGCCTAGTGGTTATGACACCATAAACGCTTGCTGGAGTTTAAGCACCGCTTTGAAACAGGCTGCCTTGGACCTGGGGCCTGCCTCTTTCTGGGACGAGAAATGGATTGTGTTAAGAAGAGAAGATATGGAACAACAGTGTTTCCCTGCCACAATTGAGCCTGCAAAGATGTAAAATTCCAGTGAGGAAAAAAACGTTTCCCTTCAAGCTCTTTTCCAAAGGGAACACAGAGCATTCTCCCTGCACTTTCCCTTTGAGTTTTGTACTTGCCAGGTGCGGTAGAAGGGAGATACATCTGCAGTTCACATTTACACGTTCTAGTGGCTTAAGGAAAGAAGGCCTCCATTGCCCTTCTTTTGGCATATAGTTGTCCTCAACTGAAAGTGGCTTACAGCTCCCAGTAGTGTCAGGCAGTCCGTCGTTTACATGTTGCATCCTAGTGCAGAGACACATGGCCTAAGACACCGTAAAAGCTTCCGGCATTTAAAGCACCGCTTTGACACACGCTGCCTTGGACCTGCGGCCTGCCTCTCTGTGTGAAGATAAACAGAGCTTGAGCTCGATGCTAGTCGTCCCATGTGGTTTACCCATTCACTAACAATACTTAGTGAATCCCTTCAAACCCTGTTTTCCAAAGGGACCACAAAGCACTCTCCCTTTGCCTTCCTGCGGTCTTTGGGGCTTCCCGGTGCTGTAGAAGGTAGAGACTTCGGTTGTTCACATCGACACCTTCTAGTGGCTTCCGAAAACGCTGAACGTTTTCAGGTCAGTTTTCAAGCCCTATTCCCCACAAGGACCACAGAGCATTCCCCCTGGGCATTCGTTCTGTGTTTTGTACTTCCCAGGTGCGGTAGGAAGGAGATACATCTGCTGTTCACATTTAGAGCTTCTAGTGGCTTAAGAAAAGAAGGTCTCCATTGCCCTTCTTTTGGCATATAGTTCTCCTCCACTGAACGTGGCTTTACGGTCCCAGAAGTGTCGGGCACTCCGTCGCCTACATCTTAGAATCTAGTGCACAGCCTAGTGGCCTATGACATCATAAACGCATGCTGGAGTTTAAGCACCGCTTTGAAACAGGCTGCCTTGGATCTGGGGCCTGCCTCTTTCTGGGACGAGAAATGGATTGTGTTAAGAAGAGAAGATATGGCACAACAGTGTTTCCCTGCCACAATGGAGCCTGCAACGCTCTAAATCCCAGTGAAGAAAAAAAGTTTCCCTTCAAGAACTCTTTTCCAAAGGGAACACTGAGCATTCTCCCGGCACTTTCCCTTTGAGTTTTGTACTTCCCACGTGCGTACAAGGGAGATATACATCTGCAGTTCACATTTACACGTTCTAGTGACTTAAGGAAAGAAGGCCTCCATTGCCCTTCTTCTGGCATATAGTTCTCCTCAACCGAACGTAGCTTACAGGTCCCAGAACTGACGGGCAGTCCTTCGCCTACATCTTAGAATCTAGTGCACAGCCTAGTGTCCTATGACACAATAAACGCTTGCTGGAGTTTAAGCACCGCTTTGAAACAGGCTGCCTTGGATCTGGGGCCTGCCTCTTTCTGGGACGAGAAATGGATTGTGTTTAGAAGAGAAGATATGGAACAACAGTGTTTCCCTGCCACAATTGAGCCTGCAAAGCTGTAAAATTCCAGTGAGGATAAAAAAGTTTCCCTTCAAGCTCTTTTCCAAAGGGAACACAGAGCATTCTCCCTGCACTTTCCCTTTGAGTTTTGTACTTGCCAGGTGCGGTAGAAGGGTGATACATCTGCTGTTCACATTTACACGTTCTAGTGGCTTAAGGAAAGAAGGCCTCCATTGCCCTTCTATTGGCATATAGTTGTCCTCAACTGAAAGTGGCTTACAGCTCCCAGTAGTGTCAGGCAGTCCGTCGTTTACATGTTGCATCCTAGTGCAGAGACACATGGCCTAAGACACCGTAAAAGCTTCCTGCATTTAAAGCACCGCTTTGACACACGCTGCCTTGGACCTGCGGCCTGCCTCTCTGTGTGACGAGAAACAGAGAGCTTGAGCTCGATGCTAGTCGTCCCATGTGTTTTACCCATTCACTAACAATCCTTAGTGAATCCCTTCAAACCCTGTTTTCCAAACGGACCACAAAGCACTCTCCCTTTGCCTTCCTGCGGTCTTTGGGGCTTCCCGGTGCTGTAGAAGGTAGATACTTCTGTTGTTCACATCGACACCTTCTAGTGGCTTCCGAAAACGCTGAACGTTTTCAGGTCAGTTTTCAAGCCCTATTCTCCACAAGGACCACAGAGCATTCCCCCTGCGCCTTCGTTCTGTGTTTTGTACTTCCCAGGTGCGGTAGGAAGGAGAAACATCTGCTGTTCACATTTAGAGCTTCTAGTGGCTTAAGAAAAAAGGTCTCCATTGCCCTTCTTTTGGCATATAGTTCTCCTCCACTGAACGTGGCTTACCGGTCCCAGAAGTGTCGGGCACTCCGTCGCCTACATCTTACAATCTAGTGCACAGCCTAGTGGCCTATGATATCATAAACGCATGCTGGAGTTTAAGCACCGCTTTGACACTTTCTGCCTTGGACCTGGGGCCTGCCTCTTTCTGGGAGGAGAAATGGATTGTGTTAAGAAGAGAAGATATGGAACAACAGTGTTTCCCTGCCACAATTGAGCCTGCAACGTTCTAAATCCCAGTGAGGAAAAAAAGGTTCCCTTCAAGCTCTCTTTTCCAAAGGGAACTCAGAGCATTCTCCCTGCACTTTCCCTTTGAGTTTTGTACTTCCCAGGTGCGGTAGAAGGGAGATATACATCTGCAGTTCACATTTACACGTTCTAGTGACTTAAGGAAAGAAGGCCTCCATTGCCCTTCTTCTGGCATTTGGTTCTCCTCAACCGAAAATAGCTTACAGGTCCCAGAACAGACGGGCAGTCCTTCGCCTACATCTTAGAATCTAGTGCACAGCCTAGTGGCCTATAACATCCTAAAGGCTTGCTGGAGTTTACGCATCGCTCTGACACAGGCTGCCTTGGATCTGGGGCCTGCCTATTTCTGTGACGAGAAATGGATTGTGTTAAGAAGAGAAGATATGCTACAACAGTGTTTACCTGCCACAATTGAGCCTGCAAAGCTGTAAATTCCAGTGAGGAAAAAAAGTTTCCCTTCAAGCTCTCTTTTCCAAAGGGAACACAGAGCATTCTCCCTGCACTTTCCCTTTGAGTTTTGTACTTCCCACGTGCGTACAAGGGAGATATACATCTGCAGTTCACATTTACACGTTCTAATGGCTTAAGGAAAGAAGGCCTCCATTGCCCTTCTTCTGGCATATAGTTCTCCTCAACCGAACGTAGCTTACAGGTCCCAGAACTGACGGGCAGTCCTTCGCCTACATCTTAGAATCTAGTGCACAGCCTAGTGGCCTATGACACCATAAACGCTTGCTGGAGTTTAAGCACCGCTTTGAAACAGGCTGCCTTGGATCTGGGGCCTGCCTCTTTCTGGGACGAGAAATGGATTGTGTTTAGAAGAGAAGATATGGAACAACAGTGTTTCCCTGCCACAATTGAGCCTGCAAAGCTGTAAAATTCCAGTGAGGAAAAAAACGTTTCCCTTCAAGCTCTTTTCCAAAGGGAACACAGAGCATTCTCCCTGCACTTTCCCTTTGAGTTTTGTACTTGCCAGGTGCGGTAGAAGGGAGATACATCTGCTGTTCACATTTACACGTTCTAGTGGCTTAAGGAAAGAAGGCCTCCATTGCCCTTCTATTGGCATATAGTTGTCCTCAACTGAAAGTGGCTTACAGCTCCCAGTAGTGTCAGGCAGTCCGTCGTTTACATGTTGCATCCTAGTGCAGGGACACATGGCCTAAGACACCGTAAAAGCTTCCTGCATTTAAAGCACCGCTTTGACACACGCTGCCTTGGACCTGCGGCCTGCCTCTCTGTGTGACGAGAAACAGAGAGCTTGAGCTCGATGCTAGTCGTCCCATGTGGTTTACCTATTCACTAACAATCCTTAGGGAATCCCTTCAAACCCTGTTTTCCAAAGGGACCACAAAGCACTCTCCCTTTGCCTTCCTGCGGTCTTTGGGGCTTCCCGGTGCTGTACAAGGTAGATACTTCTGTTGTTCACATCGACACCTTCTAGTGGCTTCCGAAAACGCTGAACGTTTTCAGGTCAGTTTTCAAGCCCTATTCTCCACAAGGACCACAGAGCATTCCCCCTGCGCCTTCGTTCTGTGTTTTGTACTTCCCAGGTGCGGTAGGAAGGAGAAACATCTGCTGTTCACATTTAGAGCTTCTAGTGGCTTAAGAAAAGAAGGTCTCCATTGCCCTTCTTTTGGCATATAGTTCTCCTCCACTGAACGTGGCTTACCGGTCCCAGAAGTGTCGGGCACTCCGTCGCCTACATCTTAGAATCTAGTGCACAGCCTAGTGGCCTATGACATCATAAACGCATGCTGGAGTTTAAGCACCGCTTTGACACTTTCTGCCTTGGACCTGGGGCCTGCCTCTTTCTGGGACGAGAAATGGATTGTGTTAAGAAGAGAAGATATGGCACAACAGTGTTTCCCTGCCACAATTGAGCCTGCAACGCTGTAAATTCCAGTGAGGAAAAAAACGTTTCCCTTCAAGCTCTTTTCCAAAGGGAACACAGAGCATTCTCCCTGCACTTTCCCGTTGAGTTTTGTACTTGCCAGGTGCGGTAGAAGGGAGATACATCTGCTGCTCACATTTACACGTTCTAGTGGCTTAAGGAAAGAAGGCCTCCATTGCCCTTCTTTTGGCATATAGTTGTCCTCAACTGAAAGTGGCTTACAGCTCCCAGTAGTGTCAGGCAGTCCTTCCTTTACATGTTGCATCCTAGTGCAGAGACACATGGCCTAAGACACCGTAAAAGCTTCCTGCATTTAAAGCACCGCTTTGACACACGCTGCCTTGGACCTGCGGCCTGCCTCTCTGTGTCACGAGAAACAGAGAGCTTGAGCTCGATGCTAGTCGTCCCATGTGGTTTACCCATTCACTAACAATCCTTAGTGAATCCCTTCAAACCCTGTTTTCCAAAGGGACCACAAAGCACTCTCCCTTTGCCTTCCTGCGGTCTTTGGGGCTTCCCGGTGCTGTACAAGGTAGATACTTCTGTTGTTCACATCGACACCTTCTAGTGGCTTCCGAAAACGCTGAACGTTTTCAGGTCAGTTTTCAAGCCCTATTCTCCACAAGGACCACAGAGCATTCCCCCTGCGCCTTCGTTCTGTGTTTTGTACTTCCCAGGTGCGGTAGGAAGGAGAAACATCTGCTGTTCACATTTAGAGCTTCTAGTGGCTTAAGAAAAGAAGGTCTCCATTGCCCTTCTTTTGGCATATAGTTCTCCTCCACTGAACGTGGCTTACCGGTCCCAGAAGTGTCGGGCACTCCGTCGCCTACATCTTAGAATCTAGTGCACAGCCTAGTGGCCTATGACATCATAAACGCATGCTGGAGTTTAAGCACCGCTTTGACACTTTCTGCCTTGGACCTGGGGCCTGCCTCTTTCTGGGACGAGAAATGGATTGTGTTAAGAAGAGAAGATATGGCACAACAGTGTTTCCCTGCCACAATTGAGCCTGCAACGCTGTAAATTCCAGTGAGGAAAAAAACGTTTCCCTTCAAGCTCTTTTCCAAAGGGAACACAGAGCATTCTCCCTGCACTTTCCCGTTGAGTTTTGTACTTGCCAGGTGCGGTAGAAGGGAGATACATCTGCTGCTCACATTTACACGTTCTAGTGGCTTAAGGAAAGAAGGCCTCCATTGCCCTTCTTTTGGCATATAGTTGTCCTCAACTGAAAGTGGCTTACAGCTCCCAGTAGTGTCAGGCAGTCCTTCCTTTACATGTTGCATCCTAGTGCAGAGACACATGGCCTAAGACACCGTAAAAGCTTCCTGCATTTAAAGCACCGCTTTGACACACGCTGCCTTGGACCTGCGGCCTGCCTCTCTGTGTCACGAGAAACAGAGAGCTTGAGCTCGATGCTAGTCGTCCCATGTGGTTTACCCATTCACTAACAATCCTTAGTGAATCCCTTCAAACCCTGTTTTCCAAAGGGACCACAAAGCACTCTCCCTTTGCCTTCCTGCGGTCTTTGGGGCTTCCCGGTGTTGTAGAAGGTAGATACTTCTGCTGTTCACATTGACACCTTCTAGTGTCTTCCGAAAACACTGAACGTTTTCAGGTCAGTTTTCAAGCTCTATTCTCCACAAGGAGCACAGAGCATTCCCCCTGGGCCTTCGTTCTGTGTTTTGTACTTCCCAGGTGTGGTAGGAAGGAGATACATCTGCTGTTCACATTTAGAGCTTCTAGTGGCTTAAGAAAAGAAGGTCTCCATTGCCCTTCTTTTGGCATATAGTTCTCCTCCACTGAACGTGGCTTACCGGTTCCAGAAGTGTCGGACACTCCGTCGCCTACATCTTACAATCTAGTGTACAGCCTGGTGGCCTATGACATCATAAACGCATGCTGGAGTTTAAGCACCGCTTTGAAACAGGCTGCCTTGCATCTGGGGCCTGCCTCTTTCTGGGATGAGAAATGGATTGTGTTAAGAAGAGAAGATATGGCACAACAGTGTTTCCCTGCCACAATGGAGCCTGCAACGCTGTAAATCCCAGTGAGGAAAAAAAGTTTCCCTTCAAGCTCTTTTCCAAAGGGAACACAGAGCATTCTCCCTGCACTTTCCCTTTGAGTTTTGTACTTGCCAGGTGCGGTAGAAGGGAGATACATCTGCTGTTCACATTTACACGTTCTAGTGGCTTAAGGAAAGAAGGCCTCCATTGCCCTTCTTCTGGCATATTGTTCTCCTCAACCGAACGTAGCTTACAGGTCCCAGAACTGACGGGCAGTCCTTCGCCTACATCTTAGAATCTAGTGCACAGCCGAGTGGCCTATGACACCATAAACGCTTGCTGGAGTTTAAGCACCGCTTTGAAACAGGCTGCCTTGGATCTGGGGCCTGCCTCTTTCTGGGAGGAAAAATGGATTGTGTTAAGAAGAGAAGATATGGAACAACAGTGTTTCCCTGCCACAATTGAGCCTGCAAAGCTGTAAAATTCCAGTGAGGAAAAAAAGGTTTCCCTTCAAGCTCTTTTCCAAAGGGAACACAGAGCATTCTCCCTGCACTTTCCCTTTGAGTTTTGTACTTGCCAGGTGCGGTAGAAGGGAGATACATCTGCTGCTCACATTTACACGTTCTAGTGGCTTAAGGAAAGAAGGCCTCCATTGCCCTTCTTTTGGCATATAGTTGTCCTCAACTGAAAGTGGCTTACAGCTCCCAGTACTGTCAGGCAGTCCGTCGTTTACATGTTGCATCCTAGTGCAGAGACACATGGCCTAAGACACCGTAAAAGCTTCCTGCATTTAAAGCACCGCTTTGACACACGCTGCCTTGGACCTGCGGCCTGCCTCTCTGTGTGAAGATAAACAGAGCTTGAGCTCGATGCTAGTCGTCCCATGTGGTTTACCCATTCACTAACAATCCTTAGTGAATCCCTTCAAACCCTGTTTTCCAAACGGACCACAAAGCACTCTCCATTTGCCTTCCTGCAGTCTTTGGGGCTTCCCGGCGCTGTAGAAGGTAGATACTTCTGTTGTTCACATCGACACCTTCTAGTGGCTTCCGAAAACGCTGAACGTTTTCAGGTCAGTTTTCAAGCCCTATTCTCCACAAGGACCACAGAGCATTCCCCCTGCGCCTTCGTTCTGTGTTTTGTACTTCCCAGGGGCGGTAGGAAGGAGATACATCTGCTGTTCACATTTAGAGCTTCTAGTGGCTTAAGAAAAGAAGGTCTCCATTGTCCTTTTTTGGCATACAGTTCTACACTGAACGGGGCTTACCGGTCCCAGAAGTGTCGGGCACTCCGTCGCCTACATCTTAGAATCTAGTGCACAGCCTAGTGGCCTATGACATCATAAACGCATGCTGGAGTTTAAGCACCGCTTTGACACTGGCTGCCTAGGACCTGGGGCCTGCCTATTTCTGGGACGAGAAATGGATTGTGTTAAGAAGAGAAGATATGGTACAACAGTGTTTCCCTGCCACAATTGAGCCTGCAACGTTCTAAATCCCAGTGAGGAAAAAAAGGTTCCCTTCAAGCTCTCTTTTCCAAAGGGAACACAGAGCATTCTCCCTGCACTTTCCCTTTGAGTTTTGTACTTCCCACGTGCGTACAAGGGAGATATACATCTGCAGTTCACATATACACGTTCTAGTGGCTTAAGGAAAGAAGGCCTCCATTGCCCTTCTTCTAGCATATTGTTCTCCTCAACCGAACGTAGCTTACAGGTCCCAGAACTGACGGGCAGTCCTTCGCCTACATCTTAGAATCTAGTGCACAGCCTAGTGGCCTATGACACCATAAACGCTTGCTGGAGTTTAAGCACCGCTTTGAAACAGGCTGCCTTGGATCTGGGGCCTGCCTCTTTCTGGGACGAGAAATGGATTGTGTTAAGAAGAGAAGATATGGAACAACAGTGTTTCCCTGCCACAATTGAGCCTGCAAAGCTGTAAAATTCCAGTGAGGAAAAAAACGTTTCCCTTCAAGCTCTTTTCCAAAGGGAACACAGAGCATTCTCCCTGCACTTTCCCTTTGAGTTTTGTACTTGCCAGGTGCGGTAGAAGGGAGATACATCTGCTGCTCACATTTACACGTTCTAGTGGCTTAAGGAAAGAAGGCCTCCATTGCCCTTCTTTTGGCATATAGTTGTCCTCAACTGAAAGTGGCTTACAGCTCCCAGTAGTGTCAGGCAGTCCGTCGTTTACATGTTGCATCCTAGTGCAGAGACACATGGCCTAAGACACCGTAAAAGCTTCCTGCATTTAAAGCACCGCTTTGACACACGCTGCCTTGGACCTGCGGCCTGCCTCTCTGTGTGAAGATAAACAGAGCTTGAGCTCGATGCTAGTCGTCCCATGTGGTTTACCCATTCACTAACAATCCTTAGTGAATCCCTTCAAACCCTGTTTTCCAAACGGACCACAAAGCACTCTCCCTTTGCCTTCCTGTGGTCTTTGGGGCTTCCCGGTGCTGTAGAAGGTAGATACTTCTGTTGTTCACATCGACACCTTCTAGTGGCTTCCGAAAACGCTGAACGTTTTCAGGTCAGTTTTCAAGCCCTATTCTCCACAAGGACCACAGAGCATTCCCCCTGCGCCTTCGTTCTGTGTTTTGTACTTCCCAGGTGCGGTAGGAAGGAGAAACATCTGCTGTTCACATTTAGAGCTTCTAGTGGCTTAAGAAAAGAAGGTCTCCATTGCCCTTCTTTTGGCATATAGTTCTCCTCCACTGAACGTGGCTTACCGGTCCCAGAAGTGTCGGGCACTCCGTCGCCTACATCTTACAATCTAGTGCACAGCCTGGTGGCCTATTACATCATACACGCTTGCTGGAGTTTAAGCACCGCTTTGACACTGGCTGCCTTGGACCTGGGGCCTGCCTATTTCTGGGACGAGAAATGGATTGTGTTAAGAAGAGAAGATATGGCACAACAGTGTTTCCCTGCCCCAATGGAACCTGCAACGCTCTAAATCCCAGTGAGGAAAATAAGTTTCCCTTCAAGCTCTCTTTTCCAAAGGGAACACAGAGCATTCTCCCTGCACTTTCCCTTTGAGTTTTGTACTTACCACGTGCGTACAAGGGAGATATACATCTGCAGTTCACATATACACGTTCTAGTGGCTTAAGGAAAGAAGGCCTCCATTGCCCTTCTTCTGGCATATTGTTCTCCTCAACCGAACGTAGCTTACAGGTCCCAGAACTGACGGACAGTCCTTCGCCTACATCTTAGAATCTAGTGCACAGCCTAGTGGCCTATGACACCATAAACGCTTGCTGGAGTTTAAGCACCGCTTTGAAACAGGCTGCCTTGGACCTGGGGCCTGCCTCTTTCTGGGAGGAGAAATGGATTGTGTTAAGAAGAGAAGATATGGAACAACAGTGTTTCCCTGCCACAATTGAGCCTGCAAAGCTATAAAATTCCAGTGAGGAAAAAACGTTTCCCTTCAAGCTCTTTTCCAAAGGGAACACAGAGCATTCTCCCTGCACTTTCCCTTTGAGTTTTGTACTTGCCAGGTGCGGTAGAAGGGACATACATCTGCTGCTCACATTTACACGTTCTAGTGGCTTAAGGAAAGAAGGCCTCCATTGCCCTTCTTGTGGCATTTGGTTCTCCTCAACCGAACGTAGCTTACAGGTCCCAGAACAGACGGGCAGTCCTTCTCCTACATCTTAGAATCTAGTGCACAGCCTAGTGGCCTATAACATCCTAAACGCTTGCTGGAGTTTACGCATCGCTCTGACACAGGCTGCCTTGGATCTGGGGCCTGCCTATTTCTGTGACGAGAAATGGATTGTGTTAAGAAGAGAAGATATGGTACAACAGTGTTTACCTGCCACAATTGAGCCTGCAAAGCTGTAAATTCCAGTGAGGAAAAAAAGTTTCCCTTCAAGCTCTCTTTTCCAAAGGGAACACTGAGCATTCTCCCTGCACTTTCCCTTTGAGTTTTGTACTTCCCACGTGCGTACAAGGGAGATATACATCTGCAGTTCACATTTACACGTTCTAGTGGCTTAAGGAAAGAAGGCCTCCATTGCCCTTCTTCTGGCATATTGTTCACCTCAACCGAACGTAGCTTACAGGTCCCAGAACTGACGGGCAGTCCTTCGCCTACATCTTAGAATCTAGTGCACAGCCTAGTGGCCTATGACACCATAAACGCTTGCTGGAGTATAAGCACCGCTTTGAAACAGGCTGCCTTGGATCTGGGGCCTGCCTCTTTCTGGGACGAGAAATGGAATTTGTTTAGAAGAGAAGATATGGAACAACAGTGTTTCCCTGCCACAATTGAGCCTGCAAAGCTGTAAAATTCCAGTGAGGAAAAAAACGTTTCCCTTCAAGCTCTTTTCCAAAGGGAACACAGAGCATTCTCCCTGCACTTTCCCTTTGAGTTTTGTACTTGCCAGGTGCGGTAGAAGGGAGATACATCTGCTGTTCACATTTACACGTTCTAGTGGCTTAAGGAAAGAAGGCCTCCATTGCCCTTCTATTGGCATATAGTTGTCCTCAACTGAAAGTGGCTTACAGCTCCCAGTAGTGTCAGGCAGTCCGTCGTTTACATGTTGCATCCTAGTGCAGAGACACATGGCCTAAGACACCGTAAAAGCTTCCTGCATTTAAAGCACCGCTTTGACACACGCTGCCTTGGACCTGCGGCCTGCCTCTCTGTGTGACGAGAAACAGAGAGCTTGAGCTCGATGCTAGTCGTCCCATGTGTTTTACCTATTCACTAACAATCCTTAGTGAATCCCATCAAACCCTGTTTTCCAAAGGGACCACAAAGCACTCTCCCTTTGCCTTCCTGCAGTCTTTGGGGCTTCCCGGTGCTGTAGAAGGTAGATACTTCTGTTGTTCACATCGACACCTTCTAGTGGCTTCCGAAAACGCTGAACGTTTTCAGGTCAGTTTTCAAGCCCTATTCTCCACAAGGACCACAGAGCATTCCCCCTGCGCCTTCGTTCTGTGTTTTGTACTTCCCAGGTGCGGTAGGAAGGAGATACATCTGCTGTTCACATTTAGAGCTTCTAGTGGCTTAAGAAAAGAAGGTCTCCATTGCCCTTCTTTTGGCATATAGTTCTCCTCCACTGAACGTGGCTTACCGGTCCCAGAAGTGTCGGGCACTCCGTCGCCTACATCTTAGAATCTAGTGCACACCCTGGTGGCCTATGACATCATAAACGCATGCTGGAGTTTAAGCACCGCTTTGAAACAGGCTGCCTTGGATCTGGGGCCTGCCTCTTTCTGGGACGAGAAATGGATTGTGTTAAGAAGAGAAGATATGGCACAACAGTGTTTCCCTGCCACAATGGAGCCTGCAACGCTGTAACTCCCAGTGAGGAAAAAAAGTTTCCCTTCAAGCTCTCTTTTCCAAAGGGAACACAGAGCATTCTCCCTGCACTTTCCCTTTGAGTTTTGTACTTCCCAGGTGCGGTACAAGGGAGATATACATCTGCAGTTCACATTTACACGTTCTAATGGCTTAAGGAAAGAAGGCCTCCATTGCCCTTCTTCTGGCATATAGTTCTCCTCAACCGAACGTAGCTTACAGGTCCCAGAACTGACGGGCAGTCCTTCGCCTACATCTTAGAATCTAGTGCACAGCCTAGTGGCCTATGACACCATAAACGCTTGCTGGAGTTTAAGCACCGCTTTGAAACAGGCTGCCTTGGATCTGGGGCCTGCCTCTTTCTGGGACGAGAAATGGATTGTGTTTAGAAGAGAAGATATGGAACAACAGTGTTTCCCTGCCACAATTGAGCCTGCAAAGCTGTAAAATTCCAGTGAGGAAAAAAACGTTTCCCTTCAAGCTCTTTTCCAAAGGGAACACAGAGCATTCTCCCTGCACTTTCCCTTTGAGTTTTGTACTTGCCAGGTGCGGTAGAAGGGAGATACATCTGCTGTTCACATTTACACGTTCTAGTGGCTTAAGGAAAGAAGGCCTCCATTGCCCTTCTATTGGCATATAGTTGTCCTCAACTGAAAGTGGCTTACAGCTCCCAGTAGTGTCAGGCAGTCCGTCGTTTACATGTTGCATCCTAGTGCAGAGACACATGGCCTAAGACACCGTAAAAGCTTCCTGCATTTAAAGCACCGCTTTGACACACGCTGCCTTGTACCTGCGGCCTGCCTCTCTGTGTGACAAGAAACAGAGAGCTTGAGCTCGATGCTAGTCGTCCCATGTGGTTTACCTATTCACTAACAATCCTTAGGGAATCCCTTCAAACCCTGTTTTCCAAAGGGACCACAAAGCACTCTCCCTTTGCCTTCCTGCGGTCTTTGGGGCTTCCCGGTGCTGTACAAGGTAGATACTTCTGTTGTTCACATCGACACCTTCTAGTGGCTTCCGAAAACGCTGAACGTTTTCAGGTCAGTTTTCAAGCCCTATTCTCCACAAGGACCACAGAGCATTCCCCCTGCGCCTTCGTTCTGTGTTTTGTACTTCCCAGGTGCGGTAGGAAGGAGAAACATCTGCTGTTCACATTTAGAGCTTCTAGTGGCTTAAGAAAAGAAGGTCTCCATTGCCCTTCTTTTGGCATATAGGTCTCCTCCACTGAACGTGGCTTACCGGTCCCAGAAGTGTCGGGCACTCCGTCGCCTACATCTTAGAATCTAGTGCACAGCCTAGTGGCCTATGACATCATAAACGCATGCTGGAGTTTAAGCACCGCTTTGACACTTTCTGCCTTGGACCTGGGGCCTGCCTCTTTCTGGGACGAGAAATGGATTGTGTTAAGAAGAGAAGATATGGCAAAACAGTGTTTCCCTGCCACAATTGAGCCTGCAACGCTGTAAATTCCAGTGAGGAAAAAAACGTTTCCCTTCAAGCTCTTTTCCAAAGGGAACACAGAGCATTCTCCCTGCACTTTCCCGTTGAGTTTTGTACTTGCCAGGTGCGGTAGAAGGGAGATACATCTGCTGCTCACATTTACACGTTCTAGTGGCTTAAGGAAAGAAGGCCTCCATTGCCCTTCTTTTGGCATATAGTTGTCCTCAACTGAAAGTGGCTTACAGCTCCCAGTAGTGTCAGGCAGTCCTTCCTTTACATGTTGCATCCTAGTGCAGAGACACATGGCCTAAGACACCGTAAAAGCTTCCTGCATTTAAAGCACCGCTTTGACACACGCTGCCTTGGACCTGCGGCCTGCCTCTCTGTGTCACGAGAAACAGAGAGCTTGAGCTCGATGCTAGTCGTCCCATGTGGTTTACCCATTCACTAACAATCCTTAGTGAATCCCTTCAAACCCTGTTTTCCAAAGGGACCACAAAGCACTCTCCCTTTGCCTTCCTGCGGTCTTTGGGGCTTCCCGGTGTTGTAGAAGGTAGATACTTCTGCTGTTCACATTGACACCTTCTAGTGTCTTCCGAAAACACTGAACGTTTTCAGGTCAGTTTTCAAGCTCTATTCTCCACAAGGAGCACAGAGCATTCCCCCTGGGCCTTCGTTCTGTGTTTTGTACTTCCCAGGTGTGGTAGGAAGGAGATACATCTGCTGTTCACATTTAGAGCTTCTAGTGGCTTAAGAAAAGAAGGTCTCCATTGCCCTTCTTTTGGCATATAGTTCTCCTCCACTGAACGTGGCTTACCGGTCCCAGAAGTGTCGGGCACTCCGTCGCCTACATCTTACAATCTAGTGTACAGCCTGGTGGCCTATGACATCATAAACGCATGCTGGAGTTTAAGCACCGCTTTGAAACAGGCTGCCTTGCATCTGGGGCCTGCCTCTTTCTGGGATGAGAAATGGATTGTGTTAAGAAGAGAAGATATGGCACAACAGTGTTTCCCTGCCACAATGGAGCCTGCAACGCTGTAAATCCCAGTGAGGAAAAAAAGTTTCCCTTCAAGCTCTCTTTTCCAAAGGGAACACAGAGCATTCTCCCTGCACTTTCCCTTTGAGTTTTGTACTTCCCAGGTGCGGTAGAAGGGAGATACATCTGCTGCTCACATTTACACGTTCTAGTGGCTTAAGGAAAGAAGGCCTCCATTGCCCTTCTTCTGGCATTTGGTTCTCCTCAACCGAAAGTAGCTTACAGGTCCCAGAACAGACGGGCAGTCCTTCGCCTACATCTTAGAATCTAGTGCACAGCCTAGTGGCCTATAACATCCTAAACGCTTGCTGGAGTTTACGCATCGCTCTGACACAGGCTGCCTTGGATCTGAGGCCTGCCTATTTCTGTGACGAGAAACGGATTGTGTTAAGAAGAGAAGATATGGTACAACAGTGTTTACCTGCCACAATTGAGCCTGCAAAGCTGTAAATTCCAGTGAGGAAAAAAAGTTTCCCTTCAAGCTCTCTTTTCCAAAGGGAACACTGAGCATTCTCCCTGCACTTTCCCTTTGAGTTTTGTACTTCCCACGTACGTACAAGGGAGATATACATCTGCAGTTCACATATACACGTTCTAGTGGCTTAAGGAAAGAAGGCCTCCATTGCCCTTCTTCTGGCATATAGTTCTCCTCAACCGAACGTAGCTTACAGGTCCCAGAACTGACGGGCAGTCCTTCGCCTACATCTTAGAATCTAGTGCACAGCCGAGTGGCCTATGACACCATAAACACTTCCTGGAGTTTAAGCACCGCTTTGAAACAGGCTGCCTTGGATCTGGGGCCTGCCTCTTTCTGGGACGAGAAATGGATTGTGTTAAGAAGAGAAGATATGGAACAACAGTGTTTCCCTGCCACAATTGAGCCTGCAAAGCTGTAAAATTCCAGTGAGGAAAAAAACGTTTCCCTTCAAGCTCTTTTCCAAAGGGAACACAGAGCATTCTCCCTGCACTTTCCCTTTGAGTTTTGTACTTGCCAGGTGCGGTAGAAGGGAGATACATCTGCTGCTCACATTTACACGTTCTAGTGGCTTAAGGAAAGAAGGCCTCCATTGCCCTTCTTTTGGCATATAGTTGTCCTCAACTGAAAGTGGCTTACAGCTCCCAGTAGTGTCAGGCAGTCCGTCGTTTACATGTTGCATCCTAGTGCAGAGACACATGGCCTAAGACACCGTAAAAGCTTCCTGCATTTAAAGCACCGCTTTGACACACGCTGCCTTGGACCTGCGGCCTGCCTCTCTGTGTGAAGATAAACAGAGCTTGAGCTCGATGCTAGTCGTCCCATGTGGTTTACCCATTCACTAACAATCCTTAGTGAATCCCTTCAAACCCTGTTTTCCAAACGGACCACAAAGCACTCTCCATTTGCCTTCCTGCAGTCTTTGGGGCTTCCCGGCGCTGTAGAAGGTAGATACTTCTGTTGTTCACATCGACACCTTCTAGTGGCTTCCGAAAACGCTGAACGTTTTCAGGTCAGTTTTCAAGCCCTATTCTCCACAAGGACCACAGAGCATTCCCCCTGCGCCTTCGTTCTGTGTTTTGTACTTCCCAGGGGCGGTAGGAAGGAGATACATCTGCTGTTCACATTTACAGCTTCTAGTGGCTTAAGAAAAGAAGGTCTCCATTGTCCTTCTTTTGGCATACAGTTCTACACTGAACGGGGCTTACCGGTCCCAGAAGTGTCGGGCACTCCGTCGCCTACATCTTAGAATCTAGTGCACAGCCTAGTGGCCTATGACATCATAAACGCATGCTGGAGTTTAAGCACCGCTGTGACACTGGCTGCCTTGGACCTGGGCCCTGCCTATTTCTGGGACGAGAAATGGATTGTGTTAAGAAGAGAAGATATGGTACAACAGTGTTTCCCTGCCACAATTGAGCCTGCAACGTTCTAAATCCCAGTGAGGAAAAAAAGGTTCCCTTCAAGCTCTCTTTTCCAAAGGGAACACAGAGCATTCTCCCTGCACTTTCCCTTTGAGTTTTGTACTTCCCACGTGCGTACAAGGGAGATATACATCTGCAGTTCACATATACACGTTCTAGTGGCTTAAGGAAAGAAGGCCTCCATTGCCCTTCTTCTAGCATATTGTTCTCCTCAACCGAACGTAGCTTACAGGTCCCAGAACTGACGGGCAGTCCTTCGCCTACATCTTAGAATCTAGTGCACAGCCTAGTGGCCTATGACACCATAAACGCTTGCTGGAGTTTAAGCACCGCTTTGAAACAGGCTGCCTTGGATCTGGGGCCTGCCTCTTTCTGGGACGAGAAATGGATTGTGTTAAGAAGAGAAGATATGGAACAACAGTGTTTCCCTGCCACAATTGAGCCTGCAAAGCTGTAAAATTCCAGTGAGGAAAAAAACGTTTCCCTTCAAGCTCTTTTCCAAAGGGAACACAGAGCATTCTCCCTGCACTTTCCCTTTGAGTTTTGTACTTGCCAGGTGCGGTAGAAGGGAGATACATCTGCTGCTCACATTTACACGTTCTAGTGGCTTAAGGAAAGAAGGCCTCCATTGCCCTTCTTTTGGCATATAGTTGTCCTCAACTGAAAGTGGCTTACAGCTCCCAGTAGTGTCAGGCAGTCCGTCGTTTACATGTTGCATCCTAGTGCAGAGACACATGGCCTAAGACACCGTAAAAGCTTCCTGCATTTAAAGCACCGCTTTGACACACGCTGCCTTGGACCTGCGGCCTGCCTCTCTGTGTGAAGATAAACAGAGCTTGAGCTCGATGCTAGTCGTCCCATGTGGTTTACCCATTCACTAACAATCCTTAGTGAATCCCTTCAAACCCTGTTTTCCAAAGGGAGAACAAAGCACTCTCCCTTTGCCTTCCTGCGGTCTTTGGGGCTTCCCGGTGCTGTAGAAGGTAGATACTTCTGTTGTTCACATAGACACCTTCTAGTGGCTTCCGAAAACGCTGAACGTTTTCAGGTCAGTTTTCAAGCCCTATTCTCCACAAGGACCACAGAGCATTCCCCCTGCGCCTTCGTTCTGTGTTTTGTACTTCCCAGGGGCGGTAGGAAGGAGATACATCTTCTGTTCACATTTAGAGCTTCTAGTGGCTTAAGAAAAGAAGGTCTCCATTGCCCTTCTTTTGGCATATAGTTCTCCTCCACTGAACGTGGCTTACCGGTCCCAGAAGTGTCGGGCACTCCGTCGCCTACATCTTACAATCTAGTGCACAGCCTGGTGGCCTATTACATCATACACGCTTGCTGGAGTTTAAGCACCGCTTTGACACTGGCTGCCTTGGACCTGGGGCCTGCCTATTTCTGGGACGAGAAATGGATTGTGTTAAGAAGAGAAGATATGGCACAACAGTGTTTCCCTGCCCCAATGGAACCTGCAACGCTCTAAATCCCAGTGAGGAAAATAAGTTTCCCTTCAAGCTCTCTTTTCCAAAGGGAACACAGAGCATTCTCCCTGCACTTTCCCTTTGAGTTTTGTACTTCCCACGTGCGTACAAGGGAGATATACATCTGCAGTTCACATATACACGTTCTAGTGGCTTAAGGAAAGAAGGCCTCCATTGCCCTTCTTCTGGCATATTGTTCTCCTCAACCGAACGTAGCTTACAGGTCCCAGAACTGACGGACAGTCCTTCGCCTACATCTTAGAATCTAGTGCACAGCCTAGTGGCCTATGATACCATAAACGCTTGCTGGAGTTTAAGCACCGCTTTGAAACAGGCTGCCTTGGACCTGGGGCCTGCCTCTTTCTGGGACGAGAAATGGATTGTGTTAAGAAGAGAAGATATGGAACAACAGTGTTTCCCTGCCACAATTGAGCCTGCAAAGCTATAAAATTCCAGTGAGGAAAAAACGTTTCCCTTCAAGCTCTTTTCCAAAGGGAACACAGAGCATTCTCCCTGCACTTTCCCTTTGAGTTTTGTACTTGCCAGGTGCGGTAGAAGGGAGATACATCTGCTGCTCACATTTACACGTTCTAGTGGCTTAAGGAAAGAAGGCCTCCATTGCCCTTCTTGTGGCATTTTGTTCTCCTCAACCGAACGTAGCTTACAGGTCCCAGAACAGACGGGCAGTCCTTCTCCTACATCTTAGAATCTAGTGCACAGCCTAGTGGCCTATAACATCCTAAACGCTTGCTGGAGTTTACGCATCGCTCTGACACAGGCTGCCTTGGATCTGGGGCCTGCCTATTTCTGTGACGAGAAATGGATTGTGTTAAGAAGAGAAGATATGCTACAACAGTGTTTACCTGCCACAATTGAGCCTGCAAAGCTGTAAATTCCAGTGAGGAAAAAAAGTTTCCCTTCAAGCTCTCTTTTCCAAAGGGAACACTGAGCATTCTCCCTGCACTTTCCCTTTGAGTTTTGTACTTCCCACGTGCGTACAAGGGAGATATACATCTGCAGTTCACATTTACACGTTCTAGTGGCTTAAGGAAAGAAGGCCTCCATTGCCCTTCTTCTGGCATATAGTTCACCTCAACCGAACGTAGCTTACAGGTCCCAGAACTGACGGGCAGTCCTTCGCCTACATCTTAGAATCTAGTGCACAGCCTAGTGGCCTATGACACCATAAACGCTTGCTGGAGTTTAAGCACCGCTTTGAAACAGGCTGCCTTGGATCTGGGGCCTGCCTCTTTCTGGGACGAGAAATGGATTTTGTTTAGAAGAGAAGATATGGAACAACAGTGTTTCCCTGCCACAATTGAGCCTGCAAAGCTGTAAAATTCCAGTGAGGAAAAAAACGTTTCCCTTCAAGCTCTTTTCCAAAGGGAACACAGAGCATTCTCCCTGCACTTTCCCTTTGAGTTTTGTACTTGCCAGGTGCGGTAGAAGGGAGATACATCTGCTGTTCACATTTACACGTTCTAGTGGCTTAAGGAAAGAAGGCCTCCATTGCCCTTCTATTGGCATATAGTTGTCCTCAACTGAAAGTGGCTTACAGCTCCCAGTAGTGTCAGGCAGTCCGTCGTTTACATGTTGCATCCTAGTGCAGAGACACATGGCCTAAGACACCGTAAAAGCTTCCTGCATTTAAAGCACCGCTTTGACACACGCTGCCTTGGACCTGCGGCCTGCCTCTCTGTGTGACGAGAAACAGAGAGCTTGAGCTCGATGCTAGTCGTCCCATGTGTTTTACCTATTCACTAACAATCCTTAGTGAATCCCTTCAAACCCTGTTTTCCAAAGGGACCACAAAGCACTCTCCCTTTGCCTTCCTGCAGTCTTTGGTGCTTCCCGGTGCTGTAGAAGGTAGATACTTCTGTTGTTCACATCGACACCTTCTAGTGGCTTCCGAAAACGCTGAACGTTTTCAGGTCAGTTTTCAAGCCCTATTCTCCACAAGGACCACAGAGCATTCCCCCTGCGCCTTCGTTCTGTGTTTTGTACTTCCCAGGTGCGGTAGGAAGGAGATACATCTGCTGTTCACATTTAGAGCTTCTAGTGGCTTAAGAAAAGAAGGTCTCCATTGCCCTTCTTTTGGCATATAGTTCTCCTCCACTGAACGTGGCTTACCGGTCCCAGAAGTGTCGGGCACTCCGTCGCCTACATCTTAGAATCTAGTGCACAGCCTGGTGGCCTATTACATCATAAACGCATGCTGGAGTTTAAGCACCGCTTTGAAACAGGCTGCCTTGGATCTGGGGCCTGCCTCTTTCTGGGACGAGAAATGGATTGTGTTAAGAAGAGAAGATATGGCACAACAGTGTTTCCCTGCCACAATGGAGCCTGCAACGCTGTAAATCCCAGTGAGGAAAAAAAGTTTCCCTTCAAGCTCTCTTTTCCAAAGGGAACACAGAGCATTCTCCCTGCACTTTCCCTTTGAGTTTTGTACTTCCCAGGTGCGGTAGAAGGGAGATATACATCTGCAGTTCACATTTACACGTTCTAGTGACTTAAGGAAAGAAGGCCTCCATTGCCCTTCTTCTGGCATTTGGTTCTCCTCAACCGAACGTAGCTTACAGGTCCCAGAACAGACGGGCAGTCCTTCGCCTACATCTTAGAATCTAGTGCACAGCCTAGTGGCCTATAACATCCTAAACGCTTGCTGGAGTTTACGCATCGCTCTGACACAGGCTGCCTTGGATCTGGGGCCTGCCTATTTCTGTGACGAGAAATGGATTGTGTTAAGAAGAGAAGATATGGTACAACAGTGTTTACCTGCCACAATTGAGCCTGCAAAGCTGTAAATTCCAGTGAGGAAAAAAAGTTTCCCTTCAAGCTCTCTTTTCCAAAGGGAACACTGAGCATTCTCACTGCATTTTCCCTTTGAGTTTTGTATTTCCCACGTGCGTACAAGGGAGATATACATCTGCAGTTCACATTTACACGTTCTAGTGGCTTAAGGAAAGAAGGCCTCCATTGCCCTTCTTCTGGCATATAGTTCTCCTCAACCGAACGTAGCTTACAGGTCCCAGAACTGACGGGCAGTCCTTCGTCTACATCTTAGAATCTAGTGCACAGCCTAGTGGCCTATGACACCATAAACGCTTGCTGGAGTTTAAGCACCGCTTTGAAACAGGCTGCCTTGGACCTGGGGCCTGCCTCTTTCTGGGAGGAGAAATGGATGGTGTTTAGAAGAGAAGATATGGAACAACAGTGTTTCCCTGCCACAATTGAGCCTGCAAAGCTGTAAAATTCCAGTGAGGAAAAAAACGTTTCCCTTCAAGCTCTTTTCCAAAGGGAACACAGAGCATTCTCCCTGCACTTTCCCTTTGAGTTTTGTACTTGCCAGGTGCGGTAGAAGGGAGGTACATCTGCTGTTCACATTTACACGTTCTAGTGGCTTAAGGAAAGAAGGCCTCCATTGCCCTTCTATTGGCATATAGTTGTCCTCAACTGAAAGTGGCTTACAGCTCCCAGTAGTGTCAGGCAGTCCGTCGTTTACATGTTGCATCCTAGTGCAGAGACACATGGCCTAAGACACCGTAAAAGCTTCCTGCATTTAAAGCACCGCTTTGACACACGCTGCCTTGGACCTGCGGCCTGCCTCTCTGTGTGACGAGAAACAGAGAGCTTGAGCTCGATGCTAGTCGTCCCATGTGTTTTACCTATTCACTAACAATCCTTAGTGAATCCCTTTAAACCCTGTTTTCCAAGGGGCCACAAAGCACTCTCCCTTTGCCTTCCTGCGGTCTTTGGGGCTTCCCAGTGCTGTAGAAGGTAGATAATTCTGTTGTTCACATCGACACCTTCTAGTGGGTTCCGAAAACGCTGAACGTTTTCAGGTCAGTTTTCAAGCCCTATTCTCCACAAGGACCACAGAGCATTCCCCCTGCGCCTTCGTTCTGTGTTTTGTACTTCCCAGGGGCTGTAGGAAGGAGATACATCTGCTGTTCACATTTAGAGCTTCTAGTGGCTTAAGAAAAGAAGGTCTCCATTGCCCTTCTTTTGGCATATAGTAATCCTCCACTGAACGTGGCTTACCGGTCCCAGAAGTGTCGAGCACTCCGTCGCCTACATCTTGGAATCTAGTGCACAGCCTAGTGGCCTATGACATCATAAACGCATGTTGGAGTTTAAGCACCGCTTTGAAACAGGCTGCCTTGGACCTGGGGCCTGCCTCTTTCTGGGACGAGAAATGGATTGTGTTAAGAAGAGAAGATATGGCACAACAGTGTTTCCCTGCCACAATTGAGCCTGCAACGCTGTAAATTCCAGTGAGGAAAAAAACGTTTCCCTTCAAGCTCTTTTCCAAAGGGAACACAGAGCATTCTCCCTGCACTTTCCCTTTGAGTTTTGTACTTGCCAGGTGCGGTAGAAGGGAGATACATCTGCTGCTCACATTTACACGTTCTAGTGGCTTAAGGAAAAAAGGCCTCCATTGCCCTTCTTTTGGCATATAGTTGTCCTCAACTGAAAGTGGCTTACAGCTCCCAGTAGTGTCAGGCAGTCCTTCCTTTACATGTTGCATCCTAGTGCAGAGACACATGGCCTAAGACACCGTAAAAGCTTCCTGCATTTAAAGCACCGCTTTGACACACGCTGCCTTGGACCTGCGGCCTGCCTCTCTGTGTGACGATAAACAGAGCTTGAGCTCGATGCTAGTCGTCCCATGTGGTTTACCCATTCACTAACAATCCTTAGTGAATCCCTTTAAACCCTGTTTTCCAAACGGACCACAAAGCACTCTCCCTTTGCCTTCCTGCGGTCTTTGGGGCTTCCCGGTGCTGTAGAAGGTAGATACTTCTGTTGTTCACATCGACACCTTCTAGTGGCTTCCGAAAACGCTGAACGTTTTCAGGTCAGTTTTCAAGCCCTATTCTCCACAAGGACCACAGAGCATTCCCCCTGCGCCTTCGTTCTGTGTTTTGTACTTCCCAGGTGCGGTAGGAAGGAGAAACATCTGCTGTTCACATTTAGAGCTTCTAGTGGCTTAAGAAAAGAAGGTCTCCATTGCCCTTCTTTTGGCATATAGTTCTCCTCCACTGAACGTGGCTTACCGGTCCCAGAAGTGTCGGGCACTCCGTCGCCTACATCTTAGAATCTAGTGCACAGCCTAGTGGCCTATGACATCATAAACGCATGCTGGAGTTTAAGCACCGCTTTGAAACAGGCTGCCTTGGATCTGGGGCCTGCCTCTTTCTGGGACGAGAAATGGATTGTGTTAAGAAGAGAAGATATGGCACAACAGTGTTTCCCTGCCACAATGGAGCCTGCAACGCTGTAAATCCCAGTGAGGAAAAAAAGTTTCCCTTCAAGCTCTCTTTTCCAAAGGGAACACAGAGCATTCTCCCTGCACTTTCCCTTTGAGTTTTGTACTTCCCAGGTGCGGTAGAAGGGAGATATACATCTGCAGTTCACATTTACACGTTCTAGTGACAAGGAAAGAAGGCCTCCATTGCCCTTCTTCTGGCATATTGTTCTCCTCAACCGAACGTAGCTTACAGGTCCCAGAACAGACGGGCAGTCCTTCGCCTACATCTTAGAATCTAGTGCACAGCCTAGTGGCCTATAACTTCCTAAACGCTTGCTGGAGTTTACGCATCGCTCTGACACAGGCTGCCTTGGATCTGGGGCCTGCCTATTTCTGTGACGAGAAATCGACTGTGTTAAGAAGAGAAGATATGGTACAACAGTGTTTACCTGCCACAATTGAGCCTGCAAAGCTGTAAATACCAGTGAGGAAAAAAAGTTTCCCTTCATGCTCTTTTCCAAAGGGAACACTGAGCATTCTCCCTGCACTTTCCCTTTGAGTTTTGTACTTGCCACGTGCGTACAAGGGAGATATACATCTGCAGTTCACATTTACACGTTTTAGTGGCTTAAGGAAAGAAGGCCTCCATTGCCCTTCTTCTGGCATATTGTTCTCCTCAACCGAACGTAGCTTACAGGTCCCAGAACTGACGGGCAGTCCTTCGCCTACATCTTAGAATCTAGTGCACAGCCTAGTGGCCTATGACACCATAAACGCTTGCTGGAGTTTAAGCACCGCTTTGAAACAGGCTGCCTTGGACCTGGGGCCTGCCTCTTTCTGGGAGGAGAAATGGATTGTGTTAAGAAGAGAAGATATGGAACAACAGTGTTTCCCTGCCACAATTGAGCCTGCAAAGCTGTAAAATTCCAGTGAGGAAAAAAACGTTTCCCTTCAAGCTCTTTTCCAAAGGGAACACAGAGCATTCTCCCTGCACTTTCCCTTTGAGTTTTGTACTTGCCAGGTGCGGTAGAAGGGAGATACATCTGCTGCTCACATTTACACGTTCTAGTGGCTTAAGGAAAGAAGGCCTCCATTGCCCTTCTTTTGGCATATAGTTGTCCTCAACTGAAAGTGGCTTACAGCTCCCAGTAGTGTCAGGCAGTCCGTCGTTTACATGTTGCATCCTAGTGCAGAGACACATGGCCTAAGACACCGTAAAAGCTTCCTGCATTTAAAGCACCGCTTTGACACACGCTGCCTTGGACCTGCGGCCTGCCTCTCTGTGTGAAGATAAACAGAGCTTGAGCTCGATGCTAGTCGTCCCATGTGGTTTACCCATTCACTAACAATCCTTAGTGAATCCCTTCAAACCCTGTTTTCCAAAGGGACCACAAAGCACTCTCCCTTTGCCTTCCTGCGGTCTTTGGGGCTTCCCGGTGCTGTAGAAGGTAGATACTTCTGTTGTTCACATCGACACCTTCTAGTGGCTTCCGAAAACGCTGAACGTTTTCAGGTCAGTTTTCAAGCCCTATTCCCCACAAGGACCACAGAGCATTCCCCCTGCGACTTCTTTCTGTGTTTTGTACTTCCCAGGTGCGGTAGGAAGGAGATACATCTGCTGTTCACATTTAGAGCCTCTAGTGGCTTAAGAAAAGAAGGTCTCCATTGCCCATCTTTTGGCATATAGTTCTCCTCCACTGAACGTGGCTTACCGGTCCCAGAAGTGTCGGGCACTCCGTCGCCTACATCTTAGAATCTAGTGCACAGCCTAGTGGCCTATGACATCATAAACGCATGCTGGAGTTTAAGCACCGCTTTGAAACAGGCTGCCTTGGATCTGGGGCCTGCCTCTTTCTGGGACGAGAAATGGATTGTGTTAAGAAGAGAAGATATGGCACAACAGTGTTTCCCTGCCACAATGGAGCCTGCAACGTTCTAAATCCCAGTGAAGAAAAAAAGTTTCCCTTCAAGCTCTCTTTTCCAAAGGGAACACTGAGCATTCTCCCTGTACTTTCCCTTTGAGTTTTGTACTTCCCACGTGCGTACAAGGGAGATATACATCTGCAGTTCACATTTACACGTTCTAGTGGCTTAAGGAAAGAAGGCCTCCATTGCCCTTCTTCTGGCATATAGTTCTCCTCAACCGAACGTAGCTTACAGGTCCCAGAACTGACGGGCAGTCCTTCGCCTACATCTTAGAATCTAGTGCACAGCCTAGTGGCCTATGACACCATAAACGCTTGCTGGAGTTTAAGCACCGCTTTGAAACAGGCTGCCTTGGATCCGGGGCCTGCCTCTTTCTGGGACGAGAAATGGATTGTGTTAAGAAGAGAAGATATGGAACAACAGTGTTTCCCTGCCACAATTGAGCCTGCAAAGCTGTAAAATTCCAGTGAGGAAAAAAACGTTTCCCTTCAAGCTCTTTTCCAAAGGGAACACAGAGCATTCTCCCTGCACTTTCCCTTTGAGTTTTGTACTTGCCAGGTGCGGTAGAAGCGAGATACATCTGCTGCTCACATTTACACGTTCTAGTGGCTTAAGGAAAGAAGGCCTCCATTGCCCTTCTTTTGGCATATAGTTGTCCTCAACTGAAAGTGGCTTACAGCTCCCAGTAGTGTCAGGCAGTCCGTCGTTTACATGTTGCATCCTAGTGCAGAGACACATGGCCTAAGACACCGTAAAAGCTTCCTGCATTTAAAGCACCGCTTTGACACACGCTGCCTTGGACCTGCGGCCTGCCTCTCTGTGTGAAGATAAACAGAGCTTGAGCTCGATGCTAGTCGTCCCATGTGGTTTACCCATTCACTAACAATCCTTAGTGAATCCCTTCAAACCCTGTTTTCCAAACGGACCACAAAGCACTCTCCCTTTGCCTTCCTGCGGTCTTTGGGGCTTCCCGGTGCTGTAGAAGGTAGATACTTCTGTTGTTCACATCGACACCTTCTAGTGGCTTCCGAAAACGCTGAACGTTTTCAGGTCAGTTTTCAAGCCCTATTCTCCACAAGGACCACAGAGCATTCCCCCTGCGCCTTCGTTCTGTGTTTTGTACTTCCCAGGGGCGGTAGGAAGGAGATACATCTGCTGTTCACATTTAGAGCTTCTAGTGGCTTAAGAAAAGAAGGTCTCCATTGCCCTTCTTTTGGCATATAGTTCTCCTCCACTGAACGTGGCTTACCGGTCCCAGAAGTGTCGGGCACTCCGTCGCCTACATCTTAGAATCTAGTGCACAGCCTAGTGGCCTATGACATCATAAACGCATGCTGGAGTTTAAGCACCGCTTTGAAACAGGCTGCCTTGGATCTGGGGCCTGCCTCTTTCTGGGACGAGAAATGGATTGTGTTAAGAAGAGCAGATATGGCACAACAGTGTTTCCCTGCCACAATGGAGCCTGCAACGCTCTAAATCCCAGTGAAGAAAAAAAGTTTCCCTTCAAGAACTCTTTTCCAAAGGGAACACTGAGCATTCTCCCTGTACTTTCCCTTTGAGTTTTGTACTTCCCACGTGCGTACAAGGGAGATATACATCTGCAGTTCACATTTACACGTTCTAGTGGCTTAAAGAAAGAAGGCGTCCATTGCCCTTCTTCTGGCATATAGTTCTCCTCAACCGAACGTAGCTTACAGGTCCCAGAACTGACGGGCAGTCCTTCGCCTACATCTTAGAATCTATTGCACAGCCTAGTGGCCTATGACACCATAAACGCTTGCTGGAGTTTAAGCACCGCTTTGAAACAGGCTGCCTTGGACCTGGGGCCTGCCTCTTTCTGGGAGGAGAAATGGATTGTGTTAAGAAGAGAAGATATGGAACAACAGTGTTTCCCTGCCACAATTGAGCCTGCAAAGCTGTAAAATTCCAGTGAGGAAAAAAACGTTTCCCTTCAAGCTCTTTTCCAAAGTGAACACAGAGCATTCTCCCTGCACTTTCCCTTTGAGTTTTGTACTTGCCAGGTGCGGTAGAAGGGAGATACATCTGCTGCTCACATTTACACGTTCTAGTGGCTTAAGGAAAGAAGGCCTCCATTGCCCTTCTTTTGGCATATAGTTGTCCTCAACTGAAAGTGGCTTACAGCTCCCAGTAGTGTCAGGCAGTCCGTCGTTTACATGTTGCATCCTAGTGCAGAGACACATGGCCTAAGACACCGTAAAAGCTTCCTGCATTTAAAGCACCGCTTTGACACACGCTGCCTTGGACCTGCGGCCTGCCTCTCTGTGTGAAGATAAACAGAGCTTGAGCTCGATGCTAGTCGTCCCATGTTTTTTACCCATACACTAACAATCCTTAGTGAATCCCTTCAAACCCTGTTTTCCAAAGGGACTACAAAGCACTCTCCCTTTGCCTTCCTGCGGTCTTTGGGGCTTCCCGGTGCTGTAGAAGGTAGATACTTCTGTTGTTCACATCGACACCTTCTAGTGGCTTCCGAAAACGCTGAACGTTTTCAGGTCAGTTTTCAAGCCCTATTCTCCACAAGGATCACAGAGCATTCCCCCTGCGCCTTCGTTCTGTGTTTTGTACTTCCCAGGGGCGGTAGGAAGGAGATACATCTGCTGTTCACATTTAGAGCTTCTAGTGGCTTAAGAAAAGAAGGTCTCCATTGCCCTTCTTTTGGCATATAGTTCTCCTCCACTGAACGTGGCTTACCGGTCCCAGAAGTGTCGGGCACTCCGTCGCCTACATCTTAGAATCTAGTGCACATCCTAGTGGCCTATGACATCATTAACGCATGCTGGAGTTTAAGCACCGCTTTGACACTTTCTGCCTTGGACCTGGGGCCTGCCTCTTTCTGGGACGAGAAATGGATTGTGTTAAGAAGAGAAGATATGGCACAACAGTGTTTCCCTGCCACAATGGAGCCTGCAACGCTGTAAATCCCAGTGAGGAAAAAAAGTTTCCCTTCAAGCTCTCTTTTCCAAAGGGAACACAGAGTATTCTCCCTGCACTTTAGCTTTGAGTTATGTACTTCCCAGATGCGGTAGAAGGGAGATATACATCTGCAGTTCACATATACACGTTCTAGTGACTTAAGGAAAGAAGGCCTCCATTGCCCTTCTTCTGGCATTTGGTTTTCCTCAACCGAAAGTAGCTTACAGGTCCCAGAACAGACGGGCAGTCCTTCGCCTACCTCTTAGAATCTAGTGCACAGCCTAGTGGCCTATAATATCCTAAACGCTTGCTGGAGTTTACGCATCGCTCTGACACAGGCTGCCTTGGATCTGAGGCCTGCCTATTTCTGTGACGAGAAACGGATTGTGTTAAGAAGAGAAGATATGGTATAACAGTGTTTACCTGCCACAATTGAGCCTGCAAAGCTGTAAATTCCAGTGAGGAAAAAAAGTTTCCCTTCAAGCTCTCTTTTCCAAAGGGAACACTGAGCATTCTCCCTGCACTTTCCCTTTGAGTTTTGTACTTCCCACGTGCGTACAAGGGAGATATACATCTGCAGTTCACATTTACACGTTCTAGTGGCTTAAGGAAAGAAGGCCTCCATTGCCCTTCTTCTGGCATATTGTTCACCTCAACCGAACGTAGCTTACAGGTCCCAGAACTGACGGGCAGTCCTTCGCCTACATCTTAGAATCTAGTGCACAGCCTAGTGGCCTATGACACCATAAACGCTTGCTGGAGTTTAAGCACCGCTTTGAAACAGGCTGCCTTGGATCCGGGGCCTGCCTCTTTCTGGGACGAGAAATGGATTGTGTTAAGAAGAGAAGATATGGAACAACAGTGTTTCCCTGCCACAATTGAGCCTGCAAAGCTGTAAAATTCCAGTGAGGAAAAAAACGTTTCCCTTCAAGCTCTTTTCCAAAGGGAACACAGAGCATTCTCCCTGCACTTTCCCTTTGAGTTTTGTACTTGCCAGGTGCGGTAGAAGGGAGATACATCTGCTGCTCACATTTACACGTTCTAGTGGCTTAAGGAAAGAAGGCCTCCATTGCCCTTCTTTTGGCATATAGTTGTCCTCAACTGAAAGTGGCTTACAGCTCCCAGTAGTGTCAGGCAGTCCGTCGTTTACATGTTGCATCCTAGTGCAGAGACACATGGCCTAAGACACCGTAAAAGCTTCCTGCATTTAAAGCACCGCTTTGACACACGCTGCCTTGGACCTGCGGCCTGCCTCTCTGTGTGAAGATAAACAGAGCTTGAGCTCGATGCTAGTCGTCCCATGTGGTTTACCCATTCACTAACAATCCTTAGTGAATCCCTTCAAACCCTGTTTTCCAAACGGACCACAAAGCACTCTCCCTTTGCCTTCCTGCGGTCTTTGGGGCTTCCCGGTGCTGTAGAAGGTAGATACTTCTGTTGTTCACATCGACACCTTCTAGTGGCTTCCGAAAACGCTGAACGTTTTCAGGTCAGTTTTCAAGCCCTATTCTCCACAAGGACCACAGAGCATTCCCCCTGCGCCTTCGTTCTGTGTTTTGTACTTCCCAGGGGCGGTAGGAAGGAGATACATCTGCTGTTCACATTTAGAGCTTCTAGTGGCTTAAGAAAAGAAGGTCTCCATTGCCCTTCTTTTGGCATATAGTTCTCCTCCACTGAACGTGGCTTACCGGTCCCAGAAGTGTCGGGCACTCCGTCGCCTACATCTTAGAATCTAGTGCACAGCCTAGTGGCCTATGACATCATAAACGCATGCTGGAGTTTAAGCACCGCTTTGAAACAGGCTGCCTTGGATCTGGGGCCTGCCTCTTTCTGGGACGAGAAATGGATTGTGTTAAGAAGAGCAGATATGGCACAACAGTGTTTCCCTGCCACAATGGAGCCTGCAACGCTCTAAATCCCAGTGAAGAAAAAAAGTTTCCCTTCAAGAACTCTTTTCCAAAGGGAACACTGAGCATTCTCCCTGTACTTTCCCTTTGAGTTTTGTACTTCCCACGTGCGTACAAGGGAGATATACATCTGCAGTTCACATTTACACGTTCTAGTGGCTTAAAGAAAGAAGGCGTCCATTGCCCTTCTTCTGGCATATAGTTCTCCTCAACCGAACGTAGCTTACAGGTCCCAGAACTGACGGGCAGTCCTTCGCCTACATCTTAGAATCTATTGCACAGCCTAGTGGCCTATGACACCATAAACGCTTGCTGGAGTTTAAGCACCGCTTTGAAACAGGCTGCCTTGGACCTGGGGCCTGCCTCTTTCTGGGAGGAGAAATGGATTGTGTTAAGAAGAGAAGATATGGAACAACAGTGTTTCCCTGCCACAATTGAGCCTGCAAAGCTGTAAAATTCCAGTGAGGAAAAAAACGTTTCCCTTCAAGCTCTTTTCCAAAGTGAACACAGAGCATTCTCCCTGCACTTTCCCTTTGAGTTTTGTACTTGCCAGGTGCGGTAGAAGGGAGATACATCTGCTGCTCACATTTACACGTTCTAGTGGCTTAAGGAAAGAAGGCCTCCATTGCCCTTCTTTTGGCATATAGTTGTCCTCAACTGAAAGTGGCTTACAGCTCCCAGTAGTGTCAGGCAGTCCGTCGTTTACATGTTGCATCCTAGTGCAGAGACACATGGCCTAAGACACCGTAAAAGCTTCCTGCATTTAAAGCACCGCTTTGACACACGCTGCCTTGGACCTGCGGCCTGCCTCTCTGTGTGAAGATAAACAGAGCTTGAGCTCGATGCTAGTCGTCCCATGTTTTTTACCCATACACTAACAATCCTTAGTGAATCCCTTCAAACCCTGTTTTCCAAAGGGACTACAAAGCACTCTCCCTTTGCCTTCCTGCGGTCTTTGGGGCTTCCCGGTGCTGTAGAAGGTAGATACTTCTGTTGTTCACATCGACACCTTCTAGTGGCTTCCGAAAACGCTGAACGTTTTCAGGTCAGTTTTCAAGCCCTATTCTCCACAAGGATCACAGAGCATTCCCCCTGCGCCTTCGTTCTGTGTTTTGTACTTCCCAGGGGCGGTAGGAAGGAGATACATCTGCTGTTCACATTTAGAGCTTCTAGTGGCTTAAGAAAAGAAGGTCTCCATTGCCCTTCTTTTGGCATATAGTTCTCCTCCACTGAACGTGGCTTACCGGTCCCAGAAGTGTCGGGCACTCCGTCGCCTACATCTTAGAATCTAGTGCACATCCTAGTGGCCTATGACATCATTAACGCATGCTGGAGTTTAAGCACCGCTTTGACACTTTCTGCCTTGGACCTGGGGCCTGCCTCTTTCTGGGACGAGAAATGGATTGTGTTAAGAAGAGAAGATATGGCACAACAGTGTTTCCCTGCCACAATGGAGCCTGCAACGCTGTAAATCCCAGTGAGGAAAAAAAGTTTCCCTTCAAGCTCTCTTTTCCAAAGGGAACACAGAGTATTCTCCCTGCACTTTAGCTTTGAGTTATGTACTTCCCAGATGCGGTAGAAGGGAGATATACATCTGCAGTTCACATATACACGTTCTAGTGACTTAAGGAAAGAAGGCCTCCATTGCCCTTCTTCTGGCATTTGGTTTTCCTCAACCGAAAGTAGCTTACAGGTCCCAGAACAGACGGGCAGTCCTTCGCCTACCTCTTAGAATCTAGTGCACAGCCTAGTGGCCTATAATATCCTAAACGCTTGCTGGAGTTTACGCATCGCTCTGACACAGGCTGCCTTGGATCTGAGGCCTGCCTATTTCTGTGACGAGAAACGGATTGTGTTAAGAAGAGAAGATATGGTATAACAGTGTTTACCTGCCACAATTGAGCCTGCAAAGCTGTAAATTCCAGTGAGGAAAAAAAGTTTCCCTTCAAGCTCTCTTTTCCAAAGGGAACACTGAGCATTCTCCCTGCACTTTCCCTTTGAGTTTTGTACTTCCCACGTGCGTACAAGGGAGATATACATCTGCAGTTCACATATACACGTTCTAGTGGCTTAAGGAATGAAGGCCTCCATTGCCCTTCTTCTGGCATATAGTTCTCCTCAACCGAACGTAGCTTACAGGTCCCAGAACTGACGGGCAGTCCTTCGCCTACATCTTAGAATCTAGTGCACAGCCTAGTGGCCTATGACACCATAAACGCTTGCTGGAGTTTAAGCACCACTTTGAAACAGGCTGCCTTGGATCTGGGGCCTGCCTCTTTCTGGGACGAGAAATGGATTGTGTTTAGAAGAGAAGATATGGAACAACAGTGTTTCCCTGCCACAATTGAGCCTGCAAAGCTGTAAAATTCCAGTGAGGAAAAAAACGTTTCCCTTCAAGCTCTTTTCCAAAGGGAACACAGAGCATTCTCCCTGCACTTTCCCTTTGAGTTTTGTACTTGCCAGGTGCGGTAGAAGGGAGATACATCTGCTGTTCACATTTACACGTTCTAGTGGCTTAAGGAAAGAAGGCCTCCATTGCCCTTCTATTGGCATATAGTTGTCCTCAACTGAAAGTGGCTTACAGCTCCCAGTAGTGTCAGGCAGTCCGTCGTTTACATGTTGCATCCTAGTGCAGAGACACATGGCCTAAGACACCGTAAAAGCTTCCTGCATTTAAAGCACCGCTTTGACACACGCTGCCTTGGACCTGCGGCCTGCCTCTCTGTGTGACGAGAAACAGAGAGCTTGAGCTCAATGCTAGTCGTCCCATGTGTTTTACCTATTCACTAACAATCCTTAGTGAATCCCTTCAAACCCTGTTTTCCAAGGGGTGACAAAGCACTCTCCCTTTGCCTTCCTGCGGTCTTTGGGGCTTCCCGGTGCTGTAGAAGGTAGATACTTCTGTTGTTCACATCGACACTTTCTAGTGGCTTCCGAAAACGCTGAACGTTTTCAGGTCAGTTTTCAAGCCCTATTCTCCACAAGGACCACAGAGCATTCCCCCTGCGCCTTCGTTCTGTGTTTTGTACTTCCCAGGTGCGGTAGGAAGGAGATACATCTGCTGTTCACATTTAGAGCTTCTAGTGGCTTAAGAAAAGAAGGTCTCCATTGCCCTTCTTTTGGCATAGAGTTCTCCTCCACTGAACGTGGCTTACCGGTCCCAGAAGTGTCGGGCACTCCGTCGCCTACATCTTACAATCTAGTGCACAGCCTGGTGGCCTATTACATCATAAACGCTTGCTGGAGTTTAAGCACCGCTTTGACACTGGCTGCCTTGGACCTGGGGCCTGCCTCTTTCTGGGACGAGAAATGGATTGTGTTAAGAAGAGAAGATATGGCACAACAGTGTTTCCCTGCCACAATTGAGCCTGCAACGCTCTAAATCCCAGTGAGGAAAAAAAGTTTCCCTTCGAGCTCTCTTTTCCAAAGGGAACACAGAGCATTCTCCCTGCACTTTCCCTTTGAGTTTTGTACTTCCCACGTGCGTACAAGGGAGATATACATCTGCAGTTCACATATACACGTTCTAGTGGCTTAAGGAAAGAAGGCCTGCATTGCCCTTCTTCTGGCATATTGTTCTCCTCAACCGAACGTAGCTTACAGGTCCCAGAACAGACGGGCAGTCCTTCGCCTACATCTTAGAATCTAGTGCACAGCCTAGTGGCCTATGACACCATAAACGCTTGCTGGAGTTTAAGCACCGCTTTGAAACAGGCTGCCTTGGATCCGGGGCCTGCCTCTTTCTGGGACGAGAAATGGATTGTGTTAAGAAGAGAAGATATGGAACAACAGTGTTTCCCTGCCACAATTGAGCCTGCAAAGCTGTAAAATTCCAGTGAGGAAAAAAACGTTTCCCTTCAAGCTCTTTTCCAAAGGGAACACAGAGCATTCTCCCTGCACTTTCCCTTTGAGTTTTGTACTTGCCAGGTGCGGTAGAAGGGAGATACATCTGCTGCTCACATTTACACGTTCTAGTGGCTTAAGGAAAAAAGGCCTCCATTGCCCTTCTTTTGGCATATAGTTGTCCTCAACTGAAAGTGGCTTACAGCTCCCAGTAGTGTCAGGCAGTCCTTCCTTTACATGTTGCATCCTAGTGCAGAGACACATGGCCTAAGACACCGTAAAAGCTTCCTGCATTTAAAGCACCGCTTTGACACACGCTGCCTTGGACCTGCGGCCTGCCTCTCTGTGTGACGATAAACAGAGCTTGAGCTCGATGCTAGTCGTCCCATGTGGTTTACCCATTCACTAACAATCCTTAGTGAATCCCTTTAAACCCTGTTTTCCAAACGGACCACAAAGCACTCTCCCTTTGCCTTCCTGCGGTCTTTGGGGCTTCCCGGTGCTGTAGAAGGTAGATACTTCTGTTGTTCACATCGACACCTTCTAGTGGCTTCCGAAAACGCTGAACGTTTTCAGGTCAGTTTTCAAGCCCTATTCTCCACAAGGACCACAGAGCATTCCCCCTGCGCCTTCGTTCTGTGTTTTGTACTTCCCAGGTGCGGTAGGAAGGAGAAACATCTGCTGTTCACATTTAGAGCTTCTAGTGGCTTAAGAAAAGAAGGTCTCCATTGCCCTTCTTTTGGCATATAGTTCTCCTCCACTGAACGTGGCTTACCGGTCCCAGAAGTGTCGGGCACTCCGTCGCCTACATCTTAGAATCTAGTGCACAGCCTAGTGGCCTATGACATCATAAACGCATGCTGGAGTTTAAGCACCGCTTTGAAACAGGCTGCCTTGGATCTGGGGCCTGCCTCTTTCTGGGACGAGAAATGGATTGTGTTAAGAAGAGAAGATATGGCACAACAGTGTTTCCCTGCCACAATGGAGCCTGCAACGCTGTAAATCCCAGTGAGGAAAAAAAGTTTCCCTTCAAGCTCTCTTTTCCAAAGGGAACACAGAGCATTCTCCCTGCACTTTCCCTTTGAGTTTTGTACTTCCCAGGTGCGGTAGAAGGGAGATATACATCTGCAGTTCACATTTACACGTTCTAGTGACAAGGAAAGAAGGCCTCCATTGCCCTTCTTCTGGCATATTGTTCTCCTCAACCGAACGTAGCTTACAGGTCCCAGAACAGACGGGCAGTCCTTCGCCTACATCTTAGAATCTAGTGCACAGCCTAGTGGCCTATAACTTCCTAAACGCTTGCTGGAGTTTACGCATCGCTCTGACACAGGCTGCCTTGGATCTGGGGCCTGCCTATTTCTGTGACGAGAAATCGACTGTGTTAAGAAGAGAAGATATGGTACAACAGTGTTTACCTGCCACAATTGAGCCTGCAAAGCTGTAAATACCAGTGAGGAAAAAAAGTTTCCCTTCATGCTCTTTTCCAAAGGGAACACTGAGCATTCTCCCTGCACTTTCCCTTTGAGTTTTGTACTTGCCACGTGCGTACAAGGGAGATATACATCTGCAGTTCACATTTACACGTTTTAGTGGCTTAAGGAAAGAAGGCCTCCATTGCCCTTCTTCTGGCATATTGTTCTCCTCAACCGAACGTAGCTTACAGGTCCCAGAACTGACGGGCAGTCCTTCGCCTACATCTTAGAATCTAGTGCACAGCCTAGTGGCCTATGACACCATAAACGCTTGCTGGAGTTTAAGCACCGCTTTGAAACAGGCTGCCTTGGACCTGGGGCCTGCCTCTTTCTGGGAGGAGAAATGGATTGTGTTAAGAAGAGAAGATATGGAACAACAGTGTTTCCCTGCCACAATTGAGCCTGCAAAGCTGTAAAATTCCAGTGAGGAAAAAAACGTTTCCCTTCAAGCTCTTTTCCAAAGGGAACACAGAGCATTCTCCCTGCACTTTCCCTTTGAGTTTTGTACTTGCCAGGTGCGGTAGAAGGGAGATACATCTGCTGCTCACATTTACACGTTCTAGTGGCTTAAGGAAAGAAGGCCTCCATTGCCCTTCTTTTGGCATATAGTTGTCCTCAACTGAAAGTGGCTTACAGCTCCCAGTAGTGTCAGGCAGTCCGTCGTTTACATGTTGCATCCTAGTGCAGAGACACATGGCCTAAGACACCGTAAAAGCTTCCTGCATTTAAAGCACCGCTTTGACACACGCTGCCTTGGACCTGCGGCCTGCCTCTCTGTGTGAAGATAAACAGAGCTTGAGCTCGATGCTAGTCGTCCCATGTGGTTTACCCATTCACTAACAATCCTTAGTGAATCCCTTCAAACCCTGTTTTCCAAAGGGACCACAAAGCACTCTCCCTTTGCCTTCCTGCGGTCTTTGGGGCTTCCCGGTGCTGTAGAAGGTAGATACTTCTGTTGTTCACATCGACACCTTCTAGTGGCTTCCGAAAACGCTGAACGTTTTCAGGTCAGTTTTCAAGCCCTATTCCCCACAAGGACCACAGAGCATTCCCCCTGCGACTTCTTTCTGTGTTTTGTACTTCCCAGGTGCGGTAGGAAGGAGATACATCTGCTGTTCACATTTAGAGCCTCTAGTGGCTTAAGAAAAGAAGGTCTCCATTGCCCATCTTTTGGCATATAGTTCTCCTCCACTGAACGTGGCTTACCGGTCCCAGAAGTGTCGGGCACTCCGTCGCCTACATCTTAGAATCTAGTGCACAGCCTAGTGGCCTATGACATCATAAACGCATGCTGGAGTTTAAGCACCGCTTTGAAACAGGCTGCCTTGGATCTGGGGCCTGCCTCTTTCTGGGACGAGAAATGGATTGTGTTAAGAAGAGAAGATATGGCACAACAGTGTTTCCCTGCCACAATGGAGCCTGCAACGTTCTAAATCCCAGTGAAGAAAAAAAGTTTCCCTTCAAGCTCTCTTTTCCAAAGGGAACACTGAGCATTCTCCCTGTACTTTCCCTTTGAGTTTTGTACTTCCCACGTGCGTACAAGGGAGATATACATCTGCAGTTCACATTTACACGTTCTAGTGGCTTAAGGAAAGAAGGCCTCCATTGCCCTTCTTCTGGCATATAGTTCTCCTCAACCGAACGTAGCTTACAGGTCCCAGAACTGACGGGCAGTCCTTCGCCTACATCTTAGAATCTAGTGCACAGCCTAGTGGCCTATGACACCATAAACGCTTGCTGGAGTTTAAGCACCGCTTTGAAACAGGCTGCCTTGGATCCGGGGCCTGCCTCTTTCTGGGACGAGAAATGGATTGTGTTAAGAAGAGAAGATATGGAACAACAGTGTTTCCCTGCCACAATTGAGCCTGCAAAGCTGTAAAATTCCAGTGAGGAAAAAAACGTTTCCCTTCAAGCTCTTTTCCAAAGGGAACACAGAGCATTCTCCCTGCACTTTCCCTTTGAGTTTTGTACTTGCCAGGTGCGGTAGAAGGGAGATACATCTGCTGCTCACATTTACACGTTCTAGTGGCTTAAGGAAAGAAGGCCTCCATTGCCCTTCTTTTGGCATATAGTTGTCCTCAACTGAAAGTGGCTTACAGCTCCCAGTAGTGTCAGGCAGTCCGTCGTTTACATGTTGCATCCTAGTGCAGAGACACATGGCCTAAGACACCGTAAAAGCTTCCTGCATTTAAAGCACCGCTTTGACACACGCTGCCTTGGACCTGCGGCCTGCCTCTCTGTGTGAAGATAAACAGAGCTTGAGCTCGATGCTAGTCGTCCCATGTGGTTTACCCATTCACTAACAATCCTTAGTGAATCCCTTCAAACCCTGTTTTCCAAAGGGACCACAAAGCACTCTCCCTTTGCCTTCCTGCGGTCTTTGGGGCTTCCCGGTGCTGTAGAAGGTAGATACTTCTGTTGTTCACATCGACACCTTCTAGTGGCTTCCGAAAACGCTGAACGTTTTCAGGTCAGTTTTCAAGCCCTATTCTCCACAAGGACCACAGAGCATTCCCCCTGCGCCTTCGTTCTGTGTTTTGTACTTCCCAGGGGCGGTAGGAAGGAGATACATCTGCTGTTCACATTTAGAGCTTCTAGTGGCTTAAGAAAAGAAGGTCTCCATTGCCCTTCTTTTGGCATATAGTTCTCCTCCACTGAACGTGGCTTACCGGTCCCAGAAGTGTCGGGCACTCCGTCGCCTACATCTTAGAATCTAGTGCACAGCCTAGTGGCCTATGACATCATAAACGCATGCTGGAGTTTAAGCACCGCTTTGAAACAGGCTGCCTTGGATCTGGGGCCTGCCTCTTTCTGGGACGAGAAATGGATTGTGTTAAGAAGAGCAGATATGGCACAACAGTGTTTCCCTGCCACAATGGAGCCTGCAACGCTCTAAATCCCAGTGAAGAAAAAAAGTTTCCCTTCAAGAACTCTTTTCCAAAGGGAACACTGAGCATTCTCCCTGTACTTTCCCTTTGAGTTTTGTACTTCCCACGTGCGTACAAGGGAGATATACATCTGCAGTTCACATTTACACGTTCTAGTGGCTTAAAGAAAGAAGGCGTCCATTGCCCTTCTTCTGGCATATAGTTCTCCTCAACCGAACGTAGCTTACAGGTCCCAGAACTGACGGGCAGTCCTTCGCCTACATCTTAGAATCTATTGCACAGCCTAGTGGCCTATGACACCATAAACGCTTGCTGGAGTTTAAGCACCGCTTTGAAACAGGCTGCCTTGGACCTGGGGCCTGCCTCTTTCTGGGAGGAGAAATGGATTGTGTTAAGAAGAGAAGATATGGAACAACAGTGTTTCCCTGCCACAATTGAGCCTGCAAAGCTGTAAAATTCCAGTGAGGAAAAAAACGTTTCCCTTCAAGCTCTTTTCCAAAGTGAACACAGAGCATTCTCCCTGCACTTTCCCTTTGAGTTTTGTACTTGCCAGGTGCGGTAGAAGGGAGATACATCTGCTGCTCACATTTACACGTTCTAGTGGCTTAAGGAAAGAAGGCCTCCATTGCCCTTCTTTTGGCATATAGTTGTCCTCAACTGAAAGTGGCTTACAGCTCCCAGTAGTGTCAGGCAGTCCGTCGTTTACATGTTGCATCCTAGTGCAGAGACACATGGCCTAAGACACCGTAAAAGCTTCCTGCATTTAAAGCACCGCTTTGACACACGCTGCCTTGGACCTGCGGCCTGCCTCTCTGTGTGAAGATAAACAGAGCTTGAGCTCGATGCTAGTCGTCCCATGTTTTTTACCCATACACTAACAATCCTTAGTGAATCCCTTCAAACCCTGTTTTCCAAAGGGACTACAAAGCACTCTCCCTTTGCCTTCCTGCGGTCTTTGGGGCTTCCCGGTGCTGTAGAAGGTAGATACTTCTGTTGTTCACATCGACACCTTCTAGTGGCTTCCGAAAACGCTGAACGTTTTCAGGTCAGTTTTCAAGCCCTATTCTCCACAAGGATCACAGAGCATTCCCCCTGCGCCTTCGTTCTGTGTTTTGTACTTCCCAGGGGCGGTAGGAAGGAGATACATCTGCTGTTCACATTTAGAGCTTCTAGTGGCTTAAGAAAAGAAGGTCTCCATTGCCCTTCTTTTGGCATATAGTTCTCCTCCACTGAACGTGGCTTACCGGTCCCAGAAGTGTCGGGCACTCCGTCGCCTACATCTTAGAATCTAGTGCACATCCTAGTGGCCTATGACATCATTAACGCATGCTGGAGTTTAAGCACCGCTTTGACACTTTCTGCCTTGGACCTGGGGCCTGCCTCTTTCTGGGACGAGAAATGGATTGTGTTAAGAAGAGAAGATATGGCACAACAGTGTTTCCCTGCCACAATGGAGCCTGCAACGCTGTAAATCCCAGTGAGGAAAAAAAGTTTCCCTTCAAGCTCTCTTTTCCAAAGGGAACACAGAGTATTCTCCCTGCACTTTAGCTTTGAGTTATGTACTTCCCAGATGCGGTAGAAGGGAGATATACATCTGCAGTTCACATATACACGTTCTAGTGACTTAAGGAAAGAAGGCCTCCATTGCCCTTCTTCTGGCATTTGGTTTTCCTCAACCGAAAGTAGCTTACAGGTCCCAGAACAGACGGGCAGTCCTTCGCCTACCTCTTAGAATCTAGTGCACAGCCTAGTGGCCTATAATATCCTAAACGCTTGCTGGAGTTTACGCATCGCTCTGACACAGGCTGCCTTGGATCTGAGGCCTGCCTATTTCTGTGACGAGAAACGGATTGTGTTAAGAAGAGAAGATATGGTATAACAGTGTTTACCTGCCACAATTGAGCCTGCAAAGCTGTAAATTCCAGTGAGGAAAAAAAGTTTCCCTTCAAGCTCTCTTTTCCAAAGGGAACACTGAGCATTCTCCCTGCACTTTCCCTTTGAGTTTTGTACTTCCCACGTGCGTACAAGGGAGATATACATCTGCAGTTCACATTTACACGTTCTAGTGGCTTAAGGAAAGAAGGCCTCCATTGCCCTTCTTCTGGCATATTGTTCACCTCAACCGAACGTAGCTTACAGGTCCCAGAACTGACGGGCAGTCCTTCGCCTACATCTTAGAATCTAGTGCACAGCCTAGTGGCCTATGACACCATAAACGCTTGCTGGAGTTTAAGCACCGCTTTGAAACAGGCTGCCTTGGATCCGGGGCCTGCCTCTTTCTGGGACGAGAAATGGATTGTGTTAAGAAGAGAAGATATGGAACAACAGTGTTTCCCTGCCACAATTGAGCCTGCAAAGCTGTAAAATTCCAGTGAGGAAAAAAACGTTTCCCTTCAAGCTCTTTTCCAAAGGGAACACAGAGCATTCTCCCTGCACTTTCCCTTTGAGTTTTGTACTTGCCAGGTGCGGTAGAAGGGAGATACATCTGCTGCTCACATTTACACGTTCTAGTGGCTTAAGGAAAGAAGGCCTCCATTGCCCTTCTTTTGGCATATAGTTGTCCTCAACTGAAAGTGGCTTACAGCTCCCAGTAGTGTCAGGCAGTCCGTCGTTTACATGTTGCATCCTAGTGCAGAGACACATGGCCTAAGACACCGTAAAAGCTTCCTGCATTTAAAGCACCGCTTTGACACACGCTGCCTTGGACCTGCGGCCTGCCTCTCTGTGTGAAGATAAACAGAGCTTGAGCTCGATGCTAGTCGTCCCATGTGGTTTACCCATTCACTAACAATCCTTAGTGAATCCCTTCAAACCCTGTTTTCCAAACGGACCACAAAGCACTCTCCCTTTGCCTTCCTGCGGTCTTTGGGGCTTCCCGGTGCTGTAGAAGGTAGATACTTCTGTTGTTCACATCGACACCTTCTAGTGGCTTCCGAAAACGCTGAACGTTTTCAGGTCAGTTTTCAAGCCCTATTCTCCACAAGGACCACAGAGCATTCCCCCTGCGCCTTCGTTCTGTGTTTTGTACTTCCCAGGGGCGGTAGGAAGGAGATACATCTGCTGTTCACATTTAGAGCTTCTAGTGGCTTAAGAAAAGAAGGTCTCCATTGCCCTTCTTTTGGCATATAGTTCTCCTCCACTGAACGTGGCTTACCGGTCCCAGAAGTGTCGGGCACTCCGTCGCCTACATCTTAGAATCTAGTGCACAGCCTAGTGGCCTATGACATCATAAACGCATGCTGGAGTTTAAGCACCGCTTTGAAACAGGCTGCCTTGGATCTGGGGCCTGCCTCTTTCTGGGACGAGAAATGGATTGTGTTAAGAAGAGCAGATATGGCACAACAGTGTTTCCCTGCCACAATGGAGCCTGCAACGCTCTAAATCCCAGTGAAGAAAAAAAGTTTCCCTTCAAGAACTCTTTTCCAAAGGGAACACTGAGCATTCTCCCTGTACTTTCCCTTTGAGTTTTGTACTTCCCACGTGCGTACAAGGGAGATATACATCTGCAGTTCACATTTACACGTTCTAGTGGCTTAAAGAAAGAAGGCGTCCATTGCCCTTCTTCTGGCATATAGTTCTCCTCAACCGAACGTAGCTTACAGGTCCCAGAACTGACGGGCAGTCCTTCGCCTACATCTTAGAATCTATTGCACAGCCTAGTGGCCTATGACACCATAAACGCTTGCTGGAGTTTAAGCACCGCTTTGAAACAGGCTGCCTTGGACCTGGGGCCTGCCTCTTTCTGGGAGGAGAAATGGATTGTGTTAAGAAGAGAAGATATGGAACAACAGTGTTTCCCTGCCACAATTGAGCCTGCAAAGCTGTAAAATTCCAGTGAGGAAAAAAACGTTTCCCTTCAAGCTCTTTTCCAAAGTGAACACAGAGCATTCTCCCTGCACTTTCCCTTTGAGTTTTGTACTTGCCAGGTGCGGTAGAAGGGAGATACATCTGCTGCTCACATTTACACGTTCTAGTGGCTTAAGGAAAGAAGGCCTCCATTGCCCTTCTTTTGGCATATAGTTGTCCTCAACTGAAAGTGGCTTACAGCTCCCAGTAGTGTCAGGCAGTCCGTCGTTTACATGTTGCATCCTAGTGCAGAGACACATGGCCTAAGACACCGTAAAAGCTTCCTGCATTTAAAGCACCGCTTTGACACACGCTGCCTTGGACCTGCGGCCTGCCTCTCTGTGTGAAGATAAACAGAGCTTGAGCTCGATGCTAGTCGTCCCATGTTTTTTACCCATACACTAACAATCCTTAGTGAATCCCTTCAAACCCTGTTTTCCAAAGGGACTACAAAGCACTCTCCCTTTGCCTTCCTGCGGTCTTTGGGGCTTCCCGGTGCTGTAGAAGGTAGATACTTCTGTTGTTCACATCGACACCTTCTAGTGGCTTCCGAAAACGCTGAACGTTTTCAGGTCAGTTTTCAAGCCCTATTCTCCACAAGGATCACAGAGCATTCCCCCTGCGCCTTCGTTCTGTGTTTTGTACTTCCCAGGGGCGGTAGGAAGGAGATACATCTGCTGTTCACATTTAGAGCTTCTAGTGGCTTAAGAAAAGAAGGTCTCCATTGCCCTTCTTTTGGCATATAGTTCTCCTCCACTGAACGTGGCTTACCGGTCCCAGAAGTGTCGGGCACTCCGTCGCCTACATCTTAGAATCTAGTGCACATCCTAGTGGCCTATGACATCATTAACGCATGCTGGAGTTTAAGCACCGCTTTGACACTTTCTGCCTTGGACCTGGGGCCTGCCTCTTTCTGGGACGAGAAATGGATTGTGTTAAGAAGAGAAGATATGGCACAACAGTGTTTCCCTGCCACAATGGAGCCTGCAACGCTGTAAATCCCAGTGAGGAAAAAAAGTTTCCCTTCAAGCTCTCTTTTCCAAAGGGAACACAGAGTATTCTCCCTGCACTTTAGCTTTGAGTTATGTACTTCCCAGATGCGGTAGAAGGGAGATATACATCTGCAGTTCACATATACACGTTCTAGTGACTTAAGGAAAGAAGGCCTCCATTGCCCTTCTTCTGGCATTTGGTTTTCCTCAACCGAAAGTAGCTTACAGGTCCCAGAACAGACGGGCAGTCCTTCGCCTACCTCTTAGAATCTAGTGCACAGCCTAGTGGCCTATAATATCCTAAACGCTTGCTGGAGTTTACGCATCGCTCTGACACAGGCTGCCTTGGATCTGAGGCCTGCCTATTTCTGTGACGAGAAACGGATTGTGTTAAGAAGAGAAGATATGGTATAACAGTGTTTACCTGCCACAATTGAGCCTGCAAAGCTGTAAATTCCAGTGAGGAAAAAAAGTTTCCCTTCAAGCTCTCTTTTCCAAAGGGAACACTGAGCATTCTCCCTGCACTTTCCCTTTGAGTTTTGTACTTCCCACGTGCGTACAAGGGAGATATACATCTGCAGTTCACATATACACGTTCTAGTGGCTTAAGGAATGAAGGCCTCCATTGCCCTTCTTCTGGCATATAGTTCTCCTCAACCGAACGTAGCTTACAGGTCCCAGAACTGACGGGCAGTCCTTCGCCTACATCTTAGAATCTAGTGCACAGCCTAGTGGCCTATGACACCATAAACGCTTGCTGGAGTTTAAGCACCACTTTGAAACAGGCTGCCTTGGATCTGGGGCCTGCCTCTTTCTGGGACGAGAAATGGATTGTGTTTAGAAGAGAAGATATGGAACAACAGTGTTTCCCTGCCACAATTGAGCCTGCAAAGCTGTAAAATTCCAGTGAGGAAAAAAACGTTTCCCTTCAAGCTCTTTTCCAAAGGGAACACAGAGCATTCTCCCTGCACTTTCCCTTTGAGTTTTGTACTTGCCAGGTGCGGTAGAAGGGAGATACATCTGCTGTTCACATTTACACGTTCTAGTGGCTTAAGGAAAGAAGGCCTCCATTGCCCTTCTATTGGCATATAGTTGTCCTCAACTGAAAGTGGCTTACAGCTCCCAGTAGTGTCAGGCAGTCCGTCGTTTACATGTTGCATCCTAGTGCAGAGACACATGGCCTAAGACACCGTAAAAGCTTCCTGCATTTAAAGCACCGCTTTGACACACGCTGCCTTGGACCTGCGGCCTGCCTCTCTGTGTGACGAGAAACAGAGAGCTTGAGCTCAATGCTAGTCGTCCCATGTGTTTTACCTATTCACTAACAATCCTTAGTGAATCCCTTCAAACCCTGTTTTCCAAGGGGTGACAAAGCACTCTCCCTTTGCCTTCCTGCGGTCTTTGGGGCTTCCCGGTGCTGTAGAAGGTAGATACTTCTGTTGTTCACATCGACACTTTCTAGTGGCTTCCGAAAACGCTGAACGTTTTCAGGTCAGTTTTCAAGCCCTATTCTCCACAAGGACCACAGAGCATTCCCCCTGCGCCTTCGTTCTGTGTTTTGTACTTCCCAGGTGCGGTAGGAAGGAGATACATCTGCTGTTCACATTTAGAGCTTCTAGTGGCTTAAGAAAAGAAGGTCTCCATTGCCCTTCTTTTGGCATAGAGTTCTCCTCCACTGAACGTGGCTTACCGGTCCCAGAAGTGTCGGGCACTCCGTCGCCTACATCTTACAATCTAGTGCACAGCCTGGTGGCCTATTACATCATAAACGCTTGCTGGAGTTTAAGCACCGCTTTGACACTGGCTGCCTTGGACCTGGGGCCTGCCTCTTTCTGGGACGAGAAATGGATTGTGTTAAGAAGAGAAGATATGGCACAACAGTGTTTCCCTGCCACAATTGAGCCTGCAACGCTCTAAATCCCAGTGAGGAAAAAAAGTTTCCCTTCGAGCTCTCTTTTCCAAAGGGAACACAGAGCATTCTCCCTGCACTTTCCCTTTGAGTTTTGTACTTCCCACGTGCGTACAAGGGAGATATACATCTGCAGTTCACATATACACGTTCTAGTGGCTTAAGGAAAGAAGGCCTGCATTGCCCTTCTTCTGGCATATTGTTCTCCTCAACCGAACGTAGCTTACAGGTCCCAGAACAGACGGGCAGTCCTTCGCCTACATCTTAGAATCTAGTGCACAGCCTAGTGGCCTATGACACCATAAACGCTTGCTGGAGTTTAAGCACCGCTTTGAAACAGGCTGCCTTGGACCTGGGGCCTGCCTCTTTCTGGGAGGAGAAATGGATGATGTTTAGAAGAGAAGATATGGAACAACAGTGTTTCCCTGCCACAATTGAGCCTGCAAAGCTGTAAAATTCCAGTGAGGAAAAAAACATTTCCCTTCAAGCTCTTTTCCAAAGGGAACACAGAGCATTCTCCCTGCACTTTCCCTTTGAGTTTTGTACTTGCCAGGTGCAGTAGAAGGGAGATACATCTGCTGTTCACATTTACACGTTCTAGTGGCTTAAGGAAAGAAGGCCTCCATTGCCCTTCTATTGGCATATAGTTGTCCTCAACTGAAAGTGGCTTACAGCTCCCAGTAGTGTCAGGCAGTCCGTCGTTTACATGTTGCATCCTAGTGCAGAGACACATGGCCTAAGACACCGTAAAAGCTTCCTGCATTTAAAGCACCGCTTTGACACACGCTGCCTTGGACCTGCGGCCTGCCTCTCTGTGTGACGAGAAACAGAGAGCTTGAGCTCGATGCTAGTCGTCCCATGTGTTTTACCTATTCACTAACAATCCTTAGTGAATCCCTTCAAACCCTGTTTTCCAAGGGGCCACAAAGCACTCTCCCTTTGCCTTCCTGCGGTCTTTGGGGCTTCCCGGTGCTGTAGAAGGTAGATACTTCTGTTGTTCACATCGACACCTTCTAGTGGCTTCCGAAAACGCTGAACGTTTTCAGGTCAGTTTTCAAGCCCTATTCTCCACAAGGACCACAGAGCATTCCCCCTGCGCCTTCGTTCTGTGTTTTGTACTTCCCAGGGGCGGTAGGAAGGAGATACATCTGCTGTTCACATTTAGAGCTTCTAGTGGCTTAAGAAAAGAAGGTCTCCATTGCCCTTCTTTTGGCATATAGTTCTCCTACACTGAACGGGGCTTACCGGTCCCAGGAGTGTCGAGCACTCCGTCGCCTACATCTTAGAATCTAGTGCACAGCCTAGTGGCCTATGACATCATAAACGCATGCTGGAGTTTAAGCAACGCTCTGAAACAGGCTGCCTTGGACCTGGGGCCTGCCTCTTTCTGGGACGAGAAATGGATTGTGTTAAGAAGAGAAGATATGGCACAACAGTGTTTCCCTGCCACAATTAAGCCTGCAACGCTGTAAATTCCAGTGAGGAAAAAAACGTTTCTCTTCAAGCTCTTTTCCAAAGGGAACACAGAGCATTCTCCCTGCACTTTCCCTTTGAGTTTTGTACTTGCCAGGTGCGGTAGAAGGGAGATACATCTGCTGCTCACATTTACACGTTCTAGTGGCTTAAGGAAAGAAGGCCTCCATTGCCCTTCTTTTGGCATATAGTTGTCCTCAACTGAAAGTGGCTTACAGCTCCCAGTAGTGTCAGGCAGTCCTTCCTTTACATGTTGCATCCTAGTGCAGAGACACATGGCCTAAGACACCGTAAAAGCTTCCTGCATTTAAAGCACCGCTTTGACACACGCTGCCTTGGACCTGCCGCCTGCCTCTCTGTGTGACGATAAACAGAGCTTGAGCTCGATGCTAGTCGTCCCATGTGGTTTACCCATTCACTAACAATGCTTAGTGAATCCCTTCAAACCCTGTTTTCCAAACGGACCACAAAGCACTCTCCCTTTGCCTTCCTGCGGTCTTTGGGGCTTCCCGGTGCTGTACAAGGTAGATACTTCTGTTGTTCACATCGACACCTTCTAGAGGCTTCCGAAAACGCTGAACGTTTTCAGGTCAGTTTTCAAGCCCTATTCTCCACAAGGACCACAGAGCATTCCCCCTGTGCCTTCGTTCTGTGTTTTGTACTTCCCAGGTGCGGTAGGAAGGAGAAACATCTGCTGTTCACATTTAGAGCTTCTAGTGGCTTAAGAAAAGAAGGTCTCCATTGCCCTTCTTTTGGCATATTGTTCTCCTCCACTGAACGTGGCTTACCGGTCCCAGAAGTGTCGGGCACTCCGTCGCCTACATCTTAGAATCTAGTGCACAGCCTAGTGGCCTATGACATCATAAACGCATGCTGGAGTTTAAGCACCGCTTTGAAACAGGCTGCCTTGGATCTGGGGCCTGCCTCTTTCTGGGACGAGAAATGGATTGTGTTAAGAAGAGAAGATATGGCACAACAGTGTTTCCCTGCCACAATGGAGCCTGCAACGCTGTAAATCCCAGTGAGGAAAAAAAGTTTCCCTTCAAGCTCTCTTTTCCAAAGGGAACACAGAGCATTCTCCCTGCACTTTCCCTTTGAGTTTTGTACTTCCCAGGTGCGGTAGAAGGGAGATATACATCTGCAGTTCACATTTACACGTTCTAGTGACAAGGAAAGAAGGCCTCCATTGCCCTTCTTGTGGCATTTGGTTCTCCTCAACCGAACGTAGCTTACAGGTCCCAGAACAGACGGGAAGTCCTTCGCCTACATCTTAGAATCTAGTGCACAGCCTAGTGGCCTATAACATCCTAAACGCTTGCTGGAGTTTACGCATCGCTCTGACACAGGCTGCCTTGGATCTGGGGCCTGCCTATTTCTGTGACGAGAAATGGATTGTGTTAAGAAGAGAAGATATGGTACAACAGTGTTTACCTGCCACAATTGAGCCTGCAAAGCTGTAAATTCCAGTGAGGAAAAAAAGTTTCCCTTCAAGCTCTCTTTTCCAAAGGGAACACTGAGCATTCTCCCTGCACTTTCCCTTTGAGTTTTGTACTTCCCACGTGCGTACAAAGGGAGATATTATACATCTGCAGTTCACATTTACACGTTCTAGTGGCTTAAGGAAAGAAGGCCTCCATTGCCCTTCTTCTGGCATATAGTTCTCCTCAACCGAACGTAGCTTACAGGTCCCAGAACTGACGGGCAGTCCTTCGCCTACATCTTAGAATCTAGTGCACAGCCTAGTGGCCTATGACACCATAAACGCTTGCTGGAGTTTAAGCACCGCTTTGAAACAGGCTGCCTTGGATCTGGGGCCTGCCTCTTTCTGGGATGAGAAATGGATTGTGTTTAGAAGAGAAGATATGGAACAACAGTGTTTCCCTGCCACAATTGAGCCTGCAAAGCTGTAAAATTCCAGTGAGGAAAAAAACGTTTCACTTCAAGCTCTTTTCCAAAGGGAACACAGAGCATTCTCCCTGCACTTTCCCTTTGAGTTTTGTACTTGCCAGGTGCGGTAGAAGGGAGATACATCTGCTGCTCACATTTACACGTTCTAGTGGCTTAAGGAAAGATGGCCTCCATTGCCCTTCTTTTGGCATATAGTTGTCCTCAACTGAAAGTGGCTTACAGCTCCCAGTAGTGTCAGGCAGTCCGTCGTTTACATGTTGCATCCTAGTGCAGAGACACATGGCCTAAGACACCGTAAAAGCTTCCTGCATTTAAAGCACCGCTTTGACACACGCTGCCTTGGACCTGCGGCCTGCCTCTCTGTGTGAAGATAAACAGAGCTTGAGCTCGATGCTAGTCGTCCCATGTGGTTTACCCATTCACTAACAATCCTTAGTGAATCCCTTCAAACCCTGTTTTCCAAAGGGACCACAAAGCACTCTCCCTTTGCCTTCCTGCGGTCTTTGGGGCTTCCCGGTGCTGTAGAAGGTAGATACTTCTGTTGTTCACATCGACACCTTCTAGTGGCTTCCGAAAACGCTGAACGTTTTCAGGTCAGTTTTCAAACCCTATTCCCCACAAGGACCACAGAGCATTCCCCCTGCGCCTTCATTCTGTGTTTTGTACTTCCCAGGTGCGGTAGGAAGGAGATATATCTGCTGTTCACATTTAGAGCTTCTAGTGGCTTAAGAAAAGAAGGTCTCCATTGCCCTTCTTTTGGCATATAGTTCTCCTCCACTGAACGTGGCTTACCGGTCCCAGAAGTGTCGGGCACTCCGTCGCCTACATCTTAGAATCTAGTGCACAGCCTAGTGGCCTATGACATCATAAATGCATGCTGGAGTTTAAGCACTGCTTTGAAACAGGCTGCCTTGGATCTGGGGCCTGCCTCTTTCTGGGATGAGAAATGGATTGTGTTAAGAAGAGAAGATATGGCACAACAGTGTTTCCCTGCCACAATGGAGCCTGCAACGCTCTAAATCCCAGTGAAGAAAAAAAGTTTCCCTTCAAGAACTCCTTTCCAATGGGAACACTGAGCATTCTGCCTGTACTTTCCCTTTGAGTTTTGTACTTCCCACGTGCGTACAAGGGAGATATACATCTTCAGGTCACATTTACACGTTCTAGTGGCTTAAGGAAAGAAGGCCTCCATTGCCCTTCTTCTGGCATATAGTTCTCCTCAACCGAACGTAGCTTACAGGTCCCAGAACTGACGGGCAGTCCTTCGCCTACATCTTAGAATCTAGTGCACAGCCTGGTGGCCTATGACACCATAAACGCTTGCTGGAGTTTAAGCACCGCTTTGAAACAGGCTGCCTTGGATCTGGGGCCTGCCTCTTTCTGGGACGAGAAATGGATTGTGTTTAGAAGAGAAGATATGGAACAACAGTGTTTCCCTGCCACAATTGAGCCTGCAAAGCTGTAAAATTCCAGTGAGGAAAACAACGTTTCCCTTCAAGCTCTTTTCCAAAGGGAACACAGAGCATTCTCCCTGCACTTTCCCTTTGAGTTTTGTACTTGCCAGGTGCGGTAGAAGGGAGATACATCTGCTGCTCACATTTACACGTTCTAGTGGCTTAAGGAAAGAAGGCCTCCATTGCCCTTCTTTTGGCATATAGTTGTCCTCAACTGAAAGTGGCTTACAGCTCCCAGTAGTGTCAGGCAGTCCGTCGTTTACATGTTGCATCCTAGTGCAGAGACACATGGCCTAAGACACCGTAAAAGCTTCCTGCATTTAAAGCACCGCTTTGACACACGCTGCCTTGGACCTGCGGCCTGCCTCTCTGTGTGAAGATAAACAGAGCTTGAGCTCGATGCTAGTCGTCCCATGTGGTTTACCCATTCACTAACAATCCTTAGTGAATCCCTTCAAACCCTGTTTTCCAAAGGGACCACAAAGCACTCTCCCTTTGCCTTCCTGCGGTCTTTGGGGCTTCCCTGTGTTGTAGAAGGTAGATACTTCTGTTGTTCACATTGACACCTTCTAGTGGCTTCCGAAAACACTGAACGTTTTCAGGTCAGTTTTCAAGCTCTATTCTCCACAAGGAGCACAGAGCATTCCCCCTGGGCCTTCGTTCTGTGTTTTGTACTTCCCAGGTGCGGTAGGAAGGAGATACATCTGCTGTTCACATTTAGAGCTTCTAGTGGCTTAAGAAAAGAAGGTCTCCATTGCCCTTCTTTTGGCATATAGTTCTCCTACACTGAACGTGGCTTACCGGTCCCAGAAGTGTCGGGCACTCCGTCGCCTACATCTTACAATCTAGTGCACAGCCTGGTGGCCTATTACATCATAAACGCTTGCTGGAGTTTAAGCACCGCTTTGACACTGGCTGCCTTGGACCTGGGGCCTGCCTATTTCTGGGACGAGAAATGGATTGTGTTAAGAAGAGAAGATATGGCACAACAGTGTTTCCCTGCCACAATGGAGCCTGCAACGCTCTAAATCCCAGTGAGGAAAAAAAGTTTCCCTTCAAGCTCTCTTTTCCAAAGGGAACACAGAGCATTCTCCCTGCACTTTCCCTTTGAGTTTTGTACTTCCCACGTGCGTACAAGGGAGATATACATCTGCAGTTCACATATACACGTTCTAGTGGCTTAAGGAAAGAAGGCCTCCATTGCCCTTTTTCTGGCATATTGTTCTCCTCAACCGAACGTAGCTTACAGGTCCCAGAACTGACGGGCTGTCCTTCGCCTACATCTTAGAATCTCGTGCACAGCCTAGTGGCCTATGACACCATAAACGCTTGCTGGAGTTTAAGCACCGCTTCGAAACAGGCTGCCTTGTACCTGGGGCCTGCCTCTTTCTGGGAGGAGAAATGGATTGTGTTTAGAAGAGAAGATATGGAACAACAGTGTTTCCCTGCCACAATTGAGCCTGCAAAGCTGTAAAATTCCAGTGAGGAAAACAACGTTTCCCTTCAAGCTCTTTTCCAAAGGGAACACAGAGCATTCTCCCTGCACTTTCCCTTTGAGTTTTGTACTTGCCAGGTGCGGTAGAAGGGAGATACATCTGCTGTTCACATTTACACGTTCTAGTGGCTTAAGGAAAGAAGGCCTCCATTGCCCTTCTATTGGCATATAGTTGTCCTCAACTGAAAGTGGCTTACAGCTCCCAGTAGTGTCAGGCAGTCCGTCGTTTACATGTTGCATACTAGTGCAGAGACACATGGCCTAAGACACCGTAAAAGCTTCCTGCATTTAAAGCACCGCTTTGACACACGCTGCCTTGGACCTGCGGCCTGCCTCTCTGTGTGACGAGAAACAGAGAGCTTGAGCTCGATGCTAGTCGTCCCATGTGTTTTACCTATTCACTAACAATCCTTAGTGAATCCCTTCAAACCCTGTTTTCCAAAGGGACCACAAAGCACTCTCCCTTTGCCTTCCTGCGGTCTTTGGGGCTTCCCGGTGTTTTAGAAGGTAGATACTTCTGTTGTTCACATTGACACCTTCTAGTGCCTTCCGAAAACGCTGAACGTTTTCAGGTCAGTTTTCAAGCCCTATTCTCCACAAGGACCACAGAGCATTCCCCCTGCACCTTCGTTCTGTGTTTTGTACTTCCCAGGGGCGGTAGGAAGGAGATACATCTGCTGTTCACATTTAGAGCTTCTAGTGGCTTAAGAAAAGAAGGTCTCCATTGCCCTTCTTTTGGCATATAGTTCTCCTCCACTGAACGGGGCTTACCGGTCCCAGAAGTGTCGGGCACTCCGTCGCCTACATCTTAGAATCTAGTGCACAGCCTAGTGGCCTATGACATCATAAACGCTTGCTGGACTTTAAGCACCGCTTTGACACTGGCTGCCTTGGACCTGGGGCCTGCCTGTTTCTGGGACGAGAAATGGATTGTGTTAAGAAGAGAAGATATGGCACAACAGTGTTTCCCTGCCACAATTGAGCCTGCAACGCTCTAAATCCCAGTGAGGAAAAAAAGTTTCCCTGCAAGCTCACTTTTCCAAAGGGAACACAGAGCATTCTCCCTGCACTTTCCCTTTGAGTTTTGTACTTCCCACGTGCGTACAAGGGAGATATACATCTGCAGTTCACATATACACGTTCTAGTGCCTTACGGAAAGAAGGCCTCCATTGCCCTTCTTCTGGCATATTGTTCTCCTGAACCGAACGTAGCTTACAGGTCCCAGAACTGACGGGCAGTCCTTCGCCTACATCTTAGAATCTAGTGCACAGCCTAGTGGCCTATGACATCATAAACACATGCTGGAGTTTAAGCACCGCTTTGACACAGGCTGCCTTGGACCTGGGGCCTGCCTCTTTCTGGGACGAGAAATGGATTGTGTTAAGAAGAGAAGATACGGAACAACAGTGTTTCCCTGCCACCATTGAGCCTGCAACGCTGTAAATTCCAGTGAGGAAAAAAACGTTTCCCTTCAAGCTCTTTTCCAAAGGGAACACAGAGCATTCTCCCTGCACTTTCCCTTTGAGTTTTGTACTTCCCAGGTTCGGTAGAAGGGAGATACATCCGCTGCTCACATTTACACTTTCTAGTGGCTTAAGGAATGAAGGCCTCCATTGCCCGTCTTTTGGCATATAGCTGTCCTCAACTGAAAGTGGCTTACAGGGCCCAGTAGTGTCAGGCAGTCCGTCGTTTACATGTTGCATCCTAGGGCAGAGGCACATGGCCTAAGACACCGTAAAAGCTTCCTGCATTTAAAGCACCGCTTTGACACACGCTGCCTTGGACCTGCGGCCTGCCTCTGTGTGTGACGAGAAACAGAGAGCTTGAGCACGATGCTAGTCGTCCCATGTGTTTTACCTATTCACTAACAATCCTTAGTGAATCCCTTCAAACCCTGTTTTCCAAAGGGACCACAAAGCACTCTCCCTTTGCCTTCCTTTGGTCTTTGGGGCTTCCCGGTGCTGTAGAAGGTAGATATTTCTTTTGTTCACATCGACACCTTCTAGTGGCTTCCGAAATCGCTGAACGATTGCAGGTTAGTTTTCAAGCCCTATTCTCCACAAGGACCACAGAGCATTCCCCCTGTTCCTTCGTTCTGTGTTTTGTACTTCCCAGGTGGGGTAGAAGGGAGATACATCTGCTGTTCACATTTAGAGCTTCTAGTGGCTTAAGAAAAGACGGTCTCCATTGCCCTTCTTTTGGCATATAGTTCTCCTTAACTGAACGTGGCTTACAGGTCCCAGAAGTGTAGGGCACTCCGTCGCCTACATCTTACAATCTAGTGCACAGCCTAGTGGCCTATGACATCATAAACGCATGCTGGAGTTTAAGCACCGCTTTGACACAGGCTGCCTTCGACCTGGTGCCTGCCTATTTCTGGGACGAGAAATGGATTGTGTTAAGAAGAGAAGATATGGCACAACACTGTTTCCCTGCCACAATTGAGTCTGCAACGCTGTAAATTCCAGTGAGAAAAAAGTTTCCCTTCAAACTCTCTTTCCCAAAGGGAACACAGATCATTCTCCCTGCACTTTCCCTTTGAGTTTTGTACTTCCCAGGTGCGGTAGAAGGGAGATACATCCGCTGTTCACATTTACACGTTCTAGTGGCTTAAGGAAAGAAGGCCTCCATTGCCCTTCTTCTGGCATATAATTCTCCTCAACCGAACGTAGCTTACAGGTCCCAGAACTGACGGTCAGTCTTTCGCCTACATCTTAGAATCTAGTGCACAGCCTAGAGGCCTATGACACCATAATCGCTTGCTGGAGTTTAAGCACCGCTTTGACACAGGCTGCCTTGGATCTGGGGCCTGCCTATTTCTGGGACGAGAAATGGATTGTGTTAAGAAGAGAAGATATGGAACAACAGTGTTTCACTGCCACAATTGAGCCTGCAACGCTCTAAATCCCAGTGAGGAAAAAAAGGTTCCCTTCAAGCTCTCTTCTCCAAAGGGAACACAGAGCATTCTCCCTGCACTTTCCCTTTGAGTTTTGTACTTCCCAGGTGCGGTAGAAGGGAGATACTTTTGCTGTTCACATTTACACGTTCTAGTGGCTTAAGGAATGAAGGCCTCCATTGCCCTTCTTTTGGCATATAGTTGTCCTCAACTGAAAGTGGCTTACAGGTCCCACTAGTGTCAGGCAGTCCGTCGTTTACATGTTGCATCCTAGTGCAGAGGCACATGGCCTAATACACCGTAAAAGCTTCCTGCATTTAAAGCACCGCTTTGACGCATGCTGCCTTGGACCTGCGGCCTGCCTCTCTGTGTGACGAGAAACAGAGAGCTTGAGCTCGATGCTAGTCATCCCATGTGGTTTACCTATTCACTAACAATCCTTAGTGAATCCCTTCAAACCCTGTTTTCCAAAGGGACCACAAAGCACTCTCCCTTTGCCTTCCTGTGGTCTTTGGCCTTCCCGGTGCTGTAGAAGGTAGATACTTCGGTTGTTCACATCGACACCTTCTAGTGGTTTCCGAAAATGCTGAACGTTTTCAGGTCAGTTTTCAAGGCCTATTCTCCACAAGGACCAAAGAGCATTCCCCCTGCGCCTTCGTTCTGTGTTTTGTTCTTCCCAGGTGCGGTAGAAGGGAGATACATCTGCTGTTCACATTTAGAGCTTCTAGTGGCTTAAGAAAAGCAGGTCTCCATTGCCCTTCTTTTGGCTTATAGTTCTCCTCAACTGAACGTGGCTTACAGGTCCCAGAAGTGTCGGGCACTCCGTCGCCTACATCTTAGAATCTAGTGCACAGCCTAGTGGCCTATGACATCAAAAACGCATGCTGGAGTTTAAGCACCGCTTTGACACAGGCTGCCTTGGACCTGGGGCCTGCCTCTTTCTGGGACGAGAAGTGGATTGTGTTAAGAAGAGAAGATATGGAACAACAGTGTTTCCCTGCCACAATTGAGCCTGCAACGCTCTAAATCCCAGTGAGGAAAAAAAGGTTCCCTTCAACCTCTCTTTCCCGAAGGGAACACAGAGCATTCTCCCTGCACTTTCCCTTTGAGTTTTGTACTTCCCAGGTGCGGTAGAAGGGAGATACTTTTGCTGTTCACATTTACACGTTCTAGTGGCTTAAGGAAAGAAGGCCTCCATTGCCCTTCTTTTGGCATATAGTTGTCCTCAACTAAAAGTGGCTTACAGGTCCCAGTAGTGTCAGGCAGTCCGTCGTTTACATGTTGCATCCTAGTGCAGAGACACATGGCCTAAGACACCGTAAAAGCTTCCTGCATTTAAAGCACCGCTTTGACACACGCTGCCTTGGACCTGTGGCCTGCCTCTCTGTGTGACGAGAAACAGAGAGCTTGAGCTCGATGCTAGTCGTCCCATGTGGTTTACCTATTCAATAACAATCCTTAGTGTATCCCTTCAAACCCTGTTTTCCAAAGGGACCACAAAGCACTCTCCCTTTGCCTTCCTTTGGTCTTTGGGGCTTCCCGGTGCTGTAGAAGGTAGATACTTCGGTTGTTCACATCGACACTTTCTAGTGGTTTCCGAAAATGCTGAACGTTTTCAGGTAAGTTTTCAAGCCCTATTCTCCACAAGGACCACAGAGCATTCCCCCTGCGCCTTCGTTCTGTGTTTTGTACTTCCCAGGTGCGGTAGAAGGGAGATACATCTGCTGTTCACATTTAGAGCTTCTAGTGGCTTAAGAAAAGAAGGTCTCCATTGCCCTTCTTTTGGCATATAGTTCTCCTCAACTGAACGTGGCTTACAGGTCCCAGAAGTGTCGGGCACTCCGTCGCCTACATCTTAGAATCTAGTGCACAGCCTAGTGGCCTATGACATCATAAACGCATGCTGGAGTTTAAGCACCGCTTTGACACAGGCTGCCTTGGACCTGGGACCTGCCTCTTTCTGGGACGAGAAATGGATTGTGTTAAGAAGAGAAGATATGGAACAACAGTGTTTCCCTGCCACAATTGATCCTGCAACGCTCTAAATCTCAGTGTGGAAATAAAGGTTCCCTTCAAGCTCTCTTTTCCGAAGGGAACACAGAGCATTCTCCCTGCACTTTCCCTTTGAGTTTTGTACTTCCCAGGTGCGGTAGAAGGGAGATACTTTTGCTGTTCACATTTACACGATCTAGTGGCTTAAGGAAAGAAGGCCTCCATTGCCCTTCTTTTGGCATATAGTTGTCCTCAACTGAAAGTGGCTTACAGGTCCCAGTAGTGTCAGGCAGTCCGTCGTTTACATGTTGCATCCTAGTGCAGAAGCACATGGCCTAAGACACCGTAAAAGCTTCCTGCATTTAAAGCACCAGTGAAAATACACATAGTGGCAGTTCTCATAGCGAGTTTTCTCATCGTGACTGTGCTCATAATAGCAGTGCCCAAGGTGGCAGTGCTCGTGGTGACACTGCTCATGGTCACAGTGCTCTTAGTGGCAGTTCCAATGTGAACAATGCCGATGGTGACACTGCACATTGTGACAGTGCCAATGGTAACCTTGCTCTCGGTGATAGTGAACACAGTGAGTGTGCCCATTTTGACACTGCCGAAGGAGACCCTAATCATTTTGACAATGCTCATGGTAACAGTGCTCATGGTGGAAGTGCCCATGGTGACAATTCTCATTGCGGCAGTGCTTATTGTGACAGTGCCCATGATGACAGTCCTTAGGGTGATAGTGTTCACAATGTCTGTGCTCATGGGGATAGTGCTCATGGTGTCAGTGCCCATAGTGACACTGCTCATGCTGGCAATACCCATGGTGATAGACCCATGGTGACAGTGCCCATGATCACAGTGCAATGTGAGAAAGCTCACGGTGACAGTGAAATGGTGACAGTGCCCATGGATGCAATGGCCATGGTGTCAGTGCTCATGGTGAAAATACCCATGGTGGCATTTCTCATAGCGACCATTCTCATGGTGACAATACTCATAATAGCAGTGCACAAGGTGGCAGTGCTCGTGGTGACAGTGCTCTTGGTGGCAGTTCCCATGGGAACAATGCCAATGGTGACAATGCACATTGTGACAGTGCCAATGGTAACCTTGCTCTCAGTGATAATGAACACGGTGAGAGTGCCCATTGTGGCACTGCCGAAGGAGACCCTCCTCATTGTGACAGTGCCCATGGTGACAGTACACATGGTGATACTGCTCAGTGTGATAGTGCCCTTGTTGACAGTGCACATGGTGACAGTTCTCACGGTGACAGTGCCTATCGTGACAGTGCCCATGGTGAAAGTGCTCATGATGACAGTGCCCATGTTGGTAGTTCCCATGGTGACAGTGCTCACAGTGATAGTGACCAGAGTACGATTGCAGATGGTGGCTGTGCCCTTGGTGACAGTGCCCATGCTGACAGTACTCATGGTGACAGTGCTCACAGGGATAGTGCCCATGCTGACAGTGCTCATGGTAGCAGCACCCGTGGTGTTATTCAATATCTTATAATAACATATCATGAAATATAATATGAAAAAATATATAACTGAATGACTTTGCTATAAACCTGAAACTAACACAATTCTGGATCAAATATACTTCAATTTAAAAAAAGATGTACTATATGTATACACTGGGATATTACTTAGCCATAAAAGAGAATAAAATCTTGCCATTTGTGACAGCATGGATAGACCTACAGACGTTATACTAAGTGAAATAAATCAAACCAGAGAAAGACAAGTGCCATCTGATCTCATTTATAAGTGGAATTTAAAAAAACAAAATAAATAAACATAACAAAATAGAAACAGACTCATAGATACAGAGAACAAACTGGTGGTTGGCAGGACATGGGGGTTGTCAGGCAAAATAGGCAAAGGGGATTAAGAGGTACAAACTTCCAGAAAAATAAAAATGTCACAGGGATGTAGTATACAGCATAAGGATATGGTCGACAATACTGTAATAAATTTGCATAAGGACATAGGGTTACTAGACTTATCATGGTGATATTTTTGTAATGTATTTAAATGTCAAACCACTATGTTGTATACCTGAAACTAACATAATATTGTATGTCAACTATACTTCAATAAAAAAGCAATTATACTCCAATAAAGATGTTTAAAAAAATGGATGAGAATGTGATCAACCGTGGAAGTACTGCTGTAGGTCAGTTATGACAAGAACTGAAACAGAGGCTCCCAGACTTTCTTGGTTCATGCCATCCTTAGTGTCTCAGTACACTTTTATGGACATCCTAGGCCAAAAGAAATACCTAACAGTTTTGTTTATTAAGTGGTCTTGCCCAAACTGCTTAATAAATATTTATGTTTTTTTAACTTAGAAGTGATTGAAAACCTAACACACACAAATTAAAATGAAAGAAAAAGCTAGCATTTAATTACATTATCAAATAACCACAAATACTTTCTAATCAGATATGTGTACCAGTTGGGCATTGCACAATTGTAAATCTTGGAATGTCTTTGGGAACTACCACACTCATGTACTGGTTCACACTGATTTTAGCAAAGTCTTTACTTTTTATCTCAACAGACACCAAAACCCCAGCTTTGCAAAGATATGACATCATTGGAAGGAAAGCAGTGCAGTCTCACACTGAAACTGTGAACTAACTTAAATATGCACTTTTTGCCTTATTTGATGATGTGTTTCCCTTGAAATTTTATTTAAAAAATGTTTAAACATCTTTATTGGAGTATAATTGCTTTACAATGTTGTGTTAGTTTCTGCTGTATAACAAAGTGAAACAGCTATATGTATACATATATCCCCATATCCTCTCCCTCTTGCTTTGAATCTCCTTCCCACCCTCCCTATCCCACCCCTCTAGGTGGTCACAAAGCACCGAGCTGATCTCCCTGTGCTAGGCAACTGCTTCCCACTAGCTATCTATTTAACATTTAGAAGTGTATATATGTCAAAGTCACTCTCTCACTTTGTCCTAGCTTACCCTTCCCCCTCCCCATGTCCTCAAGTCCATTCCCTTGGAATTTTAAAATATACTTTGGGGTCTTGTGAGTTTTCTGTGGTGCTTTAGGGAGTTTGGAACACAGTATGAGGACTGAAATACTGAGAAATGACCACGGGATTTTCCAGTGGGAGACATAGATCAGGAGACCATATGTTGTATTGCCTAAACAGGGATAAAAATGTGAAAATGAATAGTACACTATTATTATTGTTGTGACAACTGGAGCAAACTCAGCTTATAGGGGGAAACTGGGAACTACTAGTTACCTAGTAAGTTAGGTGGAATAGTAGAGTGAAATCCTGATTTTCACCAAGGACACTGTCAGGTTCAGCACTACCACCATGGGTACTGCAACCATGACCACTGTCACCATAAGCACTGTCACCATTCTCAGTATCACCACGTACACTGTCACCATGGGCACTATCACCATGAGAACTGTCAGCCTGGGCACTGTCACCATGGGTATTGTGACTTTGGGCACTGTCACCGTGAGCCCTGTCACCTTGCGCACTGGCACAATGTGGACTGTCACCATGAGCACTGTCATCATAGGCACTATCACCATTAGAACGGTCACTGTGGTCACTGTCACCATGGGCACTGCCACTGTGAGCACTATCACCATGAGGGTTGTGACCATGGGCACTGTCAACATGGGCAGTGTACCCATGGACAATTACACTGTTAGTACTGTCACCATGGATACTATAACTATGGGCACTGTCACCGTGAGCTCTGTCACCATGGGCACTTTCACCATGAGCACTGCCACTGTGACCACTCTCACCATGAGCAATATCACCATGGGCACTGTCACTATTTTGCACTGCCACCAGATGCACCATGACCATGTGCACTGTCACCATTGTCACAGTCACCATTAGCACTCTCACCATGGGCAATGTGATATTGGGCACTGTTGCCATGGGCTCTGTGACCGTTGGCACTTTCACAATGGGATATCACCATGGGCTTTGTCAGCGTGGGCACTGTCACCGTGGGCAGGCCACCGTGACATCTATCATCATAAGCACTGTAACCATGGGCACTGTAACCATGAGAACGGTCACCATGAGCACTGCCACAATGAGTACTTTCACTTATGGCACTGTCCACATGAGCAGTGTCACCATGATCACTGTCACCATGGCCAGGACACCCTGGGGATTGTCACCATGGGCACTGTCACCATGAGCACTTTTACCATGAGCTCTGTCACCCTGTGTATTGTCACCATGGGCACTATCACCTTGAGAGTTGTGAACATGGGCACTCTCACCATGGGCACCATCACCATGAGCAATGTCCCCATGAATACTCTCTCCCTGTCTATTGTCACCATGCGCACTGTCACCGTGAGCACTACACCGTTAGAATTGTGACTATGGGCACTGTCACCATGGGCACATTCACCATCGGCAATATCGCCATGAACACTGTCACCATGAGTACTATCACTGTGTGCAGTTTCACCATACACACTATCACCGTAAGGACTATCACCGTAAGCAAAGTCACCATGAGCAATGTCACCATGAGCACTATCACCATGAGAAGTGCCACCATGGGCACTTTCACTGTTGGCAATGTCACCATGGCCACTGCCACCTTGGGCTCTGTCACCATGAACACTGTAACAATGCCCATTATCACCGTGTGCACTGTCACCATGGGCACTATCACCATGAGCAATATCACCATGGGCACTGTCACTATTTTGCACTGCCAACAGATGTATCATGACCATGTGCACTGTCACCATGGGCAATGTCACCATCGGTAGTCTCACCATGGGCACTGTCACCATCGGCACTGTCACCATGAGCACTATGACTGTGAGCAATACCACCGTGAGCACTATCACCGTGAGCACTCTCACTGTGGTCACTGTCACCGTGAGCACCGTCACTATGGGTACTGGCACAATGCGGACTGTCACCATGGACACTATCACCATTAGCACTCTCACTGTGGTCACTCTTACCATGGGTACTGTCACTGTGAGCACTGTCACCATAGGCAATGGCACCGTGGGCACTTTCACCATGGGCACTGTCATCATGGCATTGTCACTGTGGGCAGTGTCACCATGGGAACTGCCACCATGGGCACTACCACTGCGAGCACTGTCACCACGGGTACTGCTACCATGAGCACTGTCACTGTGAGCACTGTCAGCGTGGGTTGTCACCGTGCACTGTCACCATGTGAACTGTCAGCATGGGCACTGTCACCATTTTTCACTGCCACCATGTGCACTACCACCATGGGCACTGTCACCATGGGCACTATCACTGTGAGCACTGCCACCATGGGTACTGCTACCATGAGCACTATGAGCATGGGCATTGTCACCATGGGTACTGTCACCATGGGCACTGCCACCATGGGCTCTGTCACCATGGGTACTGCAACCATGAGAACTGTCACCGTGAGTACTGTCTGCATGGGTTGTCACCGTGTGCACTGTCACCATGAGAACTGTCAACATGGGCACGGTCACCATTTTTCACTGCCACCATGTGCAATGTCACCATGGGCACTATCACCTTAGGAAGTGTTACCAGGAGCACTTTATCACTGAGTACTGTCACCATCGGTAATATCACCATAGGCACTGTCACCGTGAGAACTATCACCATGAGCAATGCCATGATGGGCACTGGCGCCATGGGTCTTGTCACTATGAGCACTGAAACAATGGGCACTATCACCGTGAGAAATCTCACTGTGCTAACTGTCCCCAAGGGCACTGTCACAGAGGGAAAAGTCACCATGGGCACTGTCACAGTCAGTATTCTCACCATTGGTACTCTCTTTGTGGACACTGCCACCGTGGGCACTATTACCATGAACACTGCTACCGTGAACACTATCATGATAAGAACTGTCACCATGGGCACGGCCACCATGGGCACTATCACTGTGAGCACTGTCACCACGGGTACTGCTACCATGAGCACTGTCAGCATGGTTTGTCACCGTGAGCACTGTCACCATGAGTACTGTCATCATGGGCACTCTCACCAAGGGCACAGCCACCATGTGCACTGTTACCATGGTCACTATCACCATGAGCACTGTCACCATGGGAACTACCAACATGGGCACTGTCATCATGAGCACTTTCACAATGGCAACTGCCACCGTGGTCACTATTAACGTGAGCACACACACCATGGGCACTATCACCAAGGGCACTGTCTGTTTCAACACTATCTCCATGGGTACTGCAACCATGACCACTGTCACCATAAGCACTGTCACCATTCTCAGTATCACCATGTGCACTGTCACCATGGGCACTATCACCATGAGAACTGTCAGCCTGGGCACTGTCACCATGGGTATTGTGACTTTGGGCACTCTCACCGTGAGCCGTCACCTTGGGCACTGACACAATGTGGACTGTCACCATGAGCACTGTCATCATGGGCACTATCACCATTAGAACTGTCACCATGGTCCCTGTCACCATGGGCACTGTCACTGTGAGCACTATCACCGTGAGCTCTGTCACCATGAGCACTTTCACCATGAGCACTGCCACTCTGACCACTCTCACCATAAGAACTGTCACCATGGGCACTTTCACGATGGGCACTTCCAACATTGGCACTATCACCATGAGCACTGTCAGCAAGGGCACTGTCACAGTGGGCAGTGTCACCATGCGCACTATCACCGCAAGGACTATCACATTAAGCAATGTCACCATGGGCACTGTCACCATTTTGCACTGCCACCATGTGCACTATCACCTTAGGCACTGTCACCATGAGCACTTTATCACTGAGTACTGTCACCATGCGTAATATCACCATGGGCACTCTCACCGTGTGCACTGTCAACAGGGGCACTGTCACCACAGGCACTGTCACCATGATCACAGTAACCATGGGCACTCTCACTATGGGCACTATCACCATGACCAATATCACCATGGGCACTGTCACCATTTTGCACTGCCATCATGTGCATTGTCACCATGGGTAATATCACCATAGGCACTTTCACCGTGAGAAATGTGACCGTGCGGAATGTTTCTATGGGCACTGGCACCATGGGCAATATCACTGTGAGCCCTGTCACAATGGGCACTATCTCCGTGAAAAATCTCACCATGCTAACTGTCCCCATGGGCACTGTCACCGTGAGAAGTGTCACCATGGGCACTGTCACTGTCGGCACTCTCACCATGGGCACTGTCATTGTGGGCACTGTCACCATGGCCACTGCCACCTTGGGCTCTGTCACCATGAACACTGTAACAATGCCCATTATCACCGTGTGCACTGTCACCATGGGCACTATCACAATGAGCAATATCACCATGGGAACTGTCACTATTTTACACAGCCACCAGATGCACCATGACCATGTGCACTGTCACCATGGGCAGTGTCACCATAGGTAGTCTCACCATGGGCACTGCCATCATGAGCAGTGTCACCAAGAGCACTGTCACCACGAGCACTGCCACCATGAGCAGTGTCACAAGAACTGTCACTAGGAGAACTGCCACCATGGGCACTTTCACCATGATTACTCTCACCGTGGGTATTGTCACCTTGGGCACTTTCAACATGAGTACTATCACCGTGAGCACTATCACCCTGAGCACTCTCACCACGGGCACAGCCTCAAAGTGTACTGTCACCATGAACACTGTCACCATGGGCACAATCACGGTGAGAACAGTCACCGTGGTCACTCTCACCATGGGCACTGTCACCATGAGCACTGTCACTAAGAGCATTATCATCATAGGCACTGTCACCGTGAGAACAGTCACCATGGGCGCTGTCAACATGGAGACTATCACCTTGAGCACTGTCACCATGAGCACTGTCACCATGAGCAATTTCAACAGGGTCACTTTCACCGTGAGAACTGTCACCACAGGGACTCTCACCATTGGCACTGCCTCCGAGGGGTTGTCATGATGAGCACTATCACCATGGGCAGTGTCTCCATGGGCAGTTTCACCGTGAGCACTCTCACTATTGGCACTATCACCATTGGCACTGTCAGCATCGGCACAGTCACCATGAGCACCGTCACAATGGGCTTTGTCACACTGGGCGCTGTCACCATGGGCACAGTCACCATTAGCACTCTCAGCATGGGCACTGTGATCTTGGGCACTGTCACAATAGGCTCTGTCACGGTGGGCACTGTCACAATGGGAAGTATCTCCATGGACTTTTTCAGCGTGGGCACTGTCACCATAGGCATGGCCACCGTGACATCTATCACCATAAGGACTGTAACCATGGGCACTGTTACCATGAGCACGGTCACCATGAGCATTGCCACAATGAGCACTGTCACTTAGGCACTGTCCACATGAGCAGTGTCACCATGATCACTGTCACCAGGGGCAGGACACCCTGGGTATTGTCACCATGGGCACTGACACCATGAGCACTCTCACCATGGGAATTGTCACCTTAGATACTGTCACCATGGGCACTGTCACCGTGAGCACTTTTACCATGAGCTCTGTCACCCTGGGTATTGTCACCATGGGCACTATCACCGTGAGAATTGAGAACATGGGCACTCTCACCATGGGCACTATCACCATGAGCAATGTCACCATAAATACTGTCACCCTGTGTATTGTCACCATGGGCACTGTCACCTTGAGCACTACACTGTGGGAATTGTGACTATGGGCACTGTCACCATGGGCACATTCACCATCGGCACTATTGCCGTGAACACTGTCACCATGAGCACTCTAACTGTGTGCAGTTTCACCAGACACACTATCACCGTAAGCATTAACACCGTAAGCAATGTCACCATGAGCAATATCACCGTGGGCACTGTCACCATTTTGCACTGCCACCATGTGCAGTGTCACCATGGGCACTTTTTCCATGAGTACTTTCAACATGGGTAATATCACCATGGGCACTGTCACCGTGAGCACTATCTTTGTGAGAATTTTCACCATAGGCACTGTCACCATGAGAACTGTCAGCATGGTCACATTCAACGTAAGAAATGTCACCACGGGGACTATCACCATTGGAACTGTCACCGTGGGGTTGTCACCATGAGCACTATCACCATGGGCAATGTCTCCATGGGCAGTTTCACCATGAGCACTGTCACTATTGGCACTCTAACCATCGGCACTGTCACCATGGGCATGGTCACCATTAGCACTGTCACCTTAAGCCTTGTCACACTGGGCGTTGTCACCATGGGCACTGTCACCGTGGGCACTGTCAAAATGGGTAGTATCACCATGGGCTTTGTCAGTGGGGGCAATGTCCCCATGGGCACTGATACCGTGATATCTATCACAATAAACACTGTAAACATGGGCACTGTCACCATGGGCATGGTCACCATGAACACTGCCACAATGAGCACTGTTATTTATGGCATGGCCAACATGAGCACTGTCACCATGAGCACTGTCACTATGGGCATGACACCATGGGCACTGTCACCATGGGCAATGTCTCCATGGGCAGTTTCACCATGAGCACTGTCACTATTGGCACACTCAACATTGGCACTGTCACCATAGGCCTTGTCACAGTGAGCACTGTCACCATTGGCACTGTTGCTGTGGGCACTGTCACAATGGGAAGTATCACCATGGGCTTTGTCAGCCAGGGCACTCTCCCCGTGGGCACTGACAAGGTGACATCTATCACCATAAACACTGTTAACAAGGGCACTGTCACCATGAGCATGGTCACCATGAACACTGCCACAATGAGCACTGTTATTTATGGCACTGCCAACATGATCACTGTCACCATGAGCACTGTCACCATAGGCATGACACCATGGGCATTGTCACCCTAGATACTCTCACCATAGGCATTATCACTGTGAGAATTGTGAACATGGGCACTGTCACCATGGGCACTATCACCATGAGCACTGTCACCATGAGTACTTGTCACCCTGTGTATTTTCACCATGGGAACTGTCACTGTGAGCACTACACCATGAGATTTGTGACTATGGGCACTGTCACCATGGACACTCTCATCATGGGAACTATCACCGTGAACACTGTCACCATGAACACTGTCACTGTGTGCAGTGTCACCATGCGCACTGCCACCATAAGGACTATCACTGTAAGGAAAGTCACCATGAGCAATGTCACCATGGGCACTGTCACCATTTTGCACTGCCACCATGTGCAGTGTCACCATGGGTAATATCACCATAGGCACTTTCACCGTGAGACATGTGACCATGCGGAATGTCTCTATGGGCACTGGCACAATGGGTATTGTCACTGTGAGCACTGTCACAACGGGCACTATCACCGTGAGAAATCTCACCATGCTAACTGTCCCCATGGGCCCTGTCACTGTGAGAAGTGTCACCATGTGCACTGTCACTGTCGCCACTGTCACCATGGGCACTGTCATTGTGGGCACTGTCATCATGGCCACTGCCACCTTGGGCTCTGTCAACATGAACACTGTAACAATGCCCATTATCACTGTGTGCACTGTCCCCATGGGCACTATCACCATGAGCACGGTCAGCATGTGCACTGTCACTATTTAGCACTGTCACTAGGTGAACTACCACCATGGGCACTGTCACAATGTGCACCATCACCGGGAGCATGGTTACCATGGGCACTGTAACAATGTGCAGTGTCACCATCGGTACTGTCCCCGTGGGAACTGCCACCAAGAGCACTGTCACCACGAGCACTGCCACCTTGGGCACTGCTATTATGAGCACTGTCACCATGAGAACTATCACTATGAGAACTGCCACCATGGGTATTTTCAACATGAGTACTGTCACCATGGGTATTGTCACCATTTGCACTGTCACCATGAGCACTATTACCGTGAGCACTATCACCGTGAGCACTCTCACTGTGGTCACTCTCACCATGGTCACTGTCACCATGGGCACTGTCATCATGGGCAGTGTCACCATGGGCACTGTCACCATGGGCACTGCCACCATGGGCAGTATCACTGTGAGCACTGTCACCATGGGTACTCCAACCATGAGAACTGTCACCGTGAGTACTGTCTGCATGGGTTCTCACTGTGTGCACTGTCACCATGAGAACTGTCAACATGGGCACTGTCACCATTCTTCACTGCCACCATGTGCACTGTCACCATGGGCACTATCACCGTGAGAACTGTCACCATGAGTACTGTCATCATGGGCACTGTCACCAAGGGAATGGCCACCATGTGCACTGTTACCATGGTCACTCTCACCGTGAGCACTGTCTCCATGGGAACTACCAACATGGACAATGTCATCATGAGCACTTTCACAATAGGAACTGCCACCATGGGACTATCAACGTGTGGACTCTCACCATGGGCACTGTCACTGTGAGCATTGTTACCATCGGCACTGTCACCATGAACACTATTACTGTGAGCACTACGACCCTGAACACTCTCACTGTGGTCACTGTCACCATGGGCACTGTCACTGTGAACACTGTCACTATGGGTACTGACACAATGCAGACTGTCACAGTGAGCCCTGTCACCATTGACACTATCACCATGAGCACTCTCACCATGGTCCCTGTTATCATGGGTACTGTCACTGTGAGCACTGTCATCATAGGCAATGGCACCATGCGCACTGTCACCATGGGCACTGTCATCATGGGCATTGTCACCGCGTGCAGTTTCACCATGGGCACTGTCACCATGGGAATTGTCACCTTAGGTACTGTCACCATGGGCACTGTCACTGTGAGCACTTTTACCATGAGCTCTGTCACCCTGGGTATTGTCACCATGGGCACTATCACCGAGAGAGTTGTGAACATGGCCACTCTCACCATGGGCACTATCACCATGAGCAATGTCACCATGAATACTGTCACCCTGTGTATTGTCACCATGGGCACTGTCACTGTGAGCACAGTCACCATGAGCATTGCCACAATGATAACTGTTATTTATGGCACAGCCAACATGAGCACTGTCACCATGAGCACTGTCACCATGGGCATGACACCATGGGCACTCTCACCATGGGCATTGTCACCCTAGGTACTCTCACCATAGGCATTATCACTGTGAGAATTGTGAAGATGGGCACTGTCACCATGGGCACTATCACCATGAGCACTGTCACCATGAGTACTGTCACCCTGGGTATTTTCACCATGGGCACTGTCACTGTGAGCACTACACCATGAGATTTGTGACTATGGGCACTGTCACCATGGACACTCTCACCATGGGAAGTATCACCATGAACACTGTCACTGTGTGCAGTGTCACCATGCGCACTGTCACCGTAAGGATTACCACCGTAATGAAAGTCACCATGAGCACTGCCACCATGTGCAGTGTCACCATGCCTAATATCACCATAGGCACTTTCACCTTGAGAAATGTGACCGTGTGGAAAGTCTCTATGAGCACTGGCACCATGGGCATTGTCACTGTGAGAAGTGTCACAATGGGCACTATCACCGTGAGAAATCTCACCATGCTAACTGTCCCCATGGGCACTGTCACCATGAGAAGTGTCACCATGGGCACTGTCACCATGGGCACTGTCACCCTGAGCACTGTCACGGTCAGCACTGTCACCATGAGCACTATTAATGTGAGCACTACCACCGTGAGCACTCTCACGGTGCTCACTGTCACCATGGGCACTGCTACCATGAGCACTGTCACCATAGGCACTGTCACCATGGGCACTGTCATCATGGGCATTGTCACCATGGGCACTGTCACCATGGGCACTGCCACCATGGGCAGTATCACTGTGAGCACTGTCCCCATGGGTACTGCAACCATGAGAACTGTCACCGTGAGTAATGTCTGCATGGGTTGTCACCGTGTGCACTGTCACCATGAGAAATCTCGACATGGGCACTGTCACCATTTTTCACTGCCACCATGTGCAATGTCACCATGGGCACTATCACCATGAGATATGTCACCATGAGTATCGTCATCATGGGCACTGTCACCATTGTAAATACCAACACGGGCAATGTCATCATGAGCACTTTCACAATAGGAACTGCCACCATACGCACTATCAACGTGCGGACTCTCACTATGGGAACTATAACCATGGGCACTGTCACCATCGGCACTGTCACCATGAGCACTATTACTGTGAGCACTACCACTGTGAGCACTCTCACCATGGTCACTGTCACCATGGGCACTGTCACTGTGAGCACTGTCACTATGGGTAGTGGCACAATGCGGACTGTCACAATGTGCCCTGTCACCATGGACACTATCAACATGAGCACTCTCACTGTGGTCACTGTTACCATCGGTACTGTCACTGTGAGCACTGTGACCATAGGCAATGGTACAGTGGGCACTGCCACCATGGGCACTGTCACCATGGGCACTATCACTGTGAGCACTGTCACCATGGGTACTGCAACCATGAGAACTCTCACCGTGAATACTGTCTGCATGGGTTGTCACCATGTGCACTGTCACCACGAGAAATGTCGACATGGGCATTGTCACCATTTTTCATGGCCACTATGTGCAACATCACCATAGACACTATCACCGTGAGAACTGTCACCATGAGTACTGTCATCATGGGCACTGTCACCAAGGGAACGACAACCATGTGCACTGTTACCATGGTCACTATCACCGTGAGAACTGTCAACATGGGAACTACCAACATGGGCAATGTCATCATGAGCACTTTCACAATAGGAACTGCCACCATGGGCACTATCAAAGTGCGAATCTCACCATGGACACTATCACCATGGGCACTGTCACCGTGAGCACTGTCACCGTCGGCACTGTCACCATGAGCACTATTACTGTGAGCACTACCACCGTGAGCACTCTCACTGTGGTCACTGTGAGGATGGGCACTGTCATCATGGGCATTGTCACCATGGACAGTGTCATCATGGGCACTGCCAAGATGGGCACTATCACTGTGAGCACTGTCACCACGGGTACTGCTATCATGAGCACTGTCAGCATGGGTTGTCACCGTGTGCATTGTCACCATAAGAACTGTCAGCATGGGCACTGTCACCATTTTTCACTGCCACCATGGGCACTACCACCATGTGCACTGTCACCATGGGCACTATCACCGTGAGCACTGTCACCATGAGTACTGTCATCATGGGCACTGTCACCAAGGGCACAGCCACCATGTGCACTCTTACCATGGTCACTATCACCGTGAACACTGTCAACATGGGAACTACCAACATGGGCACTGTCATCATGAACACTTTCACAATGGGAACTGCCACCATGGGCACTATTAACGTGAGCACACTCACCATGGGCACTATCACCAAGGGCACTGTCAGGTTCAGCTATCACCATGGGTACTGCAACCATGACCACTCTCACCATAAGCACTGTCACCATTCTCAGTATCACCATGTGCGCTGTCACCATAGGCACTATCACCATGAGAACTGTCAGCCTGGGCACTGTCACCATGGGTATTGTGACTTTGGGCACTGTCACCGTGAGCACTGTCACCTTGGGCACTGGCACAATGTGGACTGTCACCAAGAGTACTGTCATCATCAGCACTATCACCATTAGAACTGTCACTGTGGTCACTGTCACCATGGGCACTGTCACCGTGAGCACTATCACCATGAGGTTTGTGACCATGGGCACTGTCACCATGGGCAGTGTCCCCATGGACAATTTCACTGTTAGTACAGTCACCATGGACACTATAACTATGGGCACTGTCACCGTGAGCTCTGTCACCATGGGCACTTTCACCATGAGCACTGCCACTCTGACCACTCTCACCATAAGAACTGTCACCATGGGCACTTTCACGATGGGCACTTCCAACATTGGCACTATCACCATGAGCACTGTCAACAAGAGCACTGTCACGGTGGGGAGTGTCACCATGCACACTATCACCGCAAGATCTATCACATTAAGCAATGTCACCATGGGCACTGTCACCATTTTGCACTGCCACCATGTGCACTATCACCTTAGGCACTGTCACCATGAGCACTTTATCACTGAGTACTGTCACCATGGGTAATATCACCATGGGCACTGTCACCGTGAGCAATGCCATGATGGGCACTGGCGCCATGGGTCTTGTCACTATGAGCACTGAAACAATGGGCACTATCACCGTGAGAAGTCTCACCATGCTAACTGTCCCCAAGGGCACTGTCACAGAGAGAAAAGTCACCATGGGCACTGTCACAGTCAGTATTCTCATCATTGGCACTCTCATAGTGGGCACTGCCACTGTGAGCACTATTACCATGAACACTGCTACCGTGAGCACTGTCATGATACGAACTGTCACCATGGGCACGGCCACCATGGGCACACTCATGGTGTGCACTCTCACCAGGCTCACTGTCACCATGGGCAATGTCACCAAGGGCACAGCCACCATTTGCACTTTTACCATGGGAACTATCACTGTGAGCACTGTCACCATGCGAACGACCAACATGGGCACTGTCATCATGAGCACTTTCACAATGGGAACTGACACCATGGGCACTATTAATGTGAGCACACTCATCATGGGCACTATCACCAAGGGCACTGTCAGTTTCAGCACTAATACCATGGGTACTGCAACCATGACCACAGTCACCATAAGCACTGTCACCATTCTCAGTATCACAATAGGCACTGTCACCATGGGCACTATCACCGTGAGCAATGTCACCATGGGCACTGTCACCATTTTACACTGCCACCGTGTTCAGTGTCACCATGGGTAATATCACCATAGGCACTTTCACCGTGAGAAATGTGACTGTGCGGAATGTCTCTATGGGCACTGGCACCATGGGCATTGTCACTGTGAGCACTGTCACAACAGGCACTATCACCATGAGAAATCTCACCATGCTAACTGTCCCCATGGGCACTGTCACTGTGAGAAGTGTCACCACGGGCACTGTCACTATCGCCACTGTCACCATGGGCACTGTCATCGTCGGCACTGTCACCATGGCCACTGCCACCTTGGGCTCTGTCACCATGAACACTGTAACAATGCCCATTATCACCGTGTGCACTGTCCCCATGGGCACTATCACCATGAGCACTGCCAGCATGTGCAATGTCACTATTTAGCAGTGTCACCAGGTGAACTAACACCATGGGCACTGTCACGATGTGCACTAGCACCGGGAGCATGGTTACCATGGGCACTGTAACAGTGAACAGTGTTACCATCGGTACTGTCCCCATGGGAACTGCCACCAAGAGCACTGTCACCATTAGCACTGTCACCACGAGGACTGCCACCTTGGGCACTGCTATTATGAGCACTGTCACCATGAGAACTGTTGCTATGAGAACTGCCACCATGGGTATTTTCAACATGAGTACTCTCACCATGGGTATTGTCACCATTTGCACTGTCACCATAGGCACTGTCACCGTGAGCACTGTCACTATGTTTACTGGCACAATGTGGACTGTCACAATGAGCCCTGTCATGATGGACACTATCAACATGAGCACTCTCACTGTGGTCCCTGTTACCATAGGTACTGGCAATGTGAGCACTGTCACCATAGGCAATGAAACTGTGTGCACTGTCACCATGGGCACTGTCACCATAGGCAATGGCACCGTGGACACTGCCACCATGGGCACTGCCACCATGTGCACTACCACCATGTGCACTGTTACCATGGGCACTATCACCGTGAACACTGTCACCATGAGTACTGTCATCATGGGCACTCTCACCAAGGGCACAGCCACCATGTGCAATGTTACCATGGTCACTATCACCGTGAACACTGTCACCATGGGAACTACCAACATGGGCACTGTCATCATGAGCACTTTCACAATGGGAACTGCCACCATAGGCACTATTAACGTGAGCACACTCACCATGGGCACTATCACCAAGGGCACTGTCAGTTCCAGCACTATCACCATGGGTACTGCAACCATGACCACTGTCACCATAAGCACTGTCACCATTCTCAGTATCACCATGTGCACTGTCACCATGGGCACTATCACCATGAGAACTGTCAGCCTGGGCACTGTCACCATGGGTATTGTGACTTTGGGCACTGTCACCATGAGCACTGTCACCTTGGGCACTGGCACAATGTGGACTGTCACCATGAGCTCTGTCAACATGGGCACTATCACCATTAGAACTGTCACTGTGGTCACTGTCACCATGGGCACTGTCACCATGAGCACTGCCACTCTGACCACTCTCAGCATAAGAACTGACACCATGGGCACTTTCACGATGGGCACTTCCAACCTTGGCACTATCACCGTGAGCACTGTCAACAAGAGCACTGTCACGGTGGGCAGTGTCACCATGCGCACTATCACTGCAAGGACTATCACATTAAGCAATGTCACCATGGGCACTGTCACCATTTTGCACTGTCACCATGTGCACTATCACCTTAGGCACTGTCACCATGAGCACTTTATCCCTGAGTACTGTCACCATCGGTAATATCACCATGGGCACTGTCACCGTGAGAACTATCACTGTGAGCAATGCCATGATGGGCACTGGCGCCATGGGTCTTGTCACTATGAGCACTGAAACAATGGGCACTATCACCGTGAGAAATCTCACCATGCTAACTGTCCCCAAGGGCACTGTCACAGAGAGAAAAGTCATCATGGGTACTGTCACAGTCAGTATTCTCACCATTGGCACTCTCATTGTGGGCACTGCCACCATGAGCACTATTACCATGAACACTGCTACCGTGAGCACTGTCATGATAAGACCTGTCACCATGGGCACGGCCACCATGGGCGCTCTCACGGTGTGCACTGTCACCAGGGGCAGTGTCACCATGGGCACTATCACCATGAGCAATATCACCATGGGCACTGTTATATTTTGGAATGCCACCAAATACACCATGACCATGTGCACTGTCACCATTCACAGTGTCACCATCGGTAGTCTCACCATGGGCACTGTCACCAAGAGCACTGTCACCATGAGCACTGCCACAAGAACTGTCACTATGAGAATTGCCACCATGTTCACTTTCACTATGATTACTGTCACCGTGGGTATTGTCACCTTGGGCACTGTCAACGTGAGTACTATAACCGTGAGCACTATCACCCTGAGCACTGTCACCATGGGCACAGCCTCAATGCGGAATATCACCATGAACACTGTCACCATGGGCACTGTCACCGTGAGCACTGTCACTAAGAGCATTATCAACATAGGCATTGTCACCGTGAGAACAGTCACCATGGGCATTGTCAACATGGAGACTATCACCTTGAGCACTGTCACCATGAGCAACGTCACCTTGAGCAATTTCAACAGGGTCACTTTCACCGTGAGAATTGTCACTGGGGGACTCTTACCATTGACACTGCCTCCGAGAGTTTGTCACGATGAGCAATATCACCATGGGCAGTGTCTCCATGGTCAGTTTCACCGTGAGCACTCTCACTATTGGCACTATCACCATCGGCACTGTCAGAATTGGCACAGTCACCATGAGCACTGTCCGAATAGGCGTTGTCACACTGGGTGCTGTCGTCATGGGCACAGTCACCATTAGCACTCTCACCATGGGCACTGTGATCTTGGGCACTGTCACCGTGGGCACTGTCACAATGGGAAGTATCACCATGGGCTTTGTCAGCGTGGGCACTGTCACAGTGGGCATGGCCACCGTGACCTCTATCACCCTAAGCACTGTAACCATGGGCCCTGTCACCATGAGCACGGTCACCATGAGCACTGCCACAATGAGCACTGTCAGTTATGGCACTGTCCACATGAACAGTGTCACCATGATCACTGTCACCATGGGCAGGACACCCTGGGTATTGTCACCATGAGCACTCTCACTATGGGTATTGTCACCTTAGGTACTGTCATCATGGGGACTGTCACCATGAGCACTTTTACCATGAGCTCTGTCACCCTGGGTATTGCCACCATGGGCACTATCACCGTGAGAGTTGTGAAGATGGGAATTCTCACCATGGACACTATCACCATGAGCAATGTCACCATGAATACTGTCACCCTGTGTATTGTCACCATGGGCACTGTCACCGTGAGCACTACACCGTGAGAATTGTGACTATGGGCACTGTCAACATGGGCACGTTCACCATCGGCACTATCGCCGTGAACACTGTCACCATGAGCACTGTCACTGTGTGCAGTTTCACCATACACACTATCACCGTAAAGACTATCACCATAAGCAATGTCACCATGAGCAATATCACCATGGGCACTGACACCATTTTGCACTTCCACCATGTGCAGTGTCACCATGGGCACTTTTACCATGAGTACTCTCACCATAGGTAATATCACCATGGGCACTGTCACCGTGAGAGTTGTGAACATGGGCACTCTCACCATGGGCGCTATCACCATGAGCACTGTCACCATGAGTACTGTCACCCTGGGTATTTTCACCATGGGCACTGTCACTGTGAGCACTACACCATGAGAATTGTGACTATGGCCACTATCACTGTGGACACTCTCACCATGGGAACTATCACCGTGAACACTGTCGCCATGAACACTTTCACTGTGCACAGTGTCACCATGCACAGTGTCACTGTAAGGACTATCACCGTAAGCAAAGTCACCATGAGCAATGTCACCGTGGGCACTGTCACCATTTTGCACTGCCATCATGTGCAGTGTCACCATGGGTAATATCACCATAGGCACTTTCACCGTGAGAAATGTGACCGTGTGGTATGTCTCTATGGGCACTGGCACCATGGGCATTTTCTCTGTGAGCACTGTCACAACGGGCACTATCACCGTGAGAAATCTCACCATGCTAACTGTCCCCATGGGCACTGTCACTGTGAGAAGTGTCACCAAGGGCAATGGTGCCATGGGCACTGTCACCATGGGCACTGTCATCATGGGCAGTGTCACCATGGGCACTGTCACCATGGGCACTATCACTGTGAGCACTTTCACCATGGGTACTGCACCATGAGAGCTGTCACCATGAGTACTGTCACCGTGAGTACTGTCTGCATGGGTTGTCACCGTGTGCACTGTCACCATGAGAACTGTCAACATGGGCAATGTCATCATGAGCAATTTCACAATGGGAACTCCCACCATGGGCACTATCAATGTGTGGACCCTCACCATGGGCACTATCACCATGGACACTATCACCGTGGGCACTGTCGCCATCGGCACTGTCATAATGAGCACTATTACTGTGAGCACTACCACCGTGAGCACTCTCACTGTGGTCACTGTCACCATGGGCACTGTCACTGTGAGCACTGTCACTATGGGTACTGGCACAATGCGGACTGTCACCATGGACACTATCACTATGAGCACTCTCACCGTGGTCACTGTTACCATGGGTACTCTCACTGTGAGCACTGCCATAGGCAATGGCACCATGGGCACTCTCATCATGGGCACTGTCATCATTGGCATTTTCACCGTGGGCAGTGTCACCATTGGCACTGCCACCATGAGCACTACCGCTGTGAGCACTGTCACCATGGGTACTGCTACCATGAGCACTGTCACTGTGAGCACTGTCAGCATGGGTTTTCACCATGTGCACTGTCACCATGAGAACTGTCAGCATGGACACTGTCACCATTTTTCACTGCCACCATGTGCACTACCACCATGTGCACTGTCACCATGGGCACTATCACGGTGAGAAAAGTCACCGTGGTCACTGTCACCATGGGCACTGTCACCATGAGCAATGTCACTAAGAGCATTATCACCATAGGCACTGTCACCATGAGAACAGTCACCATGGACACTGTCAACATGGAGACTATCACCTTGAGCACTGTCACCATGAGCAATTTCAACACGGTCACTTTCACTGTGTGAACTGTCACCATGGGGACTCTCACCATTGGCATTGCCTCAAAGGGGTTGTCACGATGAGCACTATCACCATGGGCAGTGTCTCCATGGGCAGTTTCACCGTGAGCACTCTCACTATTGGCACTATCACCCTCGGCACTGTCAGCATCGGCACAGTCACCATGAGCACTGTCACAATGGGCATTGTCACACTGCGCGCTGTCACCATGGGCACAGTCACCATTAGCACTCTCACCATGGGCACTGTGATCTTGGGCACTGTCACCATGGGCTCTGTCACTGTGGGCACTGTCACAATGGGAAGTATCACCATGGGCTTTGTCAGTGTGGGCACTGTCACACTGGGCATGTCCACCATGACATCTATCACCATTGGCACTGTCACCATGGGGTTGTCACCATGAGCACTATCACCATGGGCAATGTCACTGTGGGGTTGTCATCATGAGCACTATCTCCATGGCAATGTCTCCATGGGCAGTTTCACCATGAGCACTGTCACCCTGAGCACTGTCACCATGAGCCCTGTCATACTGTGCGCTGTCACCATGGGCACTGTCACAATGGGAAGTATCACCATGGGCTTTGTCACCGTGAGCACTGTCTCCTTTTGCACTCACACCATGACATCAATCACCAAAAACACTGTAAACATGGGCACTGTCACCATGAGCATGGTCACCATGAGCACTGCCACAATGAGCACTGTTATTTATGGCACTGCCAACATGAGCACTGTCACCATGGGCATGACACCATGGGCACTCTCACCATGGGCATTGTCACCCTAGGTACTCTCACCATAGGAATTATCACTGTGAGAATTGTGAACATGGGCACTGTCAGCATGGGCACTATCACCATGAGCACTATCACCATGAGTACTGTCACCCTGGGTATTTTCACCATGGGCACTGTCACTGTGAGCACTACACTATGAGAATTGTGACTATGGGCACTGTCACCATGGACACTCTCACTATGGGAACTATCACCATGAACACTGTCACCATGAACACTGTCAATGTGTGCAGTGTCACCATGCACACTGTCACCGTAAGGACTATCATCGTAAGAAAAGTCACCATGGGTACTGTCACCATTTTGCACTGACACCATGTGCAGTGTCACCATGGGTAATATCACCATAGGCACATTCACCATGAGAAATGTGACCGTGCGGTATGTCTCTATGGGCACTGGCACCATGGGCATTGTCACTGTGAGCACTGTCACAATGGGCACTATCACCATGAGAAATCTCACCATGCTAACTGTCCCCATGGGCACTGTCACTGTGAGAAGTGTCACCATGGGCACTGTCACTATCGCCACTGTCACCATGGGCACTGTCATCATCGGCACTGTCACCATGGCCACTGCCACCTTGGGCTCTGTCACCATGAACACTCTAACAATGCCCATTATCACTGTGTGCACTGTCACCATGGGCACTATCACCGTGAGCACTGTCAGCATGTGCACTGTCACTATTTAGCAGTGTCACCAGGTGAACTACCACCATGGGCACTGTCACAATGTGCACTATCACCTTGAGCACGGTTACCATGGGCACTGTAACAATGTGCAGTGTCACCATCGGTACTGTCCCCATGGAAACTGCCATCAAGAGCACTGTCACCGTTAGCACTGTCACCACGAGCACTGCCACCTTGGGCACTGCTATTATGAGCACTGTCACCATGAGAACTGTTGCTATGAGAACTGTCACCATGGGTATTTTCAACATGAGTACTGTCACCATGGGTATTGTCACCATTTGCACTGTCACCGTGAGCACTCTCACTGTGGTCACTGTCACCATGACCACTGTCGCCATGGGTACTGGCACAATGCTGACTGGCACCATGAGCCCTGTCACCATGGGCACTATCAATTTGAGCACTCTCAACGTGGTCACTGTCACCATGGGCACTGTTACCATGAGCACTGTTACCATGGGCAATGGCGCCATGGGCACTGTCACCATGGGTACTGTCATCATGGGCAGTGTCACCATGGGCACTGTCGCCATGTGCACTGACACCATGGTCACTATTACTGTGAGCACTTTCACCATGGGTACTGCAACCATGAGAACTGTCACCATGAGTACTGTCTGCATGGGTTGTCATCGTGTGCACTGTCTCCTTAAGAACTGTCAACATGGGCACTGTCACCATTTTTTACTGCCACCATGTGCAATGTCACCATGGACACTATCACCGTGAGAACTGTCTTCCTGAATAATGTCATCATGGGCACTCTAACCAAGGGCAAGGGCACCATGTGCACAGTTACCATGGTCACTATCACCATAAGCACTGTCACCATGGGAACTACCAACATGGGCAATGTCATCATGAGCACTTTCACAATGGGAACTGCCACGATGGGCAGTATCAACATGCAGACTCTCACCATGGGCACTGTCAGCATTTTGCACTGCCACCATGTGGAGTGTCACCATGGACACTTTTACCAAGAGTACTGTCACCATGGGTAATATCACCATGGGCACTGTCACTGTGAGCACTGTCACTATGAGAATTTTCACCATAGGCACTGTCACCGTGAGAACTGTCACCATGGGCACTGTCAACATGGAGACCATCACCTTGAGCACTGTCACCATGAGCACTGTCACCATGAGCAATGTCACCATGGTTACATTCAATGTAAGAACTGTCACCACGGTGACTATCACCATTGGCACTGTCACCGTGGGGTTGTCACCATGAGCACTATCACCATGGGCAATGTCTCCATGGGCAGTTTCACCATGAGCACTGTCACCATGAGCACTGTCAACATGGGCCTTGTCACACTGTGCACTGTCACCATGGGCACTGTCACCATGGCACTGTCACAATGGGATGTATCACCATGGGCTTTGTCAGCGTGGGCACTCTCCCCGTTTCCACTCACACTGTGACATCTATCACCATAAACACTGTAAACATGGGCACTGTCACCATGAGCACTGCCACAATGAGCACTGTTATTTATGGAACTGCCAACATGAGCACTGTCTCCATTAGCAATGTCACCATGGACATGACACCATGGGCACTGTCACCATGGTCATTCTCACCCTAGGTACTCTCAGCATAGGAATTATCACTGTGAAAATTGTAAACATGGGCACTGTCAGCATAGGCACTATCACCATGAGCAATGTCACCATGAGTACTGTCACTCTGGGTATTTTCACCATGGGCACTCTCACTGTGAGCACTACACCATGAGAATTGTGACTATGGGCACTGTCACCATGGACACTCTCACCATGGGAACTATCACCATGAACACTGTCACCATGAACACTGTCACTGTGTGCAGTGTCACCATGCACACTGTCACCGTAAGGACTATCACCGTAAGCAAAGTCACCATGAGCAATGTCACCATGGGCACTGTCACCATTTTGCACTGCCACCATATGCAGTGTCACCATGCGTAATATCACCATAGGCACTTTCACCGTGAGAAATGTGACCATGCGGTATGTCTCTATGGGCACTGGCACCATGGGCATTGTCACTGTGGCACTGTCACAACGGGCACTATCACCATGAGAAATCTCACCATGCTAACTGTCCCCATGGGCACTGTCACCGTGAGAAGTGTCACCATCAGCACTGTCACTGTCAGCACTGTCATTGTGGGCACTGTCACCACGGCCACTGCCACCTTGGGCTCTGTCACCATGAACACTGTAACTATGCCCATTATCACCGTGTGCACTGTCACCATGGGAACTTCCAACATGGGCACTGTCATCATGAGCACTTTCACAATTGGAACAGCCACCATGGGCACTATTAACGTGAGCACACTCACCATGGGCACTATCACCAAGGGCACTGTCAGTATCAGCAATATCTCCATGGGTACTGCAACAATGACCACTGTCACCATAAGCAGTGTCAGCATTCTCAGCATCACCATGTGCACTGTCACCATGGGCACTATCACCATGAGAACTGTCAACCTGGGCACTGTCAGCATGGGTATTGTGACTTTGGGCACTGTCACCGTGAGCCCTGTCACCTTGGGCACTGGCACAATGTGGACTGTCACCATGAGCACTCTCACAATGAGCACTATCACCGTGAGGGTCGTTGGGCACTGTCACCATGGGCCGTGTCCCCATAAACAATTTCACTGTTAGTACTGTTACCATGGACACTATATCTATGGGCACTGTCACCGTGAGCACTCTCACTGTGGTCACTGTCACTATGAGCACTGTTGCCATGGGCACTGGCACAATGCGGACTGGCACCATGAGCCCTGTAACCATGGGAACTATGACTGTGAGCACACTCACCATGGTCACTGTCACCATAGGCAATGGCCCCGTGGGCACTGTCACCATGGGCACTGTCATCATGGGCAGTGTCACCATGGGCACTGCCACCATGGGCATTATCACTGTGAGCACTGTCACCATGTGTACTGCAACCATGAGAACTGTCACCGTGAGTACTGTCTGCATGGGTTGTCACCGTGTGCACTGTCACTATGAGAACTGTTAAAATGGGCACTGTCACCATTTTTCACTGTCACCATGTGCAATGTCACCATGGGCACTATCACCGTGATAACTGTCACCATGAGTACTGTCATCATGGGCACTCTCACCAAGGGTGTGGCCACCATGTGCACTGTTACCATGTTCACTACCACCGTGAGCACTGTCACCATGGGAACTACCAACATGGGCACTGTCATCATGAGCACTTTCACAATGGGAACTGCCACCATGGGCACTATCAACGTGCAGACCCTCACCATGGGCACTATCACCATGGGCACTGCCACCGTGAGCACTATTACCATGAACACTGCTACCGTGAGCACTATCATGATAAGAACTGTCACCATGGTCATGGACACCATGGGCACTCTCACGGTGTGCACTGTCACCAAGAGCACTGTCACCACGAGCACTGCCACCATGAGCACTGTCACAAGAACTGTCACTATGAGAACTGCCACCATGGGCACTTTCACCATGATTACTGTCTCCGTGGGTATTGTCACCTTAGGCACTGTCAACATGAGAACTATCACCATAAGCACTATCACCCTGAGCACTGTCACCATGGGCACTGTCACCATGAGCACTGTAACCATGGGCACTCTCACCATGGGCACTATCACCATGAGCAATATCACCATGGGCACTGTCACTATTTTGCACTGCCACCAGACGCACCATGACCATGTGCACTGTCACCATGGGCAGTGTCACCATCGGTAGTCTCACCATGGGAACTGCCACCCTGAGCACTGTCACAAGAACTGTCACTATGAGAACTGCCACCATGGGCACTTTCACCATGATTACTGTCACCGTGGGTATTGTCACCATGGGCACTGTCAATGTGAGTACTATCACTGTGAGTACTATCACCCTTCACACTGTCACCACGGGCACAGCCTCAATGTGGACTGTCACCATGAACACTGTCACCATGGGCACTACCACGGTGAGAACAGTCACCGTGGTCACTGTCACCATGGGCACTGTCACTGTGAGCACTGTCACTAAGAGCATTTTCACCATAGGCACTGTCACCATGAGAACAGTCACCATGGGCAATGTTAACATGGATACTATCACCTTGAGCACTCTCACCTTGAACAATTACAACAGGGTCACTTTCACTGTGAGAACGGTCACCACGGGGACTCTCACAATTGGCACTGATTCCGAGGAGTTGTCACGATGAGCACTATCAACATGGGCAGTGTCTCCATGGGCAGTTTCACCGTGAGCACTCTCACTATTGGCACTATCATCATTGGCACTGTCAGCATCAGCATGGTCACAGTGAGCACTGTCACAATGGGTGTTGTCAAACTGGGGGCTGTCACCATGGGCACAGTCACCGTTAAGACGCTCACCATGGGCACTGTGATCTTGGGCACTGTGACCATTGGCACTGTCACCGTGGGCACTGTCACAATGGGAAGTATCACCATGGGCTTTGTCAGCGTGGGCACTGACACTGTGACATCTATCACCATAAACACTGTAAACATGGGCACTGTCACCATGAGCACGGTCACCATGAGCACTGCCACAATGAGCACTGTTATTTATGTCACTGCCAACATGAGCACTGTCACCATGAGTACTCTCACTATGGGCAAGACACCATGGGCACTGTCACCATGAGCATTGCCACCCTAGGTACTCTCACCATAGGCATTATCACTGTGAGAATTGTGAACATGGGCAGTGTCACCATCGTTAGTCTCACCATGAGCACTGTCACCATGAGTACTGTCACCCTGGGTATTTTCACCATGGGCACTCTCACTGTGAGCACTACACCATGAGAATTGTGACTATGGGCACTGTCACCATGGACACTCTCACCATGGGAACTATCACCGTGAACACTGTCACCACAAACACTGTCACTGTGTGCAGTGTCACCATGCACACTGTCACTGTAAGGACTATCACCGTAAGCAAAGTCACCATGAGCAATGTCACCATGGGCACTGTCACAATTTTGCACTGCCACCATGTGCAGTGTCACTATGCCTAATATCACCATAGGCACTTTCACTGTGAGAAATGTGACCATGCAGAATGTCTCTATGGTCACTGGCACCATGGGCATTGTCACTGTGAGCACTGTCACAACTGGCACTAACACCATGAGAAATCTCACCATGCTAACTGTCCCCATGGGCACTGTCACCGTGAGAAGTGTCACCATGGTCACTGTCACTGTCACCACTGTCACCATGGGCACTGTCATTGTGGGCACTGTCACCATGGCCACTGCCACCTTGGGCTCTGTCACCATGAACACTGTTACAATGCCTATTATCACCGTGTGCACTGTCTCATGGGCACTATCACCATGAGCACTGTCAGCATGTGCACTGTCACTATTTAGCAGTGTCACCAGGTGAACTACCACCATGGGCACAGTCACGATGTGCACTATCACCGTGAGCACGGTTACCATGGGCACTGTAACAATGTGCAGTGTCACCCTCAGTAGTATCCCTATGGGAACTGCCACCAAGGGCACTGTCACCATTACCACTGTCACCACGAGCACTGCCACCATGAGAACTGTCGCTATGAGAACTGCCACCATGGGTATTTTCAACATGAGTACTGTCACCATGGGTATTGTCACCATTTGCACTGTCACCATGAGCACTATTACTGTGAGCACTATCACCGTGAGCACTCTCAGTGTGGTCACTGTCACCATGAGCACTGTCACCATGAGCACTGTCACCATGGGTACTGGCACAGTGAGGACTGGCACCATGAGACCTGTCACCATGGGCACTATCACTGTGAGCACTCTCACTGTGGTCACTGTCACCATGGGCACTGTTACCATGAGCACTCTCACCATAGGCAATGGCGCCTTGGGTATTGTCACCATCTGCACTCTCATCATGGGCATTGTCACCATGGGCACTGTCACCATGGGCACTGCCACCATGGGCATTATCACTGTGAGCACTGTCACCATGGGTACTGCAAAAAATGGAACTGTCACCGTGAGTACTGTCTGCATGGGTTGACACCATGTGCATTGTCACCATGAGAACTGTCAACATGGGCACTGTCACAATTTTTCACTTCCACCATGTGCAATGTCACCGTGTGCACTATCACCATGAGTACTGTCATCATGGGCACTGTCACAAAGGGCACAGCCAACATGTGCACTGTTACCATGGTCACTATCATCATGAGCACTGTCACCATGGGAACTACCAACATGGGCACAGTCATCATGAGCACTTTCACAATGGGAACTGCCATCATGGGCACTATTAACGTGAGCACACTCACCATGGGCACTATCACCAAGGGCACTGTCAGTTTCAGCACTACCACCATGGGTACTGCAACCATGATCACTGTCACCATTCTCAGTATCACCATTTGCACTGTCACCATGCACACTATCACCATGAGAACTGTCAGCCTGGGCACTGTCACCATGAGTATTGTGACTTTGGGCACTCTCACCATGAGCACTGTCACCTTGGGCACTGGCACAATGTGGACTGTCACCATGAGCACTTTATCACTGAGTACTGTCACCATGGGTAATATCACCATGGGCACTGTCACCGTGAGAACTATCACCGTGAGCAGTGCCATGATGGGCACTGGCGCCATGGGTCTTGTCACTATGAGCACTGAAACAATGGGCACTATCACCATGACAAATCTCACCATGCTAACTGTCCCCAAGGGCACTGTCACAGAGGGAAAAGTCACCATGGGCACTGTCACAGTCAGTATTCTCATCATTGGCACTCTCATTGTGGGCACTGCCAACGTGAGCACTATTACCATGAACACTGCTACCGTGAGCACTATCATGATAAGAACTGTCACCATGGGCACGGCCACCATGGGCACACTCACGGTGCGCATTCTCTCCAGGGGCACTGTCACCATGGGCACTGTCACCATGAGCACTGTAACCATGGGCACTCTCACCATGGGCACTATCACCATGAGCAATATCACCATGGGCACTGTCACTATTTTGCACTGCCACCAGACGCACCATGACCATGTGCACTGTCACCATGGGCAGTGTCACCGTCGGTAGTCTCACCATGGGCACTGCCACCATGAGCACTGTCACCAAGAGCACTGTCACCACGAGCACTGCCACCATGAGCACTGTCACAAGAACTGTCACTATGAGAACTGCCACCATGGGCACTTTCACCATGATTACTGTCTCCGTGGGTATTGTCACCTTAGGCACTGTCAACGTGAGAACTATCACCATAAGCACTATCACCCTGAGCACTGTCACCATGGGCACAGCCTCAATGCGGACTGTCACCATGAACACTGTCACCCTGGGCACTATCACGGTGAGAACAGTCACTGTGGTCACTGTCACCGTGAGCACTTTTACCATGAGCTCTGTCACCCTGGGTATTGTCACCATGGGCACTAACACCATGTGCAATGTCACCATGAATACTGTCACCCTGGGTATTGTCACCATGGACACTATCACCATGAGCACTACACCATGAGAATTGTGACTATGGGCACTGTCACCATGGGAACTATCACCGTGAACACTGTCACCATGAACACTGTCACTGTGTGCAGGTTCATCATGTGCACTGTCACCATAAGGACTATCACTGTAAGCAAAGTCACCATGAGCAATGTCACCATGGGCACTGTCACCATTTTGCACTGCCACTATATGCAGTGTCGCCATGGGTAATATCACCATAGGCACTTTCACCGTGAGAAATGTGACCATGCGGAATGTCTCTACTGGCACTGGCACCATGGGCATTGTCACTGTGAGCACTGTCACAACTGGCACTATCACTGTGAGAAATCTCACCATGCTAACTGTCCCCATGGGCACTTTCACTGTCAGCACTGTCACCATGGGACACTGTCATTGTGGGCACTGTCACTATGGCCACTGCCACCTTGGGCTTTGTCACCATGAACACTGTAACAATGCCCATTATCACCGTGTGCACTGTCACCATGGGTACTATCACCATGAGCACTGTCAGCATGTGCACTGTCCCTATTTAGCAGTGTCACCAGGTGAACTACCACCATGGGCACCGTCACGATGTGCAATATCACCGTGAGCATGTTTACCATGGGCACTGTAACAATGCGCATTGTCACCATTGGTACTGTCCCCATGGGAGCTGCCACCAAGAGCACTGTCACCATTAGCACTGTCACTACGAGCACTGCCACCTTGGGCACTGCTATTATGAACATTGTCACCATGAGAACTGTCGCTATGAGAACTGCCACCATGGGTATTTTCAACATGAGTACTGTCACCATGGGTATTGTCACCATGTGCACTGTCACCATGAGCACTATTACTGTGACCACTATCACCATGAGCACTCTCACTGTGGTCACTGTCACCAAGAGCACTGTCACCATGGGTACTGGCACAGTGCAGACTGGCACCATGAGCCCTATCACCATGGGCACTATCACTGTGAGCACTCTCACCATGGTCACTGTCACCATGGGCACTGTTACCATGAGCACTGTCACCATAGGCAATGGCGCTGTGTGCTCTGTCACCATGGGCAGTGTCACCATGGGCACTGCCACCATGGGTACTGCAACCATGAGAACTGTCACCATGAGTACTGTCTGCATGGGTTGTCACCGTATGCACTGTCACCATGAGAACTGTCAACATGGGCACTGTCACCATTTTTCACTGCCACCATATGCAGTGTCACCATGGGCACTATCATGTTGAGAACTGTCACCATGAGTACTGTCATCATGGACACTGTCACCAAGGGCACAGCCACTGTGAGGACTGTCACCATGGGAACTACCAACATGGGCAATGTCATCATGAGCCCTTTCACAATGGGAACTGCCACCATGGACACTATCAACGTGCGGATTCTCACCATGGGCACTATCACCATGGGCACTGTCACTGTTAGCACTGTCACCATCAGCACTGTTACCATGAGCACTATTACTGTGAGCACTACCACCGTGAGCACTCTCACCATGGTCACTGTCCCCATGGGCACTGTTACCATGAGCACCTTCACTATGGGTACTGGCACAATGCAGACTGGCACCATGAGCCCTGTAACCATGGGCACTATCACTGTGAGCACTCTCACCATGGTCACTGTCACCATGTGCACTGTTACCATGAGCCTTGTCACCATAGGCAATGATGCTGTGGGCACTGTCACCATGGGCACTGTCATCATGGGCAGTGTCACCATGGGCACTGTCACCATGGGCACTGCCACCATGGGCACTGTCACTGTGAGCTCTGTCACCATGGGTACTGCAACCGTGAGAACTGTCAACGTGAGTACTGTCTGCATCGTTTGTCACCATGTACACTGTCACCATGAGAACTGTCAACATGGGCACTGTCACCATTTTTCACTGCCACAATATGCAATGTCACTATGGGCACTATCACCGTGAGAACTGTCACCATGAGTACTCTCATCATGGGCACTGTCAGTTTGAGCACTGTCACCATGGGTACTGCAACCATGAGCACTGTAACCATGAGCACTGTCACGATATGCAATGTCACCGTGTGCAATTACACCATGGGCACTGTCACTATGAGCACTATCACCGTGAGTGTTGTGACCAATCACACTGTCACCATGGGCACTATCGACGTGAGCACTGTCACCAGAATACTGTCTACATGGGCATCATCACCAAGGGCATGGTCACAGTGTGCACTCTTACCATGGTCACTATCACTGTGAGCACTGTCACCATGGGCAATACCATCATGGGCACTCTCATCATTAGTATTTTCCCCATGGTAAATGTCACCATGGGCACTTTCAACATGGGCACTATCTACTTGACGACTGTCACAATGGGCACTATCACCATGAGCATGTATAACCATGGTCACTGTCACAGTGGGCACTGCCACCGTGGCACTGTCACCATGGGCACTGTTACGATGATCATTTTCACCATAGGCACTGTCACCGTGAGAACTGTAACCATGCTCACTGTCACCATGGGCACTATCACCTTGAGCATTCTCAACATATGTACTCTCACCATGGGCACTGTCACTGTGAGCACTATCACCATAGGGAATGTCACCATGGGAACTGTCACCATTGGCACTGTCATCATGGGAAGTGTCACCATGGGCACTGTCACTGTGATCACTGTCACCATGCGTACTGCAACCATGAGTAATATCACCATGAGTACTGTCAGCATGGGTTCTCACCTTGTGCACTACGACCATGTGCACTCTCACCATGGACACTATCACTGTGAGCACTTTCACCATGAGTACTTTCGTCATGGGCACTGTCACCAAGGACACGGCCACAATGTCAAATGTTACCATGGTCAGTATCACCGTGAGCACTGTCACCATGGGAACTTCCAACATAGGCACTGTCATCATGAGCACTTTTAGAATAAGAACTGTCACCATGGGCACTATCAGCTTGAGCATTATCACCATGAGTACCGTCACCATGGGTATTGTCACTATGGGCACTATCAGCATTAGAACTGTCACCATGGTGACTGTCACCTTGGGCTTTGTCACTGTGAGCACTTTCATGATAGACAAAGTCACGGTTTGCACTGTTCCCATTGGCCTTGTCACTGTGAGCACTATAACCTTGAGGGTAGTTTCCATGGGCACTGTCACCATGGGCACTACCAACTTGAGAATTATCACCATGCGTACTGTCAGCATTGGCATGGTCAACAAGTGCACTATCACTATGCTCACTATTACAGTGAGCACTTACACCATGGGCACCTTAACCATGGGCACTATCACCATGAGCACTATCACCATCGGCACTATCACCATGATCACTGTCACCATGGACACCATTGTCGTGAGTACAGTTACCATGTGCAATGTCACTGTTAGCACTGTCACCATGGGTAATGCAACCATGAGCACAGTCAACGTGAGCACTGTCAGCATGGGTTGTCACCCTGTGCACTGTCACCATGCACACTGTCACCATTTTTTACTGCCACCATGTGCACTACAACCATGTGCACTGTCACCGTGGACACTATCACCGTGAGCTCTGTCACCATGAGTACTGTCATCATGGACAATGTCACCAAGGGCACAGCCACCATCTGCACTCTTACAATGGTCATTATCACTGTCAGCACTGTCACCATGGGAACTACCAACATTGGCACTGTCATCATGAACACTTTCACTATGCGAACTCTCACCATGGGCTCTTTCACCATGAAAACTCTCAGCATGGGCACTGTCACCGTGGTCACTTCCACCATAGGCAATGTCACCATGGGAACTATCCACGTGAGAACTGTCTCCATGGGCACTGTCACAATGAGAATAGTCACCATAGGCACTGTCACCATGAGAACTGTCACCATGCGCACTGTCAACAAGGGCACTATCACGTTGAGCAGTATCACCATGTGTACTGTCACCATGGGCATGGTCACCAAGTACACTATCACTATGCTCACTATTACTGTGAGCACTGTCACCATGGGCACCTTAACCATGGGCACTATGACCGGGATCATTATCAGCATCGGCACAACAGTCTTGATAACTGTCACCATGGGTCATATCACCGTGAGCACATTTACCATGGGCACTGTCACCATGTGCACTGCCCCATTGGTACTCTCACCATGGTAAATTCCACCATGAGCACTGTCACCATGAGAACTGTCACTATGTGAATTGTCATCATGGGCACTTTCTCGATGAGTACTGTCACCATGGGTATTTTCACCTTGGGCACTGTCACTGTAAGCAGCATTACCATGAGCACTTTCACTGTGAGCAGTGTCACCATGGACACTGGCACAATGCGGACTGTCACCATGAGCCCTGTCACCATGGACAATGTCACCGTTAGAGGTGTCACCATAGGCAATGTCACCATGGGCACTATCACTGTGAGCATTGTCAACATGAGCATATCACCATGGGCACTGTCATCATGGCTACTCTCTCCAAGGGCAATGTCACCATGAGCATTGTCAGCATGGGCAATTTCACCATGAGCACTGTCACCAAAGGCACTGTCACCATGAGCAATGTCATCGTGGGCACTGTCACCATGGGCACTTTCACTATTGGCACTATCACCGTGAACACTATCACCATGAGGATGGTCACAATGGGCACTGTCACCATTTTTCACTGCCACCATGTGCACTACCACTATGGCCACTATCAGTGTGAGCACTGTCACCGTGAGAACTGTCATCATGGGCACTGTCACCAAGGGCATGGCCACCATGTGCACTGTTATCATGGTCACTATCACCGTGAGCAATATCACCATGGGAACTACCAACATGGGCACTGTCATCATGATCACTTTCACAATGGGAACTGTCACCATGGGCACTATTAACGTGAGGACTCTCATCATGGGCACTATCAGCATGGGAACTGTCACCATGGGCACTGTCACGATGAGAATTTTCACCATAGGCACTGTCATAGTTACAAATATCACCATGCACAATGTCACCATGGGCACTATTACTGTTAGCAGTATCACCATGTGTAAAGTCATCGTTGGCACTGTCACAATGGCTATGGCCACCTAGTGTACTATCACAATGGGCACTATCACTGTGAGGGCGGTCACCATGGAAACTGTCGCCATGGGCACTTTCAACATTTGCACTATCAATGTGAGGACTGTCACCATGGGCACTATCACGTAGAGCAATATCAACCTGGTCACTATCACCATGGCAGTGTCACCATGGCAGTGTCACCATGGGCACTGTCACAATGAGCACTGTCACCATAGTTACTGTCACCATGAGAACTGTCACCATGCACACTGTCACCATGGGCACTATCACCTTGAGCATTATCACCATGTGTACTGTCACCATGGGCATGGTCACCAAGTGCACTATCACTATGCTCACTATTACCATGAACAATGTCACCATGGGCAACTTAACCACGGGCACTATCACCGTGAGCACTATCACCATCGGCACTATCACCATGATCACTGTCACCATGGGCACTATCACCATGAGCACTGTTACCATGGGCACTGTCACCATGTGCACAGCTTACCATCGGTACTCTCACCATGGGAACTGCCACCATGGGCACTGTCACCTAGGGCACTGCCATCATGAGCACTGTCACCATGAGGACTCTCACTATGTGAACTGCCACCATGGGAACTTTCACCATGAGTTTTGTCACCATGGGCCTTGTCCAACTGGGCGCTGTCACCATTGCCACTGTGACCATTAGCACTCTCACCATGGGCAGTGTGATGTTGGGCACTGTAACCATGGGCACTGTCACCATGGGCACTATCACCATGAGCACTGTTACCATGGGCACTGTCATGATGTACACTGCCCCCTCCAGTAATCTCACCATGGGAACTACCAGCATCAGCATTGTCGCCATGAGCACTGTCACCACGAGCACTGTAACTTAGGGCACTGCCACCGTGAGCACTGTCACCAGAGAAATCTCACTGTGAGAATTGCCACCATGGGAACTTTCACCATGAGTACTGTCACCATGGGAACTACCAGCATCAGCATTGTCGCCATGAGCACTGTCACCACGAGCACTGTAACTTAGGGCACTGCCACCATGAGCACTGTCACCAGAGAAATCTCACTGTGAGAATTGCCACCATGGGAACTTTCACCATGAGTACTGTCACCATGGGCGTTATCCAACTGGGCTCTGTCACCATTGGCACTGTCACCATTAGCACTATCACCATGGGCAGTGTGATGTTGGGCACTGTCACCATGGGCACTGTCACCATGAGCACTGTCATTGTGTGCAGTGTCACTATGCGCAATATCAATGTTAGGACTATCACCGTAAGCAATGTCACCATGAGCAATGTCAGCATGGGCACTGTCACCATGCGAACTCTCACCATGGGATCTGTCACGGTCGGCAGTGTCCATGGGCACTGTCACTGTGAGCACTGCCACCGTGAGCATTATTACCATGAATACTGCTACCGTGTGCACTATCATCATAAGTAGTGTCACCAGGGGCACTGTCACCATTGGCATGGCCACCATGGGCACTCTCATGGTGTGCTCTGTTACCAGGGGCACTGCCACCATGGGTACTGTCACCATGAACACTGTCACCATGGGCACTGTCACCACGAGCACTGCCACCTAGGGCACTGCCACTGTGAGCACTGTCACCATGAGAACTCTCACTATGAGAATTGCCACCACGGGCACTTTCACCATGAGTACTGTCACTATGGGCCTTGTCCAACTGGGTGCTGTCACCATTGGCACTGTTACCATTAGCAGTGTCACCATGGGCAGTGTGATGTTGGGCACAGTCACCATGAGCACTATCACTGTCTGCAGTGTCACCATGCACACTATCATCGTAAGGACTATCACCGTAAGCAATGTCAGCATGTACAATGTCAGCATGGACACTGTCACGATTTTGCACTGCCACCATATGCAGTGTCACCATGGGCACTTTAACCATGAGTACCATCACCATGGGTAATATCACCATGGGAACTGTCACCATGAGAACTGTCACCGTTTGGAATGTCTCGATGGGCACTGGTACCATGGGCATTTTCACCATGAGCACTGTCACAATGGGCACTATCATAGTGAGAAATCTCACCCTGCTAACTGTCCCCATGGCCACTGTCCCTGTGAGACTGTCACCATGGGAACTGTCATTCTCAGTACTGTCACCATAGGCACTGACATTGTGGGCACTGCCACTGTGAGCACTATTACCATGAACACTGTTACCCAGAGCACTATGATCAAAAGCACTGTCACCATGGACACTCTCACCATTGGCAGTGCCTCCAGGGGCACTATCACAGTGTGCACTGTCACCATGGCAACTGCCACCTTGGGCTCTGTCACCATGAACACTGTAAAAATGCCCATTATCACCGTCTGCACTGTCACCATGGGCACTATTACCATGAGCACTGTCAGCATGTGCACTGTCACTATTTTGCTCTCTCACCAGGTGCACTGCCACCATGGGCACTGTCACCATGTGCACTATCACCATGTGCACGGTTACCATGGCCACTGTCACAATGTGCAGTGTCACCATCGGTACTGTCCCCATGGGAACTGCCGCCAAGAGCACTGTCACCACGAGATCTGCCACCTTGGGCACTGCTTTTATGAGCACTGTCACCATGAGAAATGTCGCTATGAGAACTGCCACCATTGGTATTTTCACCATGAGTACTGTCACCATGGGTATTGTCACCATTTGCATGGTCACCATGAGCACTATTACCGTGAGCACTATCACCATGAGCACTGTCACCACGGGCACTGGCACAATGCAGACTATCAACATGAGACCTGTCACCATGGGCAATATCACCGTGAGCACTCTCACCGTGGTCACTGTCACCATGGGCACTGTCACCGTGGGCATTGTCACCATGGGCACTGTCCTCATGGGCACTGCCACCATGGGAACTGTCACTGTCGGCACAGTCACCATGAGCTCTGTCACCATGGGCACTATCATGGTTAGAACTGTCACCATGGTTACTGTCACCATGGGCACTGTCACTGTGAGCACTAGCACCGTGAGGGTTGTGACCATGGGCACTCTCGCCAAGGGCAGTGTCCCCATGGAGAATTTCACTGGGAGTACTGTAATCATGGAAACTATCACTTTGGGCACTGTCACTGTGGGCACTGTTACCATGGGCTCTATCACCATGAGCAATATCACCAAGAGAACTGTCACCATGGGCACTGTAACTATTTTGCACCGTCACCAGGTGCACTTCCACCATGGGAACTGTCACCATTGGCACTATCACCATGAGCACCATTACCATTGGCACTGTCACCATGTACAGTGTCACCATCGGTACTCTCACCATGGGCAATGCCACTATGAGTACTGTCACCAAGAGCACTGTCACCAAGAGCACTGCCACCTTGGGCGCTGCCTTCATGAGCACTGTCACAATGAGAACTGTTACTATGAGAACTGCCACCATGGGCACTTTCACCATGATTACTGTCACCGTGGGTATTGTCACTTTGGGCACTGTCACCATGAGCACTATAACCGTGAGCAGTACAACCCTGAGCACTGTCACCATGGGCACAGAAACAGTGAGGACTGTCACCATGAGCACTGTCATCATGGGCATTATCACCGTGAGCACTCTCATCGTGGTCACTGTCACCCTGGTCACTGTCAATGTGAGCACTGTCACCATAGGCAATGTCACCATGGGCACTGCCACCATGGGCACTGTCACTGTGATCACTGTCACGACGGGTACTGCAACCATGAGCATTGTCACCGTGAGCACTGTCAGCATGTGTTGTCAGCACTAACACTATTAGCACTGTCACCATGAGTACTTTCATCATGGGCACTGTCACTAGGTCACGACCACCATGTACACTGTAACCATGGTCACTATCACTGTGAGCACTGTCACAATGTGTACTACAAACATGGGCACTGTCATCATGAGCACTTTCATAATGGAAACTGTCACCATGTGCACTATCAACGTGAGGACTCTGACCATGGGCAGTATCACCATGGGCAATGTCAACATGGAGACTCTCACCTTGAGCACTGTCACCATGAGCACTGTCATCATGGGCACTGTCACCATGAGCACTGTCATCATGGGCAATGTGACCAAGGGCACGGCCAGCATGTGCACTCTTACCATGGTCACTATCACTGTGAACACTGTCACCATGGGAACTACCAACATGGGCACTATCATCATGAGCACTTTCACCATGCGAGCTGTCACCATGGGCACTTTCACCATGGGCACTATCAACGTGAGAACTCTCACCATGAGCACTGGCACTGTGTGCAGTGTTACCATGAGCATTGTCACATGGGCACTCTCACCATTTTTCACTGCCACCATGTGCACTACCCCAATGTGCACTGTCACCATGGATGCTACCAACATGAGCACTATCACTGTGAGCACTGTCAACATGAGCACATCACCATTGGCACTAGCAACATGGGTAATCTCTCCAAGGGCAAGGTCACCGTGAGCATTGTCCACATGGGCAATTTCACCATGAGCACAGTCAACAAAGGCACTATCACCATGAGCAATGTCACCGTGGGCACGGTCACCATGGGCACCTTCACCATGGACACTATCACTGTGAGCCCTGTGACAATGAGCACTGTCACCATGTGCAGTGTCCCATGAGCACTGTCATCATGGGCACTGTCACCATTTTTCACTGCCACCATGTGCACTACCACCATGTGCACTGTCACCATGGGCACTATCACCGTAAGCACTGTCACCATGAGCCCTGTCACCACGAGCACTGCCACCTAGGGCACTGCCACCAGGAGCACTGTCACCATGAGAAATCTCATTTTGAGAATTGACACCATGGGCACTTTCACAATGAGTACTGTCACCATGGGTATTTTCACAATGGGCACTGTCACTGTGATCAGTGTCACCTTGGACACTGGCACAATGCAGACTGTCACCATAAGCACTGTCACCATGGGCACTATCACAATTAGAACTGTCATCGTGGTCACTGTCACCATGGGCATTGTCACTGTGAGCACTGTCACGATAGGCAATGTCACTGTTTGCACTGTCACAATGGGCACTGTCACCATGAGAACTATCACCATGAGGGTTGTGACCATGGGCACTGTCACCATGGGTACTGTCCCCATGGACAATTCACTGTGAGTAGTGTCACCATGGACACTATCACTATTGGCACTGTCACCGTGGGTTCTGTCACCTTGGGCACTTTCACCATGAGCACTGCCACTGTGACCACTCTCAGCATAAGCACTGTCACCATGGGCATATTCACCATTGACACTTCCACCATGGGCACTAACACCATAAGCACTGTCACCAAGAGCACTTTCATGGTGGGCAGTGTCACCATGCGCACAATCACTGCAAGTACTCTCACCATAAGCAGTGTCAGCATGAGAAATGTCACCATGGGCACTGTCACCATTTGGCACTGCCACCATGTGCACTATCACCATGGGCACTGTCACCATGGGCCCTTTATCATTGAGTACTGTCACCATGCGTAATATCACCACAGACACTGTCACCATGAAAACTATCACCATGAACAATGTCATGATGGGCAATGGTGCCATCGGCCTTGTCACTATAAGCACTCTCACAATGGGCACTATCACCATGAGCAGTCTCACCGTTGTATCTGTCACCATGGGCACTGTCACCATGAGAACTGTAACCATGGACACTGTCACTGTCAGCATTGTCCATGGCCACTGTCACTGTGGGCAGTGCCACCGTGAGTATTATTACCATGAACACTGCTACCATGAGCACCATCATCATAAGTACTGTCACCAGGGTCACTGTCACAATTGGCATGGCCACCATGGGCACTCTCACGGTGTGCACTGTCACCAGGGGCACTGCCACCATGAGCACTGTAACCATGGGCACTGTCACCATGGGCACTATCACCATGAGCACTGTTACCATGGGCACTGTCACGATGTGCACTGCCCCCACTGGTAATCTCATCATGGTAACTGCCAGCATGAGCATTGTCACCATGAGAACTCTCACTATGAGAATTGCCACCATGGGCACTTTCACCATGAGTACTGTCACCATGGGCCTTGTCACACTGGGCACCGACACAATTGGCACTGTCACCATTAGCACTGTCACTATGGGCATTGTGATGTTGGGCACTGTCACCATGGGCACTGTCATCATGGGCACTGCCACCATGGGAACTGCAACCATGAGCACAGTCACCATGAGCAATGTCACAATGAGCACTGTCAAAATGAGCACTGTCACTGTGTGCAGTGTCACTATGCACACTATCACCATAAGGACTATCACTGTAAGCAATGTCACGATGAGCAATATCACCATGGTCACTGTCACAGTGGCAGCGTCAGCTTGGGCCCTGTCATGATGATCATCACCAGAGGCACTCTCACCGTGAGAACTGTCACCATGCACACTGTCATCATGGGCACTATCACCTTGAGCAGTATCACCATGTGTACTCTCAACATGGGCACAGTCACAAAGTGCATTATCACTATGCTCACTATTACCGTGAGTACTGTCACCATGAGCACCTTTACCACAGACACTATCACCGTGATCACTGTCACCATGGGCACTATCACCATGAGCATGATTACCATGGGCACTGTCACCATGTGCACTGCCACCATCGGTACTCTCACCATGGGAACTGCCACCATGTGCACTGTCACCATGAACACTGTCTCCACGAGAACTGCCACCTAGGGCACTGCCACCATGAGCAATGTCACCATAAGAACTCTTAATATGAGAATTGCCACCATGGGCACTTTCACCATGAATACTGTCACCATGAGCAATGTCAGCATGGGCACTCTGATATTGGGCACTGTCACCATGGGCACTCTCATTGCGGGCACTGTCACAATGGGAAGTATCACCATGGGCTTTGTCTGCATGTGCAATGTCACTGTGGGCACTGCCACCGTGACATCTATCACCATAAGCACTGTAACCATGGGCACTGTCACCATGAGCAATGTCACTATGACAACTGCCAAAATGAACACCATCACTTATGGCACTGCCAACATGAGCAGTGTCACCATGAGCAATGTTACCATGGGCACGAAACCCTGGATATTGTCACCATGGGCACTGTCACAATGAGCACTCTCACCATGTGAATTGTCACCCTAGGTACTTTCACCATGGGCACTGTCACCGTGAGATCTGTTACTGTGAGCTCTGTCACCCTGGGTATTGTCACCATGGGTACTATCACCATGAGCACTCTCACCATGAGTACTATCACCCTGGGTATTTTCACCATGGGCACTGTCACTGTGAGAACTACACCATGAGAATTGTGACTATGGGCACTGTCACCATGGGCACTTTCACCATGGGCACTTGCCGTGAACACTGTCACCACGCTCACTATCACCATAAGGACTATGACCATAAGCAATGTCACCATGAGCAATGTCACCATGGGCACTGTCACCATTTCACACTGCCACCAGGTGCAGTATCACCATGGGCACTTTAACCATGAGTACTGTCACCATGGGTAAAATCACCATGGGCACAGTCACCGTGAGAACTCTCACCATGCGGCATGTCTCACTGGGCACTGGCACCATTGGCATTGTCACTATTAGCACTGTCACAATGGGCACTATCACCTTGAGCCGTCTCACCATGGTAAATTTCACCATGGGCACTGTCACTGTTGGCACAGTCCATGAGCCCTGTCACTGTGGGCACTGCCCCCGGGAGCATTATACCATGAACACTGCTACCGTGAGCATTATCATCATAAGTACTGTCACCATGTGCACTGTCACCGTGAGCATGGTTACCATGGGCAGTGTCACAATGTGCAGTGTCACCATCGGTACTGTCCCCATGGGAACTGCCACCAAGTGCACTGTCACCATTAGCACTGTCATCACGAGCACTGCCACCTTGGGCACTGCTATTATGAGCACGCTCACCATGAGAACTGTCGCTATGAGAACTGCCACAATGTGTATTTTCACCATGTATACTCTCACCATGGGTGTTGTCACCATTTGCACTGTCACCATGAGCACTATCACCGGGAGAACTTTCACCATGTGCACTGGCACAATGTGGACTGTCACCATGAGCCCTGTCTCCATGGGCGCTATCACCATGAGCACTCTCACCGTGGTCAGTGTCACCATGGGCAATGTCACCATGAGAACTGTCACCATAGGCAATGTCACCATGGGCACTGTCACCATGGGCCCTGTCATCATGGACAGTGTCACTGTGGGCACTGCCACCATGTTCACTGTCACTGTTAGCACTGTCACCATGGGTACTGCAGCCATGAGCACTGTCACCGTGAGCACTTTCAGCATGGGTTCTCACCGTGTGCACTGTCACTATGAGCACTGTCACTGTGGGCACTGTCACCATTTTTCACTGCCACAATGTGCACTACTAACATGAGCACTGTCACCATGGGCACTATCTCGTGAGCACTGTCACCATGAGGACTGTCATCATGGGCACTGTCAACAAGGGCACGGCTCTCATGTGCATTCTTACCATGGTCACAATCACCGTGAGCACTGTCATCATGGGAAGTAGCATCATGGGAACTGTCATCATGAGCATTTTCACAATGGGAACTGTAACTATGGGCACTATCAACGTGAGGACTATCAGCATGGCCACTATCTCCATGGGCACTCTCACCGTGAGCACTGTCACCATGGGCACTATCACCATGAGAATTTTCACCATAGGCACTGTCATAGTGAGTAATATCACCATGCACACTGTCACCATTGGCACTATCACCGTTAGCACTATCACCATGTGTACTATCACAATGGAGTCTGTCACAATGGGCACAGCCAGCAAGTATACTATCACCATGGGCACTATCACTTTTAGGACTGTAACCATGGGCACTATCACAATGAGATGTATCACCATGGGCACTCTCACCATGAGAACTGTCACCGTGGTCACTGTCACCATTGACACCATCACCGTGAGCAGTATCACCATGTGTACTGTCATCATGGGCATTGTCACCATGGGCATGGCCACCAAATGCACTATCACTACGGGCACTCTTACTGTGAGCACTGTCACTATGGGCACTTTATCCATGGGCCCTATCACTGTGAGCACAGTTACCATGGGCACCATCACCATTTTTCAGTGCCACCATGTGCACTACAACTATGTGCACTGTCCCTATGAGCATTATAACCGTGAGCACTGTCACGATGTGCACTGTCACCATTTATCTCTGCCACCATATGCACTGTCACCATGGGCACTATCACCATGAGCAGTGTCACCATGATTACTGTCATCATGGGCATTTTTACCAAGGGCACGGCCACCATGTGCACACTTTCCATGGTCAGTATCACTGTGAGCACTGTCACCATGGAAAATACCAACATGGGCACTGTCCTCATGAGCACTTTCACCATGCGAACTGTCACCATGGGCACTATCGCTGTGAGCACTGTCACCATGAGTACTGTCATCATGGGCACTGTCAACAAGGGCAGGGCAACCATGTGCACTGTTACCATGGTCACTATCACCCTGAGCACTATCACCATGGAAACTACCTACGTGGGCACTGTCATCATGACCACGTTCACAATCAGAACTGTCACCATGGGCACTATCAAAGTGAGGTCTCACCATGGGCACTATCACCATAAGAACTGTCACCGTGTGCACTGTCACCGTGGGCAATGTCACCATGGGCACTTTCACTGTGAGCACTGTCACCATGAGTAATTTCATCATGGGCACTTTCACCAATGCCACAGCCACCATGTGCACTGTTACCATGGTCACTATCACCATGAGGACTCTCACCATGGGCAGTATCACCATGGGCACTGTCACCATGAGCACTGTCAACGTGGACACTGTCACCATGAGAATTGTCACCATAGGCACTGTCATAGTGACAATTATCACCATGCGCAGTGTCACCATGGGCACTATCACCATCAGCAGTATCACCATATATGCTGTCACCATGGGCACTGTCACAATGGGTACGGCCAACAAGTGTACTACAACCATGGGCACTATCACTGTGAGGATGGTCACCATCAGAACTACCAACATGGACACTGTCATCATGAGCACTTTCACCATGGGAACTGTCACCATGGGCAATTTCACCATGGGCACTATCAATGTGAGGACTGTCACCATGGACACTATCACCTTGAGCAGTATCACCATGGGCAATGTCACCGTGGGCACTGCCACCATGGCAGTGTCACCATGGGCAATGTCACGATGAGCATTGTCACCATAGTCACTGTCACCATGAGAACTGTCAGCATGCGCACTGTCACCATGGGCTCTATCACCTTGAGATGTATCACCACGTGTGGTGTCACCATGGGCACAGTCACCACATGCACTAACACTATGCTCAACATTACCGTGAGCACTGTCACCATCGGCACCTTAACCACATAAAATATCACCATGAGCACTATCACCATCAGCTCCATCACTGTGAACATGGTTACCATTAGCACTATCACTGTGTGCAGTGTCACTATGTGCACTATCACCGTAAGGAATCTCACCATAAGCAATGTCACCATGAGCAATGTCACCATGGGCACTGTCACCATTTTGCACTGCCACCATGTGCAGGGTGACCATGGGCACTTTAACCATAAGCAATGTCACCATTGGTCATATCACCATGGGCACTGTCACCGTAAGAAATGTGACTGTGTGGAATGTCTCGATGGGCACTGGCACAATGGGCATTGTCACGGTGAGTACTGTCACAATGGGCACTATCATAGTGAGAAATCTCACCATGCTAGCTGTCCCTATGGGTGCTGTCACCGTGAGAACTGTCACCATGGGCACTGTAACTGTTGGTACTGTTACTATGGGCATTGATATTGTGGGCACTGCCAACATGAGCACTATTTAAATGAACACTGTTACCATGAGCACTATGATCAAAAGGACTGTCACCATGGGCACTCTCACCATTGGCACTGCCACCATGGGCACTATCATGGTGTGCTCTGTCACCATGGCAACTGCCACCTCGGGTTCTGTCACCATGAACATTGTAACAATGTCCATTTTCACCGTCTGCACTGTCACCATGGGCACTATCACCATGAGCACTGTTAGCATGTGCACTGTCACTATTCAGCAGTGTCACCAGGTGAACTACCACCATGGGCACTGTCCCGATGTGCACTATCACCTTGAGCACGGTTACAATGGGCACTGTAACAATGTGCAGTGTCACCATCGGTACTGTCCCCATGGAAACTGCCACCAAGAGCACTGTCACCATTAGCACTGTCACCACGAGTACTGCCACCTTGGGAACTGCAATTATGAGCACTGTCACCATGAGAACTGTTGCTATGAGAACTGCCACCATGGGTATTTTCACCAAGAGTACTGTCATCATGTGTTTTGTCGCCATTAGCACTGTCACCATGGGCAATGCGAACTTGGGCACTGTCACCATGGGCACTGTTACCCTGGGCACTGTCACAATGGGAAGTATCACCATGCGCTTTGTCAGCGTGGGCACTGTCACCATGGGCACTGCCACCGTGACATCTATCACCATAAGTACTGTAACCATGGGCACTGTCACCACGAGCACTGTCACTTATGGCACTGCCACCATGAGCAGTGTCACCATGAGCACTGTCACCATGGGCATGACACCCTGGGTATTGTCACCATGGGCACTATCACCGTGAGAATTGTGAACATGTGCACTGTCACCATAGGTGCTATCACCATGAGCACTGTCACCATGAGTACTGTCACCCTGGGTATTGACACCATGGGCATTGTCACCATGAGCAATACACTGTGAGAATTGTGACTATGGGCACTGTCACCATGGGCCCTTTCACCATGGGCACTGTCACCATGAACACTGTCACCATGAGCACTGTCACTGTGTACAGTGTCACCATGATCACTATCACCGTGGGAACTGCCACTGTAACCACTATCACCATAAGCAAAGTCTCCATGGGCACTTTCACCATGGGAACTATCACTGTGAGCACTGTCACTGTGGGCAGTGTCACCATGAGCACTATCACCATGACAAATGCCACTGTAAACACTACCACCATAATCACTATCACCATGGGCACTCTCACCATGGGCATTTTAACAATGAGTACTGTCACCATGGGTAATATCACCATGAGCACTCTCACCGTGAGAACTGTCACCATGCGGAATGTCTCTATGGGAACTGGCACCATGGATACTGTCACTATGAGCACTGTCAAAATGGGCACTATCACTGTGAACAGTCTCACCATGATAACTGTCACCATGGGCATTCTCACTGTTGGCACTGTCCATGGGCACTGTCACTGTGGGCACTGCCACCGTGAGCATTATTACCATGAACACAGCTACCGTGAGCACTATCATCATAAGTACTGTCACCATGGGCCCTGTCACCATTAGCATGGCCAGCATGGGCACTCTCACGGTGTGCAATGTCACCAAGGGCACTGCCACGATGAGCAATGTCACCGTGAGCACTGTCACCATGGGCACTGGCACAATGCAGACTGTCACCATGAGCCCTGTCTCCATGGGCACTATCACTGTGAGAAGTCTCACCATGGTCACTGTCACTATGGGCACTGTCACTGTGAGCAGTTTCACTATAGGCAATGTAACCATATGCACTGTCACCATAGGCCGTGTCATCATGGGCAGTGTCATGGTGGGCACTGTCACCATGGGCACTGCCACCATGGGCACTGTCACTGTTGGCACTATCACCATGGCCACTGCCACCATGGGCACTGTCACTGTGATCACTTTCAGCATGGGCTCTCACTGTGTGCACTGTCACCATGAGCACTATCACCATGGGGCCTGTCACCATTTTTCACTGCCGCAATGTGCACTACCAACATGAGCACTGTCACCATGGGCATTATCCCTGTGAGCACTGTCACCATGAGTACTGTCATCATGGGCAATGTCACCAAGGGCACGGCCACCATGTGCACTCTTACTATGGTCACTATCACCGTGAGCACTGTCATCATGGGAACTAGCATTTTGGGCAATGTCATTATGAGCACTTTCACAATAGGAACTGTCACCATGGGTGCTATCAATGTGAGGAGTATCAACATGGGCACTCTCACCGTGATCACTGTCACCATGGGCACTGTCACTATGGGCACTGTCACCATGAGAATTGTCACCATAGCCATTGTCATAGTGAGAAATATCACCATGTGTACTGTCACTATGGGCATTGTCACCTTGGGCACGGCCACCAAGTGCACTATCACTATGGGCACTATTTCCGTGAGCACTGTCACCATGGGCACTTTTTCCACGGGCACTATCACTGTGCGCACAATCACCATGGGCCCTATCACCGTGAGCACGGTTACCATGGGCACCATCACCATTTTTGACAGCCACCATGTGCACTACAACCATGTGTACTGTCCCCATGGGTACTATAACCATGAGCACTGTCACCATTTATTTGTGCCACCATGTGCACTACAAACATGTGCACTGTCACCATGGGCACTATCACCGTGAGCAGTGTCACCATGAGTTCTGTCATCATGGGCATTGTTATGAAGGGCATGGCTACCTTGTGCACTCTTACCATGGTCACTATCACTGTGAGCACTGTCACCATGGGTACTAACAACATGGGCACTGTCAGCATCAGAACTTTCACCATGGGAACTCTCACCATGGGCACTTTCACCATGGACACTATCAACGTGAGGACTGTCACCATGGGCACTATCACCTTGAGTAGTACCACCATGGTCACTCTCACTATGGACACTGTCACCATGGCCACTGTCACCATGAGAATTGTCACCATAGGCACTGTCATAGTGAGAAATATAACCATGCGCACTGTCACCATGGGGACTATCACCATTAGCACTATCACCATGTGCACTGTCCCCAGTGTCACTGTCATAGTGGGCACGGCCAACAACTGTACTATCATCGTGGGCACAATTACTGTGAGGACGGTTACCATGGGCACTGTCACAATGGGAACTATCACCGTGAGCAGTATCACCATGTGTACTGTCACCATGGGCATGGCCACTAAGTGCACTATCACTATGGGCACTATTACAGTGAGTACTGTCACCATGGGCAGTTTAGCCATGGGCACTATCACCGTTAGCACTGTCACCATGGGCACTATCACCTTGAGCACGGTTACCATCGGCACTCTCACCATTTTTCACTGCCACCATGTGCACTACAACCATGTACACAGTCACCATGATCACTATCACCGTAAGCACTGTCACCATCTGTACTCTAATCATGGGCATTGTCACCAAGGTCACGGCCACCGTATTCATTCTTACCATGGTCAGTATCACTGTGAGCTCTGTCACCATGGGAACTACCAACATGGTCAATGTCATCATGAGCACTTTCACCATTGGAACTCTCACAATGGGCACTTTCACCATGGCCACTATCAACGTGAGGACTGTCACCATGGGCACTATCACCTTGAGCAGTGTCACCATGTGTACTGTCACCATGGGCACAGTCACCAAGTGCAATGTCACTATGCTCACTATTACGGTGAGCACTGTCACCATGGGCAAATTAACAATGGGCATTATCACCATGAGCACTATCATCATCGGCACTGTCACCATGAGCACTGTCACCATGGACACTTTATCATTGAGTACTCTCACTATGGGTAATATCACCATGGGCACTGTCACCATGAGAACTATCACCGTGAGCAATATAATGATGGGCAGTGGCACCATGGGACTTGTCACTATGAGCGCTCTCACAATGGGCATTATCACCATGAGCAGTCTCACCGTGGTTACTATCACCATGGGCACAGTCACCTTGGCACTGTCCCTGAGCACCGTCATGGTGGGCACTGCCACCGTGAGCATTATTACCATGAACACTGCTACCGTGTGCACTATCATAATAAGTACTGTCATTATGGGCACTGTCAGTTTCCACACTGTCCATGGGCACTGTCATTGTGGGCAATGCCACCGTGAGCATTATTACCATGAACACTGCTACTGTGAGTGCTATCATCATAAGTACTGTCACCATGGGCACTGTCACAATTGCCATGGCCACCATGGACACTCTCACAGTGTGCACTGTCACCAGGGGCACTGCCTCCATGGGCACTGTCACCATGAGCACTGTCACCATTGGCACTGTCATCATGGGCACTGTCACTGTTGGCACTGTCATCATGGGCACTATCACAATGAGAAATGTCACCATGAGAACTGTCACCATGGGCACTTTCACTATTTTCCACTGCCACTAGGTGCACTACCAACATGGGAACTGTCACCATGGGCACTATCACCATGAGCACCATTACCATGGGCACTGTCACAATGTGCAGTGTCACCATCGGTACTCTCACTGTGGGCACTGCCACCATGAGCACTGTCACAATGAGAACTATCACTATGTGAACTGCCTCCATGGCCACATTCACTATGATTACTGTCACCGTGGGTATTGTCACCTTGGGCACTGTCACCATGGGCACTGGCACAATGCGGACTGTCACCATGAGCCCCATCTCTATGGGCATTATCACCATGAGTAGCCTCACCGTGGTCACTGTCACCATGAGCACTGTCATCGTGGGCAGTGTCACTGTGAGCAGTGTCTCCATGGGCACTGCCACCATGGGCATTGTCACCATGAGCAAATTCAGCATGGGTTCTCGCCATTTGCACTGTCACCATGAGCACTTTCACCGTGGGCACTGTCACCATTTTTCATTGCCACAATGTGCACTACCAACATGAGCACTGTTACCATGGACACTATCTCCGTGAGCATTGTCACCATGAGTACTGTCATCATGGGCATTGTCACCAAGGGCATGGCCACCATGTGCACTCTTACTATGGTCAGTATCACCGTGAGCACTGTCATAATGGGAAATAGCATTATGGGCACTGTCATCATGAGCACTTTCACAATGGGAACTGTCACCATGGGTACTATCAACGTGAGGACTATCATCATGGGCACTATCAGCATGGGGACTCTCACCGTAGGCACTGTCACCATTAGAATTTTCACCATAGGCACTGTCATAGTGAGAACTATCACCATGCACACTGTCACCATGGGCACTATCACCATGAGAAGTGTCACTGTGTGCACTGTCACCATGGGCACTATCACTGTGAGAAGTATCACCATGTGTACTGTCACCATGGGCAGTGTCACCAAGGGCACAGCCACCAAGTGCACTATCACTATGGGCACTATTACCGTGAGCACGGTTACCATGGGCACCATCACCAATTTTCACTGTCACCAATTGCACTACAACCATGTGCACTGTCCCCATGTGCATGATAACTGTGAGCACTGTCATCATGTGCACTGTCACCATTTATCTCTGCCACCATATACACTACAACCATGTGCAAAATCACCATGGGCACTATCACCGTGAGCAGTGTCATCATAAGTTTTGTCATCATGGGCATTTTTACCAAGGACATGGCCACAGTGTGCACTGTCACCATGGTCACTATCACTGTGAGCACTGTCACCATGGGTACTACCAACATGGGCACTGTCATCATCAGAACTTTCGGCATGTGGACTCTCACCTTGGGCACTTTCACCATGGGCACTCTCAATGTGAGGACTGTCACCATGGGCACTATCACCTTGAGCATTTTTCACTGCCACCATGTGCACTACAACCATGTGCACTGTCACCCTGGGCACTATCACCGTAGGCACTGTCACCATCAGTACTGTCATCATGCACATTGTCACCAAGGGCACGGCCACCGTATTGACTCTTACCATGGTCACTGTCACCATGGGCACTGTCACCATGGGCACTGTCTCCATGAGCATTGTCACCATAGGCACTGTCATAGTGAGAAATATCACCATGTGCACTGTCACCATGGGGACTATCACTGTTAGCACTATCACCATGTGAACTGTCACCATGGGCACTGTCACAATGGGAACAGCCACCAAGTGTACTATCACCATGGGCACTATCACTGTGAGGACTGTCACCATGGGCATTATCACCATGAGCTGTATCACCATGGGCACTGTCACAATGAGAAATGTCACCATGGGCACTGGCACCATGGGAACTATCACCATGAGCAATGTCAGCATGTGTACTGTCACCGTGGGCACTGTCACCATGGGCAGTTTAACCATGGGCACTATCACCCTGAACACTGTCACCATGGGCACTATCACCGTGAGCCCGGTTACCATGGGCACCGTCACCATTTTTCACTGCCACCATGTGCACTACAACCATGTGCACTGTCACCATGGGCACTATCACTGTAAGCACTATCACCATCAGTACTGTCATCATGCACATTGTCACCAAGGGCACGGCCACCATATTGACTCTTACCATGGTCAGTATAACTGTGAGCACTGTCACCATGGAAACTACCAACATGGGCAATGTCATCATGAGCACTTTCACCATGAGAAATCTAACAATGGGCACTTTCACCATGGGCACTATCAACGTGAGAACTCTCACCATGGGCACTATCACCTTGAGCAGTATCACCATGGCAACTTTCACCATTGGCACCCTCACCATGGCAGGGTCACCATGGGCAGTGCCATGATGAGCATTGTCTTCATAGGCACTGTCACCATGAAAAGTTTCACCATGCGCACTGTCACCATGGGCACTATCAACTTGAGCAGAATCACCATGTGTACTGTCACCATGGGCATAGTCACCAAGTGCAGTGTCATTATGCTCACTATTACCATGATCACTGTCACCATGGGCAACTTAACAATGGGCACTATCACTGTGAGCACTATCACCATCGGCACTATCACCGTGAGCGCTGTCACCATGGGCACTATCACTGTGAGCACTGGTACCATGGGTTCTGTCACCATGTGCACTGCCACCATCAGTATTCTCACCATGGGAACTACCACCATGAGCAATGTCATCATGAGCACTGTCACCACGAACACTGCCCCCTAGGGCACTGCCACCATGAGCACTGTCACCATGGGTACCCCCAACATGGGCACTGTCATCATGAGCATTTTCACCATGGGAAATGTCACCATGGGCACATTCACCATGGGCACTATCAACGTTAGGACTGTCACCATGGGCTGTATCATCTTGAGCAGTATCACCATGGTCACTGTCACCATGCACACTGTCACCATGGCAGTGTCATTGTGGCAGGGTCACAGTGGGAACTGTCACGATGAGCATTGTCATCATAGGCACTGTCACCCTGAGAACTGTCACCGTGCACACTGTCACCACAGACACTATCAACTTGAGCAGTATCACCATGTGTATTGTCACCATGGGCACGGTCACTAAGTGCACTATCGCTATGCTCAATATTACCGTGAGCACTGTCACCATCGGCACCTTAACCACAGGCACTTTCACCGTGAGCACTATCACCATCGGCACTATCACTGTGATCACTCTCACCATGGGCACTATCAACGTGAGCATGATTACTATGGGCACTGTCACCATGTGCACTGCCACCATCAGTACTCTCACCATGAGAACTGACACCATGAGCACTGTCACCATCGGTGCTCTCACCATGGGAACTGCCACCATGGGCAGTGTCACCATTTGGCACTGCCAACATGTGCACTCTCACCATGGGCATTGTCACTATAGGCACTTTATCATTGAGTATTGTCACCATGGGTAATATCACCATGGGAACTCTCACTGTGAGAACTATCACTGTGAGCAATATAATGATGTGCACTGGTGCCATGGGCCTTGTCACTATGAGCACTGTCACAATGGGCACTGCCACCATGAGCATTATTACCATGAACACTGCTACCATGAGCACTATCATCATAAGTACTGTCACCATGGTCACTGTCACTTTTGACATTGTCCATGGGCACTGTCATTGTGGGCACTGCCACCGTGAGCATTATTACCATGAACACTGCTACCGTGAGCACTATCATCATAAATACTGTCAGCATGGGCACTGTCACCATTGCCATGGCCACCATGGACACTCTCACGCTGTGCACTGTAACCAGGGGCACTGCCACCGTGGGCACTGTCACTGTGGGCACTGTCACCATGGGCACTATCACCATGAGAACTGTCAGCATGGGCCCTGTCACTATTTTCCACTGCCACCAGGTGCACTACAACCATGGGCACTGTCACCATTGGCAGTATCATGATGAGCACTGTAATCATGGGCACTGTCACCATGTGCAGTGTCACCATCGGTACTCTCACCATGGGCACTGCCACCATGAGCAATGTCACCAAGAGCACTGTCACCACGAGAACTGCCACCTTGGGGAATGCCTCCATGAGCACTGTCACAATGTGAACTGTCACTATGAGAACTGCCACCATGGGCACATTCACCATGATTGCTGTCACCATGGGTATTTTCACCTTGGGCACTGTCACCATGAGCACTATCACCCTGAACACTATCACCATGGGCACAGCCACAATGCGGACTGTCACCATGGGCACTATCACGGTGAGAACAGTCACCATGGTCACTGTCACCATGAGCATTGTTACCATGAGCAATGTCACCATGGTCACTTTCAGCCTGAGAACTGTCACCACGGGGACTATCACCATTGGCACTGTCACCGTGGGATTGTCAACATGAGCACTATCACTATGGGCAATGTCTCCATGAGCAGTTTCACCGTGAGCACTGTCAGTATGGGAACTATCACCATCGGCACTGTCACCATGGGCAAGGTCACCTTGAGCACTGTCACAATTGGCCTTGTGACATGGGGCACTGTCACCATGAGCACTGTCACCAATAACACTGTCACCATGGGCACTGTCACCATAAGCACTGTCATCGTGGGCACTGTCACAATGGGAAGTATCACCATGTGCTTTGTTAGCATGGGCACTGTCACCATGGGCACTGCCACCGTGATGTCTATCACCGTGAGCATTCTCACCACGAGGACTGCCACTTAGGGCACTGCCACCTTGAGCCCTGTCGCCATGAGAACTGTCACTATGAGAATTGCCACCATGGGCACTTTCACCATGAGTACTGTCACCATGGGTATTGTCACTATAGGCACTGTCACCGTGAGCACTGTCCACTTGGGCCCTGGCACAATGCCGACTGTCACCATGAGCATTGTCTCCATGGGCACTATCACCATTAGAGCTGTCACTTTGGTCACTGTCACCATGGGCACTGTCACTGTGAGCACTGTCACGATAGGCAATGTCACCATTTGTTGCATCAACATGGGCACTGTCACTGTGAGCACTGTCACGATAGGCAATGTCAACATTTGTTGTGTCACCATGGGCACTGTCACTGTGAGCACTGTCACCATGGGCACATTCACCGTGACCACGATCACCGTGAGGATTGTGACCATGGGCACTATCACCATGGGCAGTGTCCCCATGGACAATTTCACTGTGAGCACTGTCACCCTGGGTTGTGTCACCATGGGCACTATCACCGTGAGAATTGTGAACATGGGCACTGTCACCATGGGCACTATCACCATGAGCAATGTCACCATGAGAACTGTCACCCTGTTTATTTTCACCATGGGCACTGTCACCGTGAGCACTACACGGTGAGAATTGTGACTATGGGCACTGTCACTATGGGCACTTTCACAATAGGCACTATCACTGTGAGCACTGTCACCATGAGCACTGTCACTGTGTGCAGTGTCACCATGCACCATATCACCATAAGGACTCTCACCGTAAACAATGTCACCATGAGCAATGTCACAATGGGCACTGTCACCATTTTGCACTGCCACCATGTGACGTGTCACAATGGGCACTTTAACCATTAGTACTGTCACCATGGGTAATATCACCATGGGCACTGTCACCGTGAGAACTGTCACCATGCGGCATGTCTCGATGGGCACTTGCACCATGGGCATTGTCACTATGAACACTGTCACAGTAGGCACTATCATCATGAGAAATCTCACCATGCTAACTGTCCCTATGGGCACTGTCACCTTGAGAACTGTCACCATGGGCACTGGCACAGTGAGCACTGCCACCATGGGCAATGTCACCATGGGCACTATCACTGTGAGCACTGTCAAAATGAGCACGTCACCATGGTCAACGTCAACATGGGTAGTCTCTCCAAGGGAAATTTCTCCATGAGCACTGTCACCAAAGGCTCTGTCACCCTGAGCATTGTCACCTTGGACACTGTCACCAGGGGCACTGACACCATGGGCACTGTCAGTTTGAGCACTGTCACCATGGGTAATGCAACCATGAGCACTGTCACCATTGGGAGTATCATCATGTGCACTGTCACCATGGGCACTATCACCATGAGAACTGTCAGCATGGGCACTGTCACTGTGGGCACTGCCACAATGGGCAATGTCACCATGGGCAATATCACTGTGAACACTGTCACTGTGTTCTGTGTCACCATGCATACTATCACCGCAAGGACAATCACCTTAAGCAATGTCCCCTGGGCACTGTCACCATTTTGCACTACCACCATGTGCAGTGTCACCATGGGCACTTTAACCATGAGTACTGTCACCGTGGGTAATATCACCATGGGTACTGCCAGTGTGAGAACTGTCACCATGTGGAATGTCTCGATGGGCCCTGGCACCATGGGCATTGTCACTATGAGCACTATAACAATGGGCACTATCACAATGAGAATTCTCACCGTGCTACCTGCCCCCATGGGCACTGTCACCGTGAGAACTGTCACCATGGGCACTGTCACTGTCGGTACTGTCACCATGGGCACTGACATTGTGGGCACTGCCACCATGAGCACTATTACCATAAACACTGTTACCCTGAGCACTATGATCAAAAGCACTGTCACCATGGGCACTCTCACTATTGGCATGGCCAGCATGGGCAATATCATGGTGTGCACTGTCACCATCGCAACTGCCACCTTGGGCTCTGTCACCCTGAACAATGTAACAATGCTCATTATCACCGTGTGCACTGTCACCTTGGGCACTATCACCATGAGTCCTCTCAGCATGTGCACTGTCACTATTTTGCAGTCTCACCAGGTGCACTACCACCATGGGCACTGTCACTATGTGCACTATCACTGTGAGCACGTTTACACCGTGTCACAATGTGCAGTGTCACCTTCGGTACTGTCCCCATGGGAATTGCCCCCAAGGGCCCTGTCACTATTAGCACTCTCACCACGAGAACTGCTACCTTGGGCGCTGCAGTTATGAGCACTGTCACCATGAGAAATGTTGCTATGAGAACTGCCACCATTTGTATCTTCACCATGTGTACTGTCACCATGGGTATAGTCACCATTTGCACTGTCACCATGAGCACTATTACCGTGAGCACTATCACCGTGAGCACTCTCACCGTGGTCACTGTCACCATGAGCAGTGTCACCATGGGCACTGTCATCATGGGCAGTGTCACCGTAGGCACGGTCACCATGTGCACTGCCACCATGGGACCTGTCACTGTGCACACTGTCACCATGGGTACTGCAACCATGAGCACTTTCACTGTGAGCACTGTCAGCATGGGTTGTCACCCAGTGCACTCTCACAATGAGCACTGTCACCATGGGCACTGTCACCATTTTTCACTTCCACCATGTGCAATACCACCATGTGCACTCTCACCATGGGCAATATGACCATAAGCACTGTCACCATGGGTACTGCCATCCTGGGCACTGTCACCTAGGGCATGGACACCATCTGCACTGTTGCCACGGTCACTATCACCATGAGCACTCTCACCATGGGAACTACCAACATGGGAAGTGTCATCATGAGCACTTTCACCATGGCAACTGTCACCATGGGCACTTTCACCTTGGGCACTATCATGGTGAGAAATCTCACCATGGACAATATCACCATGAGCAGTATCACCATGGGCACTGTCACCATGGGCACTGTCACACTGGGCACTGTCACCATGAGAATTTTCACCATAGGCACTGTCATAGTGAGAAATATCACCATACGCACTGTCACCATGGGCACTATCACCGTTAGCACTATCACCATGTGTACTGTCACCATGGGCACTGGAACAATGGCACGGCCACCAAGTGTAGTATCAGCATGGGCACCATCACTGTGAGGACTGTCATCATGGGCACTATCACAATAAGCTGTATCACCATGGGCACTCTCACTGTGAGAACTGTCACCGTGGGCACTGTCACCATGGCACTATTGCCATGAGCAGTATTACCATGTGTATTGTCACCATTGGCACTGTCACCATGGGCATGGCCACCAAGTGCACAATTACTGTGAGCACTGTCACCATGGGCACATCCACAATGTGGACTGTCACCATGGGCACTATCACGGTGACAACATTCACCATGGTCACTGTTACCATGGGCACTGTCAACATGAGCACTGTCACTATGATAATTATCACCATAGGCATTGTCACCGTGAGAACTGTCACCATGGGCACTGTCAACATGGAGACTATCACCTTGAGCACTATCACCATGAGCACTGTCACAATGAGCAATGTCACCAAGGTCACTTTCACCCTGAGATCTGTCACCATGAGGACTATCACAATTGGCACTGTCAACGTGGGATTGTCACCATGAGCACTATCACAATGGGCAATATCTCCATGGGCAGTTTCACCTTGAGCATGGTCTCTAGTGGCACTATCACCATAGGCACTGTCACCATGGGCACGGTCACTATGAGCACTGTCACCATGGGCCTTTTCACACTGGGCACTGTCACCATCAGCACAGTCACCATTAGCACTGTCACCATGGGCACGGTCACCATGGGCACTGTCACCATGGACACTGTCACAATGGGAAGTATCACTATGGGCTTTGTTAGTGTGGGCACTGTCACAGTGGACACTGCCACCATGACGTCTATCACCATGAGCACTCTCACCACAGGCACTGCCACCTAGCACACTGCCACCATGAGAAATGTCACTATGAGAATTGTCACCATGGGCACTTTCACCATGAGTACTGTCACCATGGGTATTGTCACTATGGGCACTCTCACCGTGAGCACTGTCATCTTGGGCCCTGGCACAATGCGGACTGTCACCATGAGCACTGTCTCTATGGGCACTATCACCATTAGAGCTGTCACCGTGGTCACTCTCAGCATGGGCACTGTCACTGTGAGCACTGTCATGATAGGCAATGTCACGTTTGCAGTGTCACCATGGGCACTGTCACCGTGAGCAATATCACTGTGAGGGTTGTGACCATGGGCACTGTCACCATGGGCAGTGGCCCCTTGGATAATTTCACTGTGAATACTGTCACTCTGGGTATAGTCACCATGGGCACTATCACCGTGAACATTTCACCATGAGAATTTGACTATGGGCGCTGTCAACACGGGCACTTTCACAATGGGCACTATCACCGTGAGCACTGTCACCATGAGCACTGTCGCTGTGTGCAATGTCATCATGCGCAATATCACCATAAGGACTATCACTGTAAGCAATGTCACCATGAGCAAAGTCACCATGGGCACTGTCACCATTTTGCACTGCCACCATGTGCCATGTCAGAATGGGGATTTTAACCATGAGTACTGTCACCATGGGTAATATCACCATGGGCACTGTCACCATGAGAACTGTCACTGTGCAGCATGTCTCGATGGGCTCTGGCACCATGGGCATTGTCACTACGAGCACTGTCACAATAGGCACTATCATCATGAGAAATCTCACCCTGCTAACTGTTCCCATGGGCACTGTCACTGTGAGAACTGTCACCATGGGCACTACCACTGTTAGGTCTGTCACCATGGTCACTGTCACCATGGGCACTCTCACTGTGAGCCCTGTCACTGTAGGCAATGTCACTGTTTGCACTGTCACCATGGGCACTGTCACTGTGAGCACTATCATCGTGAGGGTTGTGACCATGGGCACTGCCACTATGGGCAGTGTCCCCATGGACAGTTTCACTGGGAGTACTGTCACCATGGACACTATCACTATGGGCACTGTCACCATGAGAACTGTCACCATGCATACTGTCAACAAGGGCACTATCACCTTGAGCAGTATCACCATGTGTACTGTCACCATGGGCACTGTCACCATGGGCACAGTCAACAAGTACAGTATCACTATGCTCACTATTACTGTGAGCACTGTCATGATGGGCACCTTAACCATGGGCACTAACACCGTGAGCACTATCAGCATCGGAACTACCACCGTGATAACTGTCTCCATGGGTCATCTCACCCTGAGCATGGTTATCATGGGCACTGTCACCATGTGCACTGTCCCATTGGTACTCTCACCATGGGAACTGCCACCATGAGCACTGTCACCACGAGCACTGCCACCTAGGGCACTGCCACCATGAGCACTGTCACCCTGAGAAATGTCACTATGAGAATTTCCACAAAGGGCACTTTATCAATGAGTACTGTCACCAAGGGTATTTTTACCTTGGGCACTGTCACCATGTCACTTGTACTGTCACCATGAGCAGTATTATCATGAGCACTTTCACTGTGAGCACTGTCACCATGGGCACTGGCACAATGCGGACTCTCACCATGAGCTCGGTCACCATGGGCAATGTCACCGTGAGAAGTGTCTCCATGTCACCGTGGGCACAGTCACCATGGGCACAGGCACCATGGGCACTATCATTTTGATCACTTTCACCATGGGTAGTGCAACCATGAGCACTGTCACCATGAGCAGTGTCACTATTGGCAGTATTACCATGTGCACTGTCACCATGGACATTATCACCATGAGACTGTCAGCATGGGCCCTGTGGGAACTGTGGGAACTGGGAGCATGGGCACTTCCACCATGGACACTATCACTGTGAGCACTGTCAACATGAGCACATCACCATGGGCACTGTCAATATGGGTACTCTCTCCAAGGGAAATGTCACCGTGATCATTGTCACAATGGGCAATTTCAAAATGAGCAGTGTCATCAAAGGCACAATCACCATGAGCAATGTCACCGTGGGCACTGTCACCAGGGGCACTATCACCTTGGGTAATGTTATCATTGGAACTTTCCCCGTGAGCACTGTCACCATGGGCACTGTCATCATGGGCACGGTCACCCGGGGCACTGTCACCATGGCCATTCTCTCCATGGGTACTGTCACCATTGTCACTGTCACCGTGAGCTCTCTCACCATTGCAATGTGATCGTGGGCACTGTCACCACGGGTCTATCACTGTGGGTATTGCCAGCATGAGCAGTGTCACTATGGGCACTGCCACCATGAGCGCTATCACCATGAGCACAGACACTGTGAACACTATCACCATAAGCACTGTCATCATCGGCACTGTCACCATGAGCACTGCCATAATGAGCAGGGTCTCCATGGGCAATGTCACAATGGGCACTCTCACTGTGTGCAGTATCACCGAGAGCAAGGTTACCATTGGCACTGTCACAATGTGCAGTGTCACCACTGGTACTGTTCCCATGGGAACTGCCACCAAGAGCACTGTCACCATGAGCACTCTCACCACGAGCACTGCCACCTTGGGCACTGCTCTATGAGTACTGTCACCATGAGAACTGTTGCTATGAGAACTGCCACCATGGGTATTTTCACCAAGAGTACTGTCATCATGGGTATTGTCACCATTTGCACTGTCACGATGCACACTATTACCGTGAGCACTATCACCCTGAGAACTGTCACAATGGGCACTGGGACAACAGGGACTGTCACCATGATCGCTGTCACCATGGGCACTATCACCATGAGGACTCTCACTGTGGACACTCTCACCATGGCCACTGTCACCATGAGCACTGTCAACATAGGCAATGTCACTGTGGGCACTGTCACCATGGGCACTCTCATCATGGGCAGTGTCATCGTGAGTACTGTCACCAGGGTCATTGCCACCATGGGAAGTGTCACTGTGAGCACTGTCACCATGGGTACTGCAACCATGAGAAGTGTCACCATGAGTACTGTCAGCATAGGTTCTCATCATGTACACTGTCACCATGTGAACTGTCACCATTTTTCACTGCCACCATGTGCACTCTCACCATGGGCACTATCACCGTGAGCACTGTCAACATGAGTATTGTCATCATGGGCAGTGTCACCAAGGGCACGGCCACCATGTGAACTTTTACCATGGTCAGTAGCACCGTGAGCACTGTCACCATTTGGACTACCAACATGGGCACTGTCATCATGAGCACTTTCAGAATGGGAAGTGTCACCATGGGCCCTATCAGTGTGATGACTCTCACCATGGGCACTATCGCCAGGGGCACTATCAACTTGAGCATTATCATCATGAGTACTGTCACCATGGATATTGTCACTATGGGCACTATCAGCATTAGAAATGTCACCGTGGTCACTGTCACCATGGGCACTCTCACTGTGAGCACTGTCACAATAGGCAATGTCACCGTTTGCACGGTCACCATGGGCCCTGTCACCGTGAGCAGTATCACTGTTAGGGTGTTGACCATGGACACTGTCACCATGGGCAGATTCCACATGGAAAATTTCACTGTGAGTGCTGTCACCATGGACACTATCACTATGGACACTGTCTCCGGGGGCTCTGTCACCATAGGCACCTTCACCATGGGCTCTTACCCCATGGGCCCTATCACCATGAGCACTGTCACCAAGAGCACTGTCATGGTGGGCAGTGTCACCATGCACACTATCACCGCAAAGGCTATCACCTTAAGCAATGTCACCATGGGCACTGTCACCATGAGCCTTTATCATTGAGTAATGTCACGATAGGTAATATCACCATGGGCACTGTCACCATGAGAACTATCGTTGTGAGCAATATCATGATGGGCACTGGCGCCATGGGCATTGTCACTATGAGCACTGTCACAATGGGCACTATCACCATGAGCAGTCTCACCATGGTAACTTTCACCATGGGCACTGTCACCGTGAGAAATATCACCATGGGCACTGTCACTGTTGGCACTGTCCATGGGCTCTGTCACCGTAGGCACAGAGACCGTGAGCATTATTTCCATGAACACTGCCACCGTAAGAATTATCATCATAAGTACTCTCACCATGGGCACTGTCACCATTGGCATGGCCACTATGGTCACTCTTGTGGTGTGCACTGTTACCAGGGACACTGCCACCATGAGCACTGTCAACATGAGCACTGTAACCATGGGCACTGTCACCATGAACAATGTCACCATGAGAACTGTCACCTGGGGCACTTCCACTATTTCCCACCGCCACCAGGAGCACAACCACCATGGGCACTCTCACCATGGGCACCATCACCATGAGCAATGTTACCATGAGCACTGTCAGCATGTGAAGTGTCACCATCGGTACTCTCACCATGTGCACTGCCACCATAAGCACTGTTACCAAGAGCATTGCTACCTTTGGCACTGCCACTATGAGCACTGTAAATATGAGAACTGTTACTATGAGAACAGCCACCATGGGCATTTTCACCATGATTACTGTCACCGTGGGTAGTGTCACCTTGGGCAATGTTACCCTGAGCACTATCTCCTTGAGCAATATCACCCTGAGCACTGTCACCATGGGCACTATCACCGTGAGCACTCTCACTGTGGTCAATATCTCCATGGTCACTGTAACCATGAGCACTGTCACCATAGGCAATGTCACCATGGGCACTGCCACCATGGGCACTGCCACCATGGTCTCTGTCACTGTGAGCACTGTCACCACAGGTACTGCAACCATGAGCACTGTCACCATGAGCACTGTCACCATGAGTACTGTCATCATGGGCACTGACACCAGGGCATGGCTACCATGTACACTGTTACCATGGTCACTATCACTGTGTGCACTGTCACAATGTGAACTACAAACCTAGGCACTGTCATCATGAGCCCTTTCACAATGGGAACTGTCACCATGTGCACTATCAACGTGAGGACTCTCACCATGACCACTACCACCATGGGCATTGTCAACATGGAGACTATCACCTTGAGCACTGTCACCATGAGCAATGTCACCATGGTCACTTTCATACTGAGAACTGTCACAACGGGGACTATCACCTTTGGCACTGTCACCGTGGTGTTGTCACCATGAGCACTTTCACCATGGGCAATGTCTCCAAGGGCAGTTTCACCATGAGCACTGTCACTATTGGCACTATCACCATTGGCACTGTCACCATCGGCAGAGTCACCGTGAGCACTGTCAACATGGGCACTGCCAAAATGACCACTGTCTCTTATGGCACTGCCAACATGAGCACTGTCATATTGAGCACTGTCACCATGTGCATGACACCCTGGGTATTGTCACCATGGGCACTGTCACCATGAGCACTCTCAGCATGGGCATTTCACCCTAGGTACTGTCACCATGGGCACTTTTACCATGAGCACTGTTACCATGAGCTCTGTCACCCTGGGTATTGTCACCATGGGCACTATCACCGTGAGAATTATGATCATGGGCACTATCACCATGGACACTATCACCATGAGCACTGTCATCATGAGTACTGTCACCCTGGGTATTGTCACCATGGGCACTGTCACTGTGAGCCGTACACCATGAGAATTGTGACTATGGACAATATCACCAGGTACAATACCACCATGGGCACTGTTGCCATGTGCCCTATCACCGTGAGCAAGTTGACCATGGGCACTGTCACAATGTAGGGAGTCACCTTCGGTACTGTCCCCATTGGAACTGCCACCACGAGCCCTGTCACCATTAACAATGTCACCACAAGCACTTCCACCTTGGGCACTGTTACTATGAGCACTGTCACCATGAGAACTGTCGCTATGAAAACTGTCACCATGTGTATTTTCACCATGAGTACTCTCACTATAGGCATTGTCACCATTTGCACTGTCAGCATCAGCAATATTACGGTGAGCACTATCACCTTTAGCACTTTCATCATGGGCAGTGGCAAAATTCGGACTGTCACCATAAGCTTGTCACCAGAGGCACTATCACCATAAGCACTGTCACCATAGGCATTGGCACCATGGGCACTGTCACCGTGGGAACTGTCATCATGGGCAGTGTCACCGTAGTAACTGTTAACATGGGCACTGCCACAATGGGCACTTTCACTATGAGAACTGTCAACAAGAGAAATGTCATGGTGGGAAATGTCACCATGCGCTCTATCACTGCAAGTACTATCACCTTAAGCAATGTCACCATGGGCACTGTCACCATGGGCTGTGTCACCGTGGGCACTATCAACATGGGTACTGCAACCTTGAGCACTGTCACTGTGAGGAATGTCAGCGTGGGTTGTCACCATGTGCACTGTAACCATGAGCACTGTCACCGTGGGCACTGTCACCATGGGCATTATCACCGGGAGCACTGTCACCATCGGTACTGTCATCATGGGCATTGTCACCATGGGCACAGCCACCATATGCACTCTTTCCATGGTCAGTTTCACTGTGGGCACTGTCATCATGAGCACTTTCACTTGGGAACTCTCACCATGGGCACTTTCACCATGGGAACTATCAACGTGAGGAATGTAACCATGGGGACTATCACCTTGTGCAGTATCACCATGGTCACTGTCACCATTGGCACGGTCACCATGGGCACTGTCACGATTATCATTGTCATCATAGGCACCAGTCCCGTGAGAAGAGTCAACATGAGCACCATCACCATGGGCACTGTCACCATGGCAGGGTCACCATGGGCACTGTCAGGATGAGCATTGTCACCATAGGCACTGTCACCATGCACACTGTCAACATGGGCACTATCACCTTGAGCAGTATCACCATGTGTAATGTCACCATGGGCACGGTCACCAAGTGCACTATGACTATGCTCACTATTACTGTAAGCACTGTCACCATGGGCACCTTAACCATGGGCACTATCATCGTGAGCACTATCACCATCGGCACTATCACCGCGAGCACTGTCACCATGGGCACTATCACCGTGATCATGGTTACCATGGGGACTGTCACCATGTGCACAGCTACCATTGGTACTCTCATCATGGGAACTGCCACCATGAGCACTGTCACCACGAGCACTACCACATAGGGCATGGCCACCATGAGCACTGTCACCATGGGAAATCCGAACATGGGCACTGTCATCATGAGTGCTTTCTCCATGAGAACTGTCACCATGGACACTTTCACCATGGGCATTATCAACGTTACGACAGCCACCATGGGCAATATCACCTTGAGCAGTATCACCATGGTCACTGTCACCATGAGCACTTACACTGTCGCAGTCTCACTGTGGCAGTCTCACCATGGGCACTGTCACGATGAGCATTGTCTCCATAGGCAGTGTCACCGTGAGAACCGTCAACATGCACAATGTCACCATGGGCACTATCACCATGAGCATGGATACCATGGGTGCTGTCACCATGTGCACTGCCACCATCGGTTACCTCACCATGGGAACTGCCCCCATGAGCACTGTCACCATGAGCTCTGTCACCACGAGCACTGCCACCTAGGGCACTACCACCATGAACATTGTCACCATGAGAACTGTCACTATGAGAATTGCCACCATGGGCACTTTCACCATGAGTACTGTCTCCATGGGTATTTTCACTATGGGCACTGTCACCATGAGCATAGTCACCTTGGGCACTGGCACAAGGTGGACTGTCACCATGAGCACTGCCAGCGTTAGAACAGTCACCACAGTCACAGTCATCATGGTCACTGTCACTGTGAGCACTGTCATGATAGGTAATGTCACCGTTTGCACTGTCACCATGGGCACTCTCACCGTGACCTCTATCACCGTGAGGGTGGTGATCATGGGCACAGTCACCATGGGCAGTGTCCCCATGGAATATTTCACTGTGAGTACTGTCACCATGGACACTATCACTATGGGCAATGTCACCATGGGCACTGTCACCAGGGGCACTATCACTGTGGTTAATGTTATCATGGGCACTTTCCCCATGAGCACTGTCACCATGGGCAGTGTCATTCTTGGCACTGTCACAATGGACACTGTCACCATGAGCACTGTCACCATGGCCATTGCCTCCGTGGGCACTATAACCATTGTCACTGTCACCGTGAGCTCTCTCACCATTGCATTGTGATCATGGGCACTGTCACCATGGGTCTCTCACCGTGGGTATTGCCAACATGAGCAGTGTCACTATGGGCACTGCCACTGTGAGCACTATCACCATGAGCAGAGACACTGTGAACACTATCACCATAAGCACTGTCATCATTGGCACTGTCACCATGAGCACTGCCACATTGAACATTGTCACCATAGGCACTTCCACTATGAGCACTGTTACCATGAGCACTGTCACAATACGGAGGGTCTCCTTCAGCAGTGTCACAATGGGCACTCTCACCGTGTGCACTATCACCGAGAGCAAGGTTACCATTGGCACTTTCACAATGTGCAGTGTCACCATCGGCATTGTTCCCATGGGGACTGCCACCAAGAGCACTGTCACCATGAGCACTGTCACCACGAGCACTGCCACCTTGGGCACTGTTACTATGAGTACTGTCACCATGAGAACGGTCGCTGTGAGAAATCCCACCATGTGTATTTTCACCATTCGAACTGTCACCATGCACAATATCACTGCAAGGAGTATCACCTTAAGCAATGTCACCATGAGCAATGTCACCATGGGCACTGTCACCAATTTGCACTGCCACCATGTGCACTATCACCATGGGCACTGTCACCATGGGCACTTTATCATTAAGTACTCTCTCCATGGGTAATATCACCATGGGCACTCTCACCATGAGAAGTATCACCGTGAGCAATGTCACCAAGAGCACTGCCACCTTGGGCACCACTATTATGAGCACTGTCACGCTGAGAACCCTCGCTATGAGAACTGCCACTATGTGTATTTTCACCATGAGTACTGTCACCATGGGTATTGTCACCATTTGCACTGTCACCATGTGCACTGTCACCATGAGTACTGTCACTATGAGAATTGCCACCATGGGCACTTTGACGATGAATACTGTCACCATGGGTATTTTCACCATGGGCATTGTCACCGTGAGCAGTATTACCGTGAGCTCTTTCACTGTGAGCACTGTCACCATGGGCACTGGCACAATGCGGACTGTCACCATGAGCCCTGTCACCATGGGCACTATCACCGTGAAAAATATCACCATGGTCACTGTCACCATGGACAATGTCACCGGGAGCAGAGTCACCATAGGCAATGTCACCATGGATGTTGTCACATTGGGCACTGTCAGTGTGACCACTGTCACCATGGGTACTGCAAACATGAGCACTGTCCACATGAGTACTGTCACCATTGGCAGTATCACCATGTGCACTGTCACCATGGGCTCTATCACCATGAGAACTGTCAGCATGGGCACCAAAATGTGTGCACTGGCACCGTGGGCACTGCCACCATGGGCAATGTCACCATGGGCACTATCAATGTGAGCACTGTCAACATGAACACATCACCATGGGCACTGTCAACATGGGTGATCTCTCCAAGGGCAATGTCATCATGCGAATTGTCACCATGGGCAATTTCACCATGAGCAATGTGAACATGGGCACTGTCATCATGGGCACTGTCACTGTGAGCACTATCACCATAGGAAATGTCACCGTGTGAACTGTCACCATGGGCACTGTCATCATGGGCAGTGTCACCATGAGCACTGTCACCATGGGCAGTGACACCATGTGCACTGTCACTGTGATCACTGTCACCATGGGTACTGCAACCATGAGCATTGTCACCATGAGTACTCTCAGCATGTGTTGTCACCATGTGCACTCTCACCATGGGCACAATCACCGTGAGCACGTTCACCATGAGTACTGTCATCATGGGCAATGTCACCAAGGGCATGGCCACCATCTGCAATCTTACCATGGTCACTATCACTGTGAGCACTGTCACCATGGGAGCTACAAATATGGGCACTGTCATCATGAGCAATTTCACCATGTGAACTGTCACCATGGGCATTTTCACCATGCGCACTATCAACGTGAGAACTGTCACCATGGACACTGTCACCATGAGCATTGTCATCATAGGCACTGTCACTGTGAGAACTGTCACCATGCGCACTGTCAACAAGGGCACTATCACATTGAGCAGTATCACCATGTGTACTGTCACCATGGGCACTGTCACCATGGGCATGGTCACCAAATACACTATCACTATGCTCACTATCACTGTGAGAACTGTCACCATTGGCACCTTAACCATGGGCACTATGACCGGAAGCATTTCCAGCATCGGCACAACAGGCATGATAACTGTCAACATGGCACATATCACTGTGAGCACGGTTACCATGGGCACTGTCACCATGTGCACTGCCCCATCGGTACTCTCACCATGGTAAATGCCACCATGAGCACTGTCAGCATTAGAACAGTCACTATGAGAATTGCCACCATGGGCACTTTCACTGTGAGCACTGTCACCATGGGCACTGGCACAATGCAGATTGTCACCATGAGCCCTGTCACCATGGGCAATGTCACCGTGAGAAGTGTCACCATAGGCAATGTCACTGTGGGCACTGTCACCATGGGCATTTCCACCAGGGCCACTGTCATTTTGAGCACTGTCACCAGGGGTACTGCAACCATGAGCACTGTCACCATGCACACTGTCACCATTGGCAGTATCAACATGTGAAATGTCACCATGGGCACTATCACCATGAGAACTCTCAGAGTGGGCACTGTAACTGTGGGCACTGGCACCGTGGGCACTTCCACCATGGGCAATGTCTCCATGGGCACTATCACAGTGAGCACTGTCAACATGAACACATCACCATGGGCACTGTCAACATGGGCACTCTCTCCAATGGAAATGTCACCATGAGCATTGTCAGCATGGGCAATTTCACCATGAGTATTGTCACCAAAGGCACTATCACCAAGAGCAATGACATTGGGGGCACTGTCACCAGGGGCACTATCACCATGGTTAATGTTATCATGGGCACTTTCCCCATGAGCACTGTCACCATGGGCAGTGTCATCATTGGAACTGTCACCATGGGCACTGTCACCATGGCCATTGTCTCCGTGGTCACTGTCACCATTGTCACTGTCACCATGAGCTCTCTCACAATTGCACTGTGATCTTGGGCAGTGTCACCATGGGTCTATCACCATGGGTATTGCCAGCATGAGCAGTGTCACTATGGCCACTGCCACCGTGAGCACTATCACCTTGAGCACAGACACTGTGAACACTATCACCATAAGCACTGTCATCATCGGCATTGTCACCATAAGCATTGCCACAGTGAGCACTGTCACCATGGGCACTTCCACCATGAGCACTGTAACCATGAGCACTGTCACAATGAGGAGGGTCTCCATGGGCAATGTCACAATGGGCAGTCTCACCGTGTGCACTACCAAAGTGAGCACGGTTACCATGGGCACTGTCACCATGTGCACTGCCCCATCGGTACTCTTACCATGGAAACTGCCACCATGATCACTGTCACCATGAGCACTGTCACCACGAGCACTGCCACACAGGGCACTGTCACCATGAGAACTGTCACTATGAGAATTGCCACTATGGGCACTTTCTCGATGACTACTGTCACCATGGGTAATTTCACCTTGGGCACTGTCAGTGTGAGCAGTATTACCATCAGCACTTTCACTGTGAGCACTGTCACCATGGGCACTGGCACAATGTGGACTGTCACCATGAGCCCTGTCACCATGAGCCCTGTCACCATGGGCAATGTCACCGTGAGAAGTGTCACCATAGTCAATGTCACAGTGGGCACTGTCATCATGGGAACTGCCAGCATTGGCACTGTCATTTTGAGCACTCTCACCATGGGTACTGCAACCATGAGCACTGTCACCATGAGCACTGTCACCATTGGCAGTATCACCATGTGCACTGTCACCATGGGCACTATCACCATGAGAACTCTCAGCATTGGGGCTGTCACTGTGGGCAATGGCACCATGGGCACTTCCTCCATGGGCAATGTCACCATGGGCACTATCACTGTGAGCACTGTCAACATGAGCACGTCACCATGGGCACTGTCAACATGGTTACTCTCTCCAAGGGCAATGTCACCATGAGCATTGTCAGCATGGGTAATTTCACCATGAGCACTGTCAAAAAGTCACTATCACCGTGAGCAATGTCACCGTGGGCACTGTCACCAGGGGCACTATCACCTTGGGTAATGTTATCATTGTCACTTTCCCCGTGAACACTGTCACCATGGGCACTGTCATCATGGGCACTGTCACCATGGGCACTGTCACCATGGCCATTGCCTCCGTGGGGACTGTCACCATTGTCACTGTCACCGTGAGCTCTCTCACCATTCCAATGTGATCATGGGCACTGTCAGAATCGGTCTATCACCGTGGGTATTGCCATCATGAGCAGTGTCACTATGGGCACTGCCATCATGAGCACTATCACCATGAGCACAGACACTGTGAACACTATCACCATAAGCACTGTCATCTTCGGCACTGTCACCATGAGCACTGCCACAAGGAGCACTGTCACCACGGGCACTTCCACCATGAGCACTGTTACCATGAGCACTGTCACAATGAGGAGGGTCTCCATGGGCAATGTCACAATGGGCACTCTCACCGTGTGCACTATCACTGAGAGGAAGTTTACCATTGGCACTGTCACAATGTGCTGTGTCACCATCGGCATTGTTCCCATGGGAACTGCCACCAAGAGCACTGTCACCATGAGCACTCTCACCATGAACACTGCCACCTTGGGCACTGCTATTATGAGTAGTCACCATGAGAACAGTCGCTATGAGAACTGCCACCATGGGTATTTTCACCATGAGTAGTGTCACCATGGGTATTGTCACCATTTGAACTGTCACCATGCGCAGTATCACCGCAAGGAGTATCACCTTAAGCAATGTCACCATGAGCAATGTCACCATGGGCACTGTCACCATTTTGCACTGCCACCATGTGCACTATCACCATGCGCACTGTCACCATGGGCACTTTATCACTGAGTACTCTCACCATGGGTAATATCACCATGGGCACTGTCACCATGAGAGGATCACCATGAGCAATGTCACCAAGAGCACTGACCCCACGAGAACTGCCACCTTGGGCACTATTTTGAGCACTGTCACGATGAGAACCCTCGCTATGAGAACTGCCACTGTGTGCGTTTTCACCATGAGCACTGTCAACATGAGAACAGTCACTGAGAATTGCCACCATGGGCACTTTGACGATGAATACTGTCACCAAAGTAATTTTCACCATGGGCATTGTCACCATGAGCAGTATTACCGTGAGCACTTTTACTGTGAGCATTGTCACCATGGGTACTGGCACCATGTGAACTCTCACCATGAGCCATGTCACCATGGGCACTATCACCATTAGAAAATTCACCGTTTTCACTGTCACCATGGGCAATGTCACCATGAGCAGAGTCACCATGGGCAATGTCACCATGAGTATTGTCACCATAGGCAATGTCACCATGGACGCTGTCACCTTTGGAACTGTCATCATGGGCATGGTACCCGTGAGTACTGTCACCATGGGTACTGCAACCATGAGCACTGTCATCATGAGTATTCTCACCATTGGCTGTATCACCATGTGCACTGTCACCATGGGCTCTATCACGATGACAACTGTCAGCATGGGCACTGTCACTGTGTGCAATGGCACCATGGGCACTGCCACCATGGGCAATGTCACCGTGGGCACTGTCACCATGGGCACTCTCATCATGGGCAGTGTCACCATGAGCACTGTCAACATGGGTACTGCAACCATGAGCAGTGTCATCGTGAGTACTGTCAGCATGGGTTTTCACCGTGTGCAGTGTCACCATGAGCACTGTCACCATGTGCATTGTCACCATTTTTCACTGCCACCATGTGCACTACCACCATGTGCACTCTCACCATGGGCACTATCACTGTGAGCACTTTCACCATGAGTACTGTCATCATGGGCACTGTCATCATGAGCACTTTCAGAATGCGAACTGTCACCATGGGCACTATGAGCATGAGGACTCTCACCATCTGCACTATCGCCACGGGCACAATCATCTTGAGCATTATCACCATGAGTACTGTCACCATGGGTATTGTCACTATGTGCACTATCAGCATTAGAACTGTCACCGTGGTCACTGTCACCATGGGCTTTGTCACTGAGCACAGTCACGATAGGCAAAGTCGGGGTTCGCACTGTCCCCATGGGCCCTGTCACCGTGAGCACTATCACCTTGAGGGTGGTGTCCATGGGCACTACCAACTTGAGAATTATCACCATGTGTAATGTCAGCATGGGCATGGTCAACAAGTGCACTATCACTCTGCTCACTATTACCATGAGTACTGTCACCATGGGCACCTTAACCATGGGCACTATCACCGTGAGCACTATCACTGTGATCACTGTCACCATGGACACTATCATGGTGAGCACGATTACCATGGGCACTCTAATTGTGAGCACTGTCACCATGGGTAATGCAACCATGAGCATAGTCACCGTGAGCACTGTCAGCATGGGTTGTCATCGTGTGCACTGTCACCATGGGCACTGGCACAATGGGGACTGTCACCATGAATGCTGTCACCATGGGCACTATCACCGTGAGCACTCTCACTGTGGTCGCTGTCACCATGGGCACTGTCACCATGAGCACTGTCATCATAGGCAATGTCACCGTGGGCACTGTCACCATGAGCAATATCACCATGGGATCTGTCATCACTTTTCACTACCACCATGTGCACTACAACCATGTGCACTGTCACCATGGACACTATCACCGTGAGTGCTGTCACCATGAGTACTGTCATCATGGGCAATGTCACCAGTGGCACAGCCACCATCTGCAATCTTAACATGGTCACTATCACTGTGAGCACTGTCACCATGGGAACTACCAACATGGGCACTGTCATCATGAGCACTTTCACCATGAGAACTCTCACAATGGGCATTTTCACCATGGGCACTCTCAATGTGAGGACTCTCACCATGGGCACTGTCACCATAAGCATTGTCACCATAGGCACTGTCACCGTGAGAACTGTCACCATGCACATTGTCAACAAGGGCACTATCACATTGAACAGTATCACCATGTGTACTGTCACCATGGGCACTGTCACCATGGGCACGGTAACCAAGTACACTGTCACTGTGTTCACTATTACTGTGAGGACTGTCACCATGGGCACCTTAACCATGGGCACTATCACTGGGAGCATTATTAGCATTGGCACAACAGTCGTGATAACTGTCACCATGAGTCATATCACTGTGAGCACGTTTACCATGGGCTTTGTCAACATGTGCACTGCCCCATCGGTACTCTCACCATGGGAACTGCCACCATGAGCACTGTCACCATGAGCACTGTTACCATGCGCACTGCCACCCAGGGCACTGCCAGAGTGATCACTGTCACCATGAGAACTGTCACTCTGAGAATTGCCACCATGGGCACTTTTTCGATGAGTACTGTCAGCATGGGTATTTTCAACTTAGGCACTGTCAGTGTAAGCAGTATTACCATGTGCACTTTCACTGTGAGCACTGTCACCATGGGCACTGGCACAATGGGGACTGTCACCATGAGCCCTGTCTCCATGGGCAATGTCACCATTAGAAGTGTCACCATAGGCAATGTCACCGTGGGCACTGTCACTATGGGCACTGCCACCATGGGCACTGTCATTTTGAGCTCTGTCACCATGGGTACTGCAACCATGAGAACTGTCAGTGTGGGCACTGTGACTGTGGGCACTGGCACCGTGGGCACTTCTACTATGGGCAATGTCACCATGAGCACTATCACTGTGAGCACTGTCAACATGAGCACGTCACCATGGGCACTGTCAACATGGGAACTCTCTCCAAGGCAATGTCACCATGAGCATTGTCAGCCTGGGCAATTTCACCATGAGCACTGTCACCAAAGGCACTATCACCATGAGTAATGTCACCGTGGGCACTGTCACCAGGGGCACTATCACCATGGTTATTGTTATCATGGGCACTTCCCTGTGAGCACTGTCACCATGGGCACTGTCATCATGGGCACTGTCACCGTGGGCACTGTCACCATGAGCAATGTCACCATGGCCATTGCCTCCGTGGGCACTGTCACCATTGTCACTGTCACCGTGAGCTCTCTCACCATTGCACTGTGATTGTGGGCACTGTCACTCTGTGTCTATAACCGTGTGCATTGCCAGCATGAGCAGTGTCACTATGGGCACTGCCACCGTGAGCACTATCACCATGAACACAGACACTGTGAACACTATCACCATAAGCACTGTCATCATCGGCATTGTCCCCATGAGCACTGTCACCATGGGCACTTCCACCATGAGCACTGTCACTATGAGGACTGCCACCCTGGGTATTTTCACCATGAATACTGTCACCATTTGCACTGTCACCATGAGCACTATTACCATGAGCACTATCACCGTGAGAACTCTCACCATGGTCACTGTCAACATAGGCACTGTCACCATGGGCACTATCACCGTGAGCACTCTCACTGTGGTCAGTGTCCCCATGGGCACTGTCACCATAGGCAATGTCACTGTGGGCACTGTCATCATTGGCAGTGTCACCGTGAGCACTGTCACCATGGGCAGTGTCACCATGGGCCCTGTCTCTATAAGCACTGTCACCATGGGTACTGCAACCATGAGCATTGTCACCATAAGTACTCTCAGCATGGGTTATCATCGTGTGCACTGTCACCATGAGCACTTTCACCATGTGAACTGTCACCATTTTTCACTGCCACCATGTGCACTGTCACCATGGGCACTATCACCATGAGTACTCTCACTGTGGTCAGTGTCACCATGGGCACTGTCACTGTGAGCACTTTCACCATAGGCAATATCACCATGAGCACTGTCACCATGGGCACACATACCATGGTCACTGTCACCATAGGCAATGTCACCATGGGTGCTGTAACCATTGGAACTGTCATGGGCACTGTACCCGTGAGCACTGTCACCATGGGTATTGCAACCATGAGCACTGTCACCGTGAGCACTGTCAGCATGGGGTGTTACTGTGTGCACTGTCACCAAGAGCACTGTCATGGTGGGCAGTGTCACCATGCACTCTATCACTGCAAGTACTATCACGTTAAGCAATGTCACCATGAGCAAAGTCACCATTGGTACTGTCACCATTTTGCCCTGCCATCATGTGCACTATCACCATAGGCACTGTCACCATGGGCACTTTATCATTGAGTACTCTCACCATGGGTAATATCACCATGGGCACTGTCACCATGACAACTATCATGTGAGCAATATCATGATTGGCCCTGGCGCCATAGATCTTGTCATTATGAGCACTGTCACAATGGGCACTATCACCGTGAGCAGTCTCGCTGTGGTATCTGTCACCATGGGCACTTTCACCATGAGAACTGTCACCATAGGCACTGTCACTTTTGGCACTGTCCATGGGCACTGTCACTGTGGGCACTGCCACCGTGAGCATTATTACGATGAACACTGCTACCGTGAGCAGTATCATCATAAATACTGTCACCATGGGCACTGTCACAATTGGCACGGCCACCATGGGCATACTCATGGTGTGCACTGTCAACAGGGGCACTGCCACCATCGGTACTGTCACCATGGGCACTATCACCATGGGCACTGACAGCATGGGCAGTGTCACCGTGGGCACTGTCACCATGGGCCTTGTCACATGGGTGCTGTCACCATGGGCATTCTCACCATTAGCACTGTCACTATGGGCACTGTCCCCAGGGGCACTACCACCGTGGTTAATGTTATCATTGGCACTTTCCAGGTGAGCACCTTCACCATGGGCACTGTCATCATGGGCACTGTCACCATGGACACTGTCACCATGAGCACTGTCACCATGGCCATTGTCTTTGTGGGCAATGTCACCATTTTCACTGTCACCGTGATCTCTCTCACCTTTGCACTGTGATCGTGGGCACTGTCACCATTCATCTATTACCATGGCCATTGCCAACATGAGCAGTGTCTCTAAGGGCACTGCCTCCGTGAGCACTATCACCATGAGCACAGCCACTGTGAACTCTATCATCATAAGAACTGTCATCAACGGCACTGTCACCATGAGCACTGCCACAATGAGCAGTGTCACCATGGGCACTTCCACCATGAGCACTGTCACCATGAGCACTGTCACAGTGAGCCGTGTCTCCACGGGTAATATCACCATGGGCACTCTCACCATGTGCACTATCACCGAGAGCAAGGTTACCATTGGTTCTGTCACAAAGTGCAGTGTCACCATCAGTACCCTTCCCATGGGAACTGTCACCAAGTGCACTGTCACCATGAGCACTGTCACCACGAGCACTGCCACCTTGGCCCTGCTATTATGAGCACTGTCACCTTGAGAACTGTCGCTATGAAAACTGCCACCATGGGTATTTTCACCATGAGTAGTGTCACCATGGGTATTGTCAGCATGTGCACTGTCACCATGTGCACAATCACCACAAGAACTATCACCTTAAGCAATGTCACCATGCGCAATATCAACATAGACACTCTCACCATTTTGCAATGCCACCATGTGCACTATCACCATAGGCACTGTCACCATGTTCACTTTATTATTGAGTACTCTCACCATGGGTAATATCACCATGATCACTGTCACCATGACAACTATCACCGTGAGCAATATCATGATTGGTCCTGGCGCCATGGGCCTTGTCACTATGAGCACTGTCACAATGGGCACTATCACCGTGAGCAGTCTCACTGTGGTATCTGTCACCATGGGCACTGTCACTGTGAGAACTCTCACCATGGGCACTGTCACTTTTGGCACTGTCCATGGGCACTGTCACTGTGGGCAATGCCACTGCGAGCATTATTATGATGAACACTGCTACCGTGAGCAGTATCATCATAAATACTGTCACCATGGGCACTGTCACAATTGGCACGGCCACCATGTGCATACTCATGGTGTGCACTGTCACCAGGGGCACTGCCACCATGGGCAGTGTCACCATGAGCACTGTAACCATGGGCACTATCACCATGGGCACTGACAGCATGGGCAGTGTCACCGTGGACACTATCACCATGGGCCTTGTCAAATGGGTGCTGTCACCATGGGCATTCTCACCATTAGCACTGTCACTATGGGCACTGTCCCCAGGGGCACTACCACTGTGGGTAATGTTATCATGGGCACTTTCCAGGTGAGCACTTTCACCATGGACACTGTCACCATGAGCACTGTCACCATGGCCATTGTCTTCGTGGGCACTGTCACCATTTTCATTGTCACCATGAGCTCTCTCACCATTGCACTGTGATGGTGGGCACTGTCACCATGCATCTATCACCGTGGGCATTGCCAGCATGAGCAGTGTCACTAAGGGCACTGCCTCCATGAGCACTATCACCATGAGCACAGCCACTGTGAACTCTATCACCATAAGCACTGTCATCATCGGCACTGTCACCATGAGCACTGCCACAGTGAGCAGTGTCACCATGGGCACTTCCACCATGAGCACTGTCACAGTGAGCTGTGTCTCCATGGGCAATGTCACCATGGGCATTCTCACCATGTGCACTATCACCGAGAGCAAGGTTACCATTGAATCTCTCACAAAGTGCAGTGTCACCATCAGAAATGTTCCCATGGGAACTGTCACCAAGTGCACTGTCACCATGAGCACTGTCACCACGAGCACTGCCACCTTGGGCCCTGCTATTATCAGCACTGTCACCCTGAGAAATGTCGCTATGAGAACTGCCACCATGGGTATTTTCACCATGAGTACTGTCACCATGGGTATTGTCACTATTTGCACTGTCACCATGAGCACTATTGCCGTGAGCACTATCACCATGAGCTCTGTCACCATGGGCACTGGTACAATGTGGACTTTCACCATGAGCCCTGTCACCATGGGCAATGTCACCGTGAGCACTTTCACCATGATCACTGTCACCATGGCCACTGTCACCATGAGCACTGTCACCACAGGGAATATCACAGTGGGCATTGTCACCATGGGCCCTGTCATCATTTGCACTGCTACCATGGGAACTGTCACTGTGAGCACTGTCACCATGGGTATTGCAACCATTGGCACTGTCACCATGAGCACTGTCACCATGAGCACTGTCACTGTGTCCAGTGTCCCCATGCGCACTATCACCATAAGGACAATCACCATAAGCAATGTCACCATGAGCAATTTCACCATGGGCACTGTCACCATTTGGCAATGTCACCATGTGCACTATCACCATGGGCAGTGCCACCATTGGCCCTTTATCATTGAGTACTGTCACCATGGGTAATATCACCATGGGAACTGTCACCGTGAGAACTATCACCGTGAGCAATGTCATAATGGGCCCTGTCGCCATGGGCTTTGTCACTATGAGCACTGTCAGAATTGGTATTATCACAGTGAGCAGTCTCACCATGGTAACTGTCACCATGGGCACTGTCACTGTCGGCATTGTCCATGGGCACTGTCACTGTGGGCACTGCCACCGTGAGCATTATTACCATGAACACAGCAACTGTTAGAACTGTCATCAGAAGGACTGTCACCATGGGCACTGTTACGATTGGCATGGCCACCATGGGCACTCTCAAGGTGTGCACTGTTACCAGGGGCACTGCCACCATGGGCACTGTCACCATGAGCACTGTAACCATGGGCACTGTCACCATGGGCACTATCACCATGAGCAATGTCACCATGAGAACTCTCACCTTGGGCACTGTCACTATTTTCCACTGCCACCAGGTGCACTACCACCATGGGCACTGTCACCATGGGCACTATCACCATGAGCATCGTTACCATGGGCACTGTCACCATGTGCAGTGTCACCATCAGTAATCTCATCATGGGCGCTGCTACAATGAGTACTGTCACCAAGAGCACTGCCACCTTGGGCACTGCCTTCATGAGCACTGTCACAATGAGAACTGTTACTATGAGAACTGCCACCATAGGCACTTTCACCATGATTACTGTCACCGTGGGTATTGTCACCTTGGGCACTGTCACTGTGCACACTATCACTGTGAGCAGTATCACCCTGAGCACTGTCACCATAGGAAATGTCACCATGGGCACTGCCACCATGGGCACTGTCACTGTGAGCACTGTCACCACAGGTACTGCAACCATGAGCACTGTCACTGTAAGCACTGTCAGCTTGGGTTGTCAGCACTAGCACCATGAGCACTGTCACCGTGTGTACTGTCATCATGGGCACTGTCACAAGGGCACGGCCACCATGTACACTGTTACCATGGTCACTATCACCGTGAGCACTGTCACAATGTGAACTACAAACATGGGCACTGTCATCATGAGCACTTTCACAATGGGAACTGTCACCTTGTGCCCTATCAACGTGAGGACTCTCACCATTGGCAGTATCACCGTGGGCACTGTGTACATGTAGACTATCACCTTGAGCACAGTCACCATGAGCACTGTCACCATGAGCAATGTCACCATGGTCACTTTCACCCTGAGAACTGTCACCATGGGGATTATCACCATTGGCACTGTCACCGTGGGGTTGTCACCATGAGAACTATCAACATGGGCAATGACTCCATGGGCAGTTTCACCGTGATCACTGTCACTATTGGCACTATCACCATCGGCACTGTCACCATGGGCACAGTCACCATGAGCACTGTCACAGTGAGCACTGTCATGGTGAGCAATGCCACAATGAGCACTGTCACTTATGGCACTGCCAACATGAGCAGTGTCACCATGAGCACTGTCACCATGGGCAGGACACCCTGGGTATTGTCACCATGGGCACTGTCACCATGAGCACTCTCAGCATGGGCATTGCACCCTAGGTACTGTGACTACGGGCACATTCACCATGAGCATTGTTACCATGAGCTCTGTCACCCTGGGTATTGTCACCATGGACACTATCACCATAAGAATTATCATCATGGACACTGTCAACATAGGCACTATCACCATGAGCACTGTCACCATGAGTAATGTCACCCTGGGTATTGTCACCATGGGCACTGTCACCGTGAGCACTACACCATGAGAACTGTGATTATGGGCACTGTCACCAGGTGCAATACCACCATGGGCACTGTCACCATGTGCACTATCACTGTGAGCAAGGTTACCATGGGCAATGTCACAATGTGCAGAGTCACCTTTGGTAATGTCCACAGGGGAACTGCCACCAAGTGTACTGTCACCATTAGCAATGGCACCATGCGCACTGCCACCTTGAGCACTGCCACCTTGTGCACTGCTATTATGAGTGCTGTCACCATGAGAACTGTCGCTATGAGAACTGTCACCAAGGGTATATTGACCATGAGTACTCTCACAATAGGTATTGTCACCATTTGCACTGTCAGCATGAGCACTATTACGGTGAGCACTATCACCATTAGCACTTTCACCATGGGCACTGGCACAATTCGGACTCTCACAAAGAGCCCTGTCACCATGGGCACTATCACTGTGAGCACTGTCACCATAGGCAATGTCACCATGGGCACTTTCACCGTGGGCAGTGTCACAATGGGCACTGTCACCATGGGCACTGCCACCATAGGCACTGTCACTGTGAGCACTGTCACCATGGGTAATGCAAACATGAGCACTGTCACCGTGAGAACTGTCAGCATGGGTTGTCACCGTGTGCCCTGTCACCAAGAGCACTGTCATGGTGTGCAGTGTCACCATGTGCTCTATCACCGCAAGTACTATCATGTTAAGCAATGTCACCATGAGCAATGTCACCATTGGTACTGTCACTATTTTGCACTGCCATTATGTGCACTATCACCATAGGCACTGTCACCATGGGCACTTCATCATTGCATACTGATGGTATGCATACTGATGATGCATACTCAATGGTACATTGAGTTTATAATTATTATACATTCAAGATAGAATAATCATTTTATCATTTTAAAATGTCTTTGTCTCTAGTAAAAATTTTCGTCTTAAAATATATTTTTTCTGATATTTTCTTAGCCACTCCAGTTTTGTTGTTGTTGTCTTGTTTTGTTTTGTTTTTACTGTTATGGTATATCTATTTCAACCCTTTACACTTCACCTATATATTTTCTTGACTCTAAAGTCTGTCACTTTCTTGTTGATGTTATATACGTATATAACTGTATATTACATTCAAAAATTACATATATAATAACAAATTATGGCAGACTTTGAACTGGAACTTTTTTTTTTTTTTTGGTACACGGGCCTCTCAATGTTGTGGCCTCTCCCGTTGCAGAGCACAAGCTCCGGACGTGCAGGCTCAGCGGCCATGGCTCACAGACCTAGCCGCTCCGCGGCATGTGGGATCTTCCCAGACATGGGCATGAACCCGTGTCCTTTGCATCAGCAGGCAGACTCTCAACCACTGTGCCACCAGGGAAGCCCTGAACTTCACCTTTAAATGAGTATGATTTAGACAGTAGAGCTTCCCTACCAAATGCAAATAACTCACTTGAACTCTCTTTTTTGTAAAGGACAGACCAATTCTTCCAAGGGGAATTCTTGAACTCATTAGATATGTGATATTCATTATAATTAGTTTCATTTAACACCACAGAAAGGACTTGATCAAAGGCTATTTTACTCTTTTCTTCCTCACTGGATGATTAGCTAGGTTCATTTTTAAATGGAAGATATACTCTCTCTCTCTCTCTCTCTCTCTCTCTCTCTCTCTCTCTCTCTATATATATATATATATATATATATATATATATATAATTAGTCTCTGCTTTACAACAAAGTGAATCAGTCATACATATACATCTGTTCCCACATCCCCTCCCTCCCGCGTCTCCCTCCCCCACACCCTCCACATCCCACCCCTCCAGGCGGCCACAAAGCACCGAGCCAATCCCCCCGTGCCACGCGGCCAACCACCACCATCCATCCACCCCACGCCCGGCAGTGTGTACACGTCCATGCCGCTCCCCCGCCCCATCACAGCCCCCCCTCCCCATATCCCCAAGCCCACCCCCAGTAGGTCTGTGTCTCTATTCCTGTTTTACCCCTAAGTTCTTCATGACATTGTTTTTTTCTTAAATTCCATATATATGTGTTAGCATATGGTATTTGTCTCTCTCTTTCTGACTTACTTCACTCTATATGACAGACTCTAGGTCTATCCACCTCATTACAAATAGCTCTGTTTTGTTTCTTTTTATGGCTGAGTAATATTCCATTGTATATATGTGCCACATCTTCTTTATCCATTCATCTGATGATGGACACTTGGGTTGTTTCCATCTCCGGGCTATTGTGAATAGAGCTGCAATGAACATTTTGGTACATGTCTCTTTTTGAATTATGGTTTTCTCAGGGTATATGCCTAGTAGTGGGATTGCTGGGTCATATGGTAGTTCTATTTTTAGATTTTTAAGGAACCTCCATAATGTTCTCCATAGTGGCTGTACCAATTCACATTCCCACCAGCAGTACAAGACTGTTCCCTTTTCTCCACACCCTCTCCAGCATTTATTGTTTCTAGATTTCTTGATGATGGCCATTCTGACTGGTGTGAGATGATATCTCATTGTAGTTTTGATTTGCATTTCTCTAATGATAAATGATGTTGAGCATTCTTTCATGTGTTTGTTGGCAGTCTGTATATCTTCTTTGGAGAAATGCCTATTTAAGTCTTCTGCCCATTTTTGGATTGGGTTGTTTGTTTTTTTGCTATTGAGCTGCATGAGCTGCTTATAAATTTCGGAGATTGATCCTTTATCAGTTGCTTCATTTGCAAATATTTTCTCCCATTCTGAGGGTTGTCTTTTGGTCTTGTTTATGGTTTACTTTCCTGTGCAAAAGCTTTGAAGTTTCATTAGATCCCATTTGTTTATCTTTGTTTTTATTTCCATTTCTCTAGGAGGTGGGCCAAAAAGGATCTTCCTGTGATTTATGTCATAGAGTGTTCTGCCTATGTTTTCCTCTAAGAGTTTGATAGTTTCTGGCCTTACATTTAGGTCTTTAATCCATTTTCAGCTTATTTTTGTGTATGGTGATAGGGAGTGATCTAATCTCATACTTTTACATGTCCCTGTCCAGTTTTCCCAGCACCACCTATTGAAGAGGCTGTCCTTTCTCCACTGTACATTCCTGCCTCCTTTATCAAAGATAAGTTGACCATTTGTGCGTGGGTTTATCTCTGGGCTTTCTATCCTGTTCCATTGATCTATCTTTCTGTTTTTGTGCCAGTACCACACTGTCTTGATTACTGTAGCTTTGTAGTATAGTCTGAAGTCAGGGAGCCTGATTCCTCCAGCTCCATTTTTCGTTCTCAAGATTGCTTTAGCTATTCGGGGTCTTTTGTTTTTCCAAACAAATTTTGAAATTTTTTGTTCTAGTTCTGTGAAAATTGCCAGTGGTAGTTTGATAGGGATTGCATTGAATCTGTAGATTGCTTTGGGTAACAGAGTCATTTTCACAATATTGATTCTTCCAATCCAGGAGCATGGTATATCTCTCCATCTATTTGTATCATCTTTAATTTCTTTCATCAGTGTCTTATAATTTTCTGCATACAGGTCTTTTGTCTCCTTAGGTAGGTTTATTCCTAGATATTTTATTCTTTTTGTTGCAATGGTAAATGGGAGTGTTTTCTTGATTTCACTTTCAGATTTTTCATCATTACTGTACAGGAATGCCAGAGATTTCTGTGCATTAATTTTGTATCCTGCTACTTTACCAAATTCATTGATTAGCTCTAGTAGTTTTCTGGTAGCATCTTTAGGATTCTCTATTTATAGTATCATGCCATCTGCAAACAGTGATAGCTTTACTTCTTCTTTTCCGATTTGGATTCCTTTTATTTCCTTTTCTTCTCTGATTGCTGTGGCTAAAAATTCCAAAACTAAGTTGAATAAGAGTGGTGAGAGTGGGCAGCCTTGTCTTGTTCCTGATCTTAGTGGAAATGCTTTCACTTTTTCACCATTGAGGACGATGTTGGTTGTGGGTTTGTCATATATGGCCTTTATTATGTTGTGGAAAGTTCCCTCTATGCCTACTTTCTGCAGGGTTTTTACCATAAATGGGTGTTGAATTTTGTCAAAAGCTTTCTTTGCATCTATTGAGATGATCATATGGTTTTTCTCCTTCAGTTTGTTAATATGGTGTATCACATTGATTGATTTGCGTATATTGAAGAATCTGCATTCCTCGGATAAACCCCACTTGATCATGGTGTATGATCCTTTTAATGTGCTGTTGGATTCTGTTTGCTAGTATTTTGTTGAGGATTTTTGCATCTATGTTCATCAGTGATATTGGCCTGTAGTTTTCTTTCTTTGTGACATCCTTGCCTGGTTTTGGTATCAAGGTGATGGTGGCCTCGTAGAATGAGTTTGGGAGTGCTCCTCCCTCTGCTATATTTTGGAAGAGTTTGAGAAGGGTAGGTGTTAGCTCTTCTCTAAATGTTTGATAGAATTCACCTGTGAAGCCATCTGGTCCTGGGCTTTTGTTTGTTGGAAGATTTTTAATCACAGTTTCAATTTCAGTGCTTGTGATTGGTCTCTTCATATTTTCTATTTCTTCCTGATTCAGTCTTGGCAGGTTGTGCATTTCTAAGAATTTGTCCATTTCTTCTAGGTTGTCCATTTTATTGGCATAGAGTTTCTTGTAGTAATCTCTCATGATCTTTTGTATTTCGGCAGTGTCAGTTGTTACTTCTCCTCTTTCATTTCTAATTCTATTGATTTGAGTCTTCTCCCTTTTTTTCTTGATGAGTCTGGCTAATGGTTTATCAATTTTGTTTATCTTCTCAAAGAACCAGCTTTTAGTTTTATTGATCTTTGCTATCGTTTCCTTCATTTCTTTTTCATTTATTTCTGATCTTATCTTTATGATTTCTTTCCTTCTGCTAACTTTGGGGGTTTTTTGTTCTTCTTTCTCTAATTGCTTTAGGTGCAGGGTCAGGTTGTTTACTCGAGATGTTTCCTGTTTCTTATGGTGGGATTGTATTGCTATAAACTTCCCTCTTAGAACTGCTTTTGCTGCGTCCCATAGGTTTTGGGTCGTTGTGTCTCCATTGTCATTTGTTTCTAGGTATTTTTTAATTTCCTCTTTGATTTCTTCAGTGATCACTTCGTTATTGAGTAGTGTATTGTTTAGCCTCCATGTGTTTGTATTTTTTACAGATCTTTTCCTGTAATTGATGTCTAGTCTCATAGCATTGTGGTCGGAAAAGATACTTGATACAATTTCAATTTTCTTAAATTTACCAAGGCTTGATTTGTGACCCCAGATATGATCTATTCTGGAGAATGTTCCATGAGCACTTGAGAAAAATGTGTATTCTGTTGTTTTTGGATGGAATGACCTATAAATATCAATTAAGTCCATCTTGTTTAATGTATCATTTAAAGCTTGTGTTTCCTTATTTATTTTCATTTTGGATGATCTGTCCATTGGTGGAAGTGGGGTGTTAAAGTCCCCTACTATGATTGTGTTACTGTCGATTTCCCCTTTTATGGCTGTTAATATTTGCCTTATGTATTGAGGTGCTCCTATGTTGGGTGCATAAATATTTACAATTGTTATATCTTCTTCTTGGATCAATCCCTTTATCATTATGTAGTGTCCTTATTTGTCTCTTCTAATAGTCTTTATATTAAAGTCTATTTTGTCTGATATAAGAATTGCTACTCCAGCTTTCTTTTGATTTCCATTTGCATGGAATATCTTTTTCCATCCCCTTACTTTCAATCTGTATGTGTCTCTAGGTCTGAAGTGGGTCTCTTGTAGACAGCATATATATGGGTCTTGTTTTTGTATCCATTCAGCCAATCTGTGTCTTTTGGTGGGAGCATTTAGTCCATTTACATTTAAGGTAATTATTGATATGTATGTTCCTATTCCCATTTCCTTAACTGTTTTGGGTTCGTTATTGTAGGTATTTCCTTCTGTTGTGTTTCTTGCCTAGAGAAGTTCCTTTAGCATTTGTTGTAAAGCTGGTTTGGTGGTGCTGAACTCTCTCAGCTTTTGCTTGTCTGTAAAGGTTTTAATTTCTCCATCAAATCTGAATGAGATCCTTGCTGGGTAGAGTAATCTTGGTTGCAGGTTTCTCTCCTTCATCACTTTAATTATGTCCTGCCACTCCCTTCTGGCTTGTAGAGTTTCTGCTGAGAGATCAGCTGTTAACCTGATGGGGATTCCCTTGTGTGTTATTTGTTGTTTTTGCCTTGCTGCTTTTAATATGATTTCTTTGTGTTTAATTTTTGACAGTTTGATTAGTATGTGTCTTGGCGTATTTCTCCTTGGATTTATTCTGTATGGGACTCTCTGTGCCTCCTGGACTTGATTAACTATTTCCTTTCCCATATTAGGGGAGTTTTCAACTATAATCTCTTCAAATATTTTCTCAGTCCCTTTCTTTTTCTCTTCTTCTTCTGGAACCCCTGTAATTCGAAATTTGGTGCATTTAATGTTGTCCCAGAGGTCTATGAGACTGTCCTCTGTTCTTTTCATTCTTTTTTTCTTTATTTTGCTCTGCATCAGTTATTTCCACTATTTTATCTTCCACCTCACTTATCCGTTCTTCTGCCTCAGTTATTCTGCTATTGATCCCATCTAGAGTATTTTTCATTTCATTTTGTTGAGGTTTTAATCAATGCTTGATTCATCTTTAGTTCTTCTAGGTCCTTGTTAACTGTTCCTTGCATTTTGTCTATTCTATTTCCAAGATTTTGGATCATGGAAATAAAATCTTGGATCATCTTTACTATCATTATTCTGAATTCTTTTTCAGGTAGACTGCCTATTACCTCTTCATTTGTTAGGTCTGGTAGGTTTTTATCTTGCTCCTTCACCTGCTGTGTGTTTTTCTGTCTTCTCATTTTGCTTATCTTCCTGTGTTTGGGGTCTCCTTTTTGCAGGCTGCAGATTCGTAGTTCCCATTGTTTTTGGTGTCTGTCCCCAGTGGCTAAGGTTGTTTCAGTAGGTTGTGTAGGCTTCCTTGTGTGGGGGACTAGTGCCTGTATTCTGGTGGTTGAGGCTCGATCTTGTCTTTCTGGTGGACAGGTCCACATCTGTTGGTGTGTTTTGGGGTGCCTGTGGCCTTATTATGTTTTTAAGGCAGCTTCTCTGCTAATGGGTGGGGTTGTGTTCCTGTCTTGCTAGCTGCTTGGCATAGGGTGACCAGCACTTTAGCTTGCTGGTCGTTGACTGATGCTGGATGCTGGTGTTGAGATGGAGATCTCTGGGAGATTTCCGCCGCTTGATATTATGTGGAGCTGGGAGGTCTCTTGTGGACCCGTGTCCTGAAGTTGGCTCTCCCACTTCAGAGGCACAGCACTGACTCCTGGCTGCAGCACCAAGAGCCTTTTATCTATCCAGCTTAGAATAAAAGGGAGAAAAAGTACAAGGAAAGAATTAGTAGAAGAAAGGAAGAGAGAGACAAAGAAAGGAAGAAGGAAAGAAAGGAAGGAAGGAAGAAAGAAAGAAAGAAAGAAAGGAGGGAGGGAGGGAGGAAGGAAAGAAAAAGAAAGAGTGAAAGGACGAAGGGAGGGAAGGAGGGAGGGAGGAAAGAAAGAAAGAAAGAAAGGGGTGGAGGGAGGGAGGGAGGAAGGGAAGGTAGGAAAAAAGAAAGAGAGAAGATAAAGTAAAATAGAATAAAGTATAAAATATAGTAGCGTTATTAAAAATAAAAAAGTAATTATTAAAAAAAAATGGAAGGATAGAACCCTGGGACCTATGGCGGAAGCAAAGCTATACAGAGAAAATCTCATACAGAAGCATACACATACACATCCACAAAAAGAGAACAGGGGGGAAAAATCGAAAATCTTGCTCTCAAAGTCCACGTCCTCAATTTGGGATAATTCGTTGTAAAAAGAGGAAAAGGGGAAAAAATCTTAAATCTTGTCCTCAAAGTCCACCTCCTCAATTTGGGATGATTCACTGTCCATTCATGCACTCCACAGACGCAGGGCACATCAAGTGGACCGTGGAGCTTTAATCCACTGCCTCCGAGGCTGCACAGAGAGATTTCCCTGTCTCTTCTCTGCTCTCACAGCTCCCGGGTCTCAGCCTTGGACCTGGCCCTGCCTCTGCGTGTAGGTCGCCGGAGGGCGTCCGTTCTTTGCTCAGACAGGACGGGTTTAAAGGAGCCGCTGATTCGGGGGCTCTGGCTCACTCAGGCCGAGGGGAGGGAGGGCCACGCAGTGCAGGGCGGGCCTGCGGCGGCAGAGGCTAGCGTGACGTTGCACCAGCCTGAGGCGCTCCATGCACTTTCCCGGGGAAGCCGTCCCTGGGTCCCGGGACCCTGGCAGTGGCGGGCTGCACAGGCTCCCCAGAAGCGGTGGTGGACAGTGACCTGCGCTCGCACACAGGCTTTGTGGCGGCGGCAGCAGCAACCCCAGCATCCCACACCCATCTCTGGGGTCCACGCCTTCAGCTGTGGCTCACGCCCATCTCTGGAGCTTCTTTAAGCAGCGCTCTTAATGCCCTCTCCTCATGCACCAGGAAACAAAAGGGAAGAAAAAGCCTCTTGCCTCTTCAGCAGCTCCAGACTTTTTCCCCGGACTCCCTCCAGGCTAGCCACGGCACACCAACCCCTTCAGGCTCTCTTCCTGCCCCCAGCCCCAGTCCTCACCCTGTGCTCTGACCAAAACCCGATACCCGAGCCTCAGCTCCCAGCCCCGCCTGCCCCGGCGGCTGAGCAGACAAGCCTCTCGGACTGGTGTGTGCCTGAGGGCACCGATACTCAGTGCAGGAATCTCTCCACCTTGCCATCCCCTCCCCTGTTGCTGTGTTCTCCTCAGTACTCCGAAGCTTTCCCCCTCTGCCACCCACAGTCTCCACCCACGAAGGGGCTTCTAGTGTGTGGAAACCTTTCCTCCTTCACGGCTCCCTCCCACTGGTGCAGGTCCTGTCCCTATCCTTTTGTCTCTGTTTATTCTTTTTTCTTTTGCCCTACCCAGGTATGTGGGGAGTTTCTTGCCTTTTGGGGGGGTCTGAGGTCTTCTATCAGCGTTCAGTAGGTGTTCTGTAGGAGTTACTCCACTTGTAGATGAATTTCTGATGTATCTGTGGGGCGGAAGGTGATCTCCGCATCCTACTCTTCCGCCATCTTCCTCCGGATCCACTCTAGATAATTAAACGTAGGGCATCTCTTCCTTTCAAATCTCAGAAAGAAAGGTGTGCTTCAGTTTCCCTGCAGAAAGCTCTAGTATCTTGCCCCCCTTTTGAAAGAGGAACGAATCCTTCTCTCTCTATTCTTCTTTGTCTTCTTCCCTTCATCAACAGTGAGCCTCTTTATCATTTTTGTCAGCCCAAAGAATAATTTTTCTCTTTCCAGGCCATTCAAAAATTGTACACTACAAAGTAAATGGAAAGAGCTATATTTATAAAAATAAAACAGCTATGGCATTAGTTCTTAAAGAGTATAAAATTTTGATCCCTCATTCCAACAAAAAGTCTTGTTAGCATTTAGGGTTCAATGAGAGGCAATACACAAAAATGTTTTGGTGACTCATTTGACATCTTTACTAATAGGTTTGAATTCATACTGGTGAATATCAGACATATTTGTGTTAGGCAATTAAAATTAAATTATATCTAGACGTCTTTTAAATTACCATATTAACATTAACAAGTAATCTTAGAACTCATCTCGAAAGTAAAAGGTACTTTTATACTTTATAATGAAAAAATCAATAAAATGTGCCTTTATGCAGAGAAAATGTAATTATAATACCAATTAATGTTAACTGGTCACTTTTTTATTGAAGTAGAGTTGACATACAATATTATGTTAGTTTCAAGTGTTCAACATAGTGATCCAACGTCTAAATACATTTGAATTGGTCACCATGATAAGTCTAGTAACCATATATCACCATACAAAATTATTACAGTATTATTGACTCTATTCCTTATGCGGTATATAGCATCCCCAAGACATTTATTTTATAACTGGAGATTTGTACCACTTAATCCCCTTCACCTATTTCTCTCAATCCCTTATCCCCCTTCCTCCCTAGTAATCACCAGTTTGTTCTCTGTATCTACAAGTTTGTTTCTGTTTTGTTTTGTTTTATTTTTTAGATTTCACATGTAAGTGAAATCATACAGTATTTGTTCTTCTCTGTCTGACTCATTTCACTTAGCACACCTAGTACTCTAGGTCAATCCATGTTGTTGCAAGTGAAGATATTTCATTCTTTTTTAGGACTAAGTAATATTTCATTATATATGTGTGTATATATACACCACATCTTCTTTATCCATTCATCTATTTATGGACACTAGTTTCTTCCATATTTTGGCTATTATAACTAATGCTCCAATGAACAGAGGGGTGCATACATCCTTTCTTATTAGTGTTTTTGTTTTCTTTGGATAGATACTCAGAAGTTGAATTGTTGGATCATAAGGTAATTCTATTTTTAACTTTTGGGGGAACCTCTGTACTGATTTCCATGGTGGCTGCACCAATTTACATTCCCACTAACAGTGCACAAGCGTTCCCTTTTTGATGATGGCCATTCTGACAGGTGTAAGGTGATATCTCACTGTGGTTTTGATTTGCATTTCGCAGATGATTAGTGATATTGAGCATCTTTTCATGTGTCTTTTGGTCATTTGTATGTATTCCCAAAGCAATGTAACCCCTAGCAAAATACCAATGGTATTTTACACAGAATTAGAACAAATAATCCTAAAATTTGTATAGAATCATCCAAACAAACAAACAAAAAACCTCCAATAACCAAAGCTATATTGAGAAAGAAAATCAAAGCTGGTAGTATGACATGCACTGATCTCAGACTATACTACAAATCTATAGTAATTAAAACAGTATGGTATTAGCATAAAAACAGATATGCAGGTCAGTGGAATAGAACAGAGAGCCCAGAAATGAACCCACAGTTATGTGATCAATTAATCTACAACAAAGGAGGCAAGAACATACAATGAAATAAAGACAATAAATGGTGTTAGGAAAATTGGACAACTACTTGCAAAAGAGTGAAACTGAATTATTTCCTTATACCATACATAAAAATAAATTTAAAACGGATTGAAGAATCACATTTAAGACCTGAAACCATAAAACACCTAGGAAAAATACATTGACATTGATCTTAACAATAATTTTTTGGGTCTATCTCCTCAGGCAAGGCCAACAGAAGAAAAATTAAACAAGTGTGATTATGTCAAACTGAAAATCTTTTGCAGAGAGGAGAAAACCATCACAAAATGAAAAGGTAACTTACTGAAAGATTTTTTCAAATGATATATCTGATAAGGAGTTAATATCCAAATTATCTAAAGAAATCATACAATTTAATACCAAAAAGCCCCAAATATTCCAATTTAAAAATGGGCAGAGAACCTAAACTGGTCACTTTTTAAAGTGTTTGATACAGTACTTAGATGCATTCTTTTTTTCATTAGCCTTGAATATCAATACTCTTAACATCTCCATTTATAAATGAAGAAATTAAGGAATGGAGAGATAAATGACTTGTCTAAGGTACAAAGCTTATTACAAAAAAGATTATACTAAACCAGACCTCTGGATAAGATTCCTTTACTTTAATCATTATGGCTTACTGCAGAAGATTAGGGACAGAATTTGACATTGAAAGCTTAGATTCCAGTTTTTAATGAGACTTCCTCACTATGCCTTTATGTCTAAGGGAAAAAATTCTGGTCTGTACTGCCATTAATGATAATACTGCTTTAGAGAAATGTTCTGGAGGGAAAGGATATTATTCAAATTTATTTTTAAAGTTTTTTTTGGTTTGACTTTGTTTCTTAATTTTCTCATGCTAGGATGGGAGGGCAAACAAAACCTAAACAATACCAACTATACGTGTGTGTGTGTGAGTGTGTATGTACTTATAAGTATGAAAATACAACTTACAAGAAAAGGCAAGGCCAGAATCTATAAGGCTAAGGATTTTGACTTTATCTTAGATGCAAGAGAAAGCAATTAAATGAAAAGATAGTTGTGTAGATACTAGACTGTTCAAGTAGAACAAAGGAGAAATGGTAGTGGCTAAGATGGTGGCAATGAAGATGAAGAGAAACATTATGTATGTGAAGAGAGAGAGAGAGAGAGCAAGAGATGAGATTCCAGAGGACCTAATGATGCAGTCTATGCACAAAGTGAAGAAAAGGAAGGAATTGAGGATCATTCCCAGGTTTTTGCATTGAGTTAGTTTTTGTGTGAATCATGGCACCATTCACTGAGGAAGAAAAGATTTGCAGGATGGGACAGTTTGGAAGAAGGAATAATTGAAGTGTCATTTTAGACATCTTAGTAGTAGAGACATCAAGCAGTGATCCTCATATTTCTCCAATGAAAAGAATCACCTGGGGATCTTATTGCACATATGGATTATCACCTTTTCTGCTAGAACTTCTGGTTTTGTAGTCTGAGTTGAACACAAAGTACTGGATTTTCTCACACTGCAGAAGAAAAAAAAACACACTGAAAGAGGTGGGAAAGAGCTAACCTAAGTAACTTTGGAAAATAGTATTTTAGTATACTGTAATTAACCATGTACAATATATATTGAAAAGCTAAAGACAAAAAGAAATGTACACAAATATTGAACTTGTTAGTAAATTTATTTTTCACACGTGTACAGGTTAATGATTTTTAAATATTTTATGTGTATTCCAGAATTGAGCAAATGACTAAATAGACTGCAAATAATGAGAATCAGGTTTCTAATTGTTAAAGAGTGACAAATAAGGAAAGGGTAAGGGAGGCTAGAATAAACCCTGTGGTGCTGGATTGGAATCAAGGTAGCAATTTGAATTCATATATCAATTTGAAGTTATATATATATGTAGGTAGACAGATGATAGATAAGGTGTGTGTGTGCACACGTGTGTGTGTATACACACACACCCAGATAGATAATATGAAAATAGAGATACTTGTATATTTTTATGTATTCGTGTATATATTTTTAGCTCTCTCTGCTGAAAACACAATGAGGTAGCTTGGATAGTGATAAATCCACCTCATACCAAGATTCTGGTTTCTGAATACCATTATTAATGCAAGGAACAAGAACTCCATGGAGAAATGACTGATTCAAGCCTGAGACAGAGGAAAGTAAAAGATGGGTCTGGAGCATTTTGTGGTGTCAGAAAGTAAGATATTACTCCAAAAATTGTATGGCCATGTAGGAAAAATATAGGAGACAGCTTGAAGGAGCACCAGTGACCAAATATGGAACACTCTGAGAAACAAAACTATTAATGATAGTAATAAATTTTAACCCGTAGAATAAAATAAATATCCACAAGTTCACACTGATGTATGTATATATATATGAACAAATAACCAGATAAATACATAAATGAACGAGAAGAACAGCTCTTTCTTATACTCAAGTTATAGTTAATAAATGTAGAGGGAATGATGGGAATAGAAAGTGAACAATCATCAAACACCACAGTAATTGGGGGAGTCAAAAATTATTGATGGATGCTAAAATTAGTATGGGAAAATTAAACAAGAAACAGAATATTTGAACAATCTCAAATAATTACAAAGGGAAAAATAGTGATTTTGCAGCTATCTTTATACCTAAGTCATCAAAGTTAGCATCCCCAGTAGTGAGACACACAGATTGGTTTGTACCTTTAATATGTACTTAAAATGCCATAATATCTCTCCTGAAGTGTTCTTGTCAAGAAATACATATCCTCAGTCTAACCATGTGAAAATATCAAACAAACCCTATTTGAGAAAAATTCTACAAAATGACTGGCTAGGATTTTCCATTAGTTCAAGGTCATAACAGACAAAAAAAGTCTGAGGAACTATCCTAGATTAGAGAAGAATGGGGAGATATGACAAGCAAATGCAATAAGGGATCTTAGATTTGAATCTGGACCACAAGACAATAGGCAATATTTGAATACACGTCTATAAATCGTTAGTAGCATTGTGACAATGTAAACTTTCTGCTTTCAATAATTATACTCTAGTAATATAAAATGTTAACATTTGGGGAAGCTGAGTAAAGGGTATATGGGAACTCATACTGCTATGTTTGAAGTTTTTTGATAAATAAGATTTGATAACACAGTTTTATAAAAACTTATTTTGGACATTTCTGAACCTCTTTTTTGTTTCCTTATGGAAGAAAGCTGCTTGTTTAAGGTTAATACTAATTCAATGGGGGTAAGATTTACACAGGACCAACCCTAACATTCATAGTGTGTGGCACAGGAAACAACTTTGAATGGCCATTTCAAGGAACAATATACTTAAGTGTATACAATGAGTAAAATGGATGAACTACACAAATTAACGAGTTGAAAATCCATAGAATCATAGAATTTTCACACTGTAAAGACACTTACTTTCATAATTTTTCATAACTTTTCAGTTCCTATGCATAAATACCAAAGAGCATGATTACAAGATCACTGTATGGTAAAAGTACGTTTATTTTGTAAGAAACTGCCAAGTATCCCGCTAGCCACAAATGAGAATTCCAATTGTTCTGCATCACCACCAACTTCGGTATTTCAGTTTTGGGATTTTAGTCATTTAAATAGTTGTGTAGTGGTATCTCATTATTGTTCTAATTCAAAATTCACTGATGACATGGAATGTGTAGTATCTTTTCATATGCTTATTTTACATGTGTCTATTTTCTTTCTTTAACCATAGTAGGTTTGTTGTTTCTTTTTAATCAAGGCCTGCTAACTCTTGTCCTCCTGTGTCTATTGATGTTGTCTTTTTTCTTTCTTTCTTCTTTTTTTGAACTTTTGATCATTTAGTCTTTTTCCTGGAATGTCCAATGTCCAATTATTTTTTATATTAAAATTGGGAAGATACCTCCACATTCTGGATGTTGTTATCTTTCTCTTGAAAAGATTTACTTTGGCCCATGGCAGACAGTTACTATAGGGACTGGAAACCTTAGTCCATTCTCAGTTTGAGCTCATTCAAAGCCGTTTTTCAGTCTGTGTGAAGGGTGCTCTATTTCTGTCTTGGCCTTCCTCTATGGGTATGGTTGCCCTTTGGGATTACCATGTGAAAGTATGGATTCTCCCTATTCCCAAGTACCCTTGTATTTGTTAGACTTTAAATGTAATGGTTCCCCCAGCCCTGTGAGACTAAAGATACACTTAGCTTGTTATTCCATTAGTTGTTCCTTTTAGCTTGAGCTGTTGCCCTTTGGCTTCTGTGGTTAGAGTCTTTTGAACACCTTGGCTTTTCAGTTCCTAGGCTGTATGAGCTGAATCAGCAAATGACCAAAGGAGAAAAGCTGCACCAAATATCAAGCTTGCATCAGTTTTTCCCTTCTCTCCATAACTTGGACCACATGTCTTGGTGTCTCTCTGACATTCAGATGCCAGTGAACAGATGTTTTCTTACTTTATCCAGGTTTTCTAATATTTCTTTAGACTTCACCTGATCTTATGTTATTATTGAACTATCATCTCAATTACCCCTAGGAAGAAAATTTACAATTTTATGTTTTATTTTTTTATTTTCCATATTACCTCAGTTTCTGTAGAGACCTTTTACCTCACTGTTCGGTCTAGTTCCTGTGTTAGCAGTAAGATGGAGATAAGGTGGAGGCTAAGAATACTGGGGGAAAATCACTGAAGAATGATATGTCTCGTTCTTTTCGTTTTTCCTCTCCTTATTTATTACTCTGGCAGCCTACATCTGCCCTTCTTCATTTGACCCAGTTGCCCAAATAAGAAACCCACTCTGGTAAAGACCTGACTTTACTCTCATCAATGTCTGCATGTTAGGATTAGCTAGATGATGAACACCATGCCAAAGTTCTTTGTGTGAGACTTTTGCAGACTTTTGTTAGCTCTTTAGTTTGCCTCTTGCAAACGCTGCTCAGATTGTTGAGGTTTTCTAAGATTCTGTAGGTCAAACCTCTCTACCTGCATACCAGATGAGCCCTTCTCTCTTTCCTGACTTCACTTGTGGGAAGTTAGCCCTCGGTTCTTCTTTTTCCCCATCCAATCATAATTGTTCATGAATTCCAAAAAGCCCTCAAAGTATCTGTCGTCCCTTTCTCTCTTCTCTATTTTATCAACACTGTTAAATATTAACCATATATTTGCATACCTCTTTCTTACTTACAGTGGAATATTGGAAGGCTCGATCGTTAAGTGTGAGCCCCACCAAAGTAGGACTCATACAACACTCTCCTGCAGGCCAAAACTTTTGATAGCCACTGGGTTTTTTTATACTATCTTATATGTATCTAAATTGGTAATGATTTAGTTAATTCCTGAGTTACGTGACAATAAGAAATCAGTCAAATTAACACTACAGAAGTGCAGCTTAGACCTAGGGACCAGAACCAAGGGCCACAAAAACCTGTTAACTAGTAAGCTTCACTTGTACTTCATGTTTAACAACTGCTGAGGGTGAATGGGAAGTAAGGGAAAAAGAGTTTAACTTCATATCACAGAAACTTGCACTAAAATGAAGAGGAAAATGACCCAGTTCCTGGTTCATGTGACTATAATCTGCTTCAATAAATAATAACAGCATAAAAGGAAAAAAACACTATATGATAGGAACAATGGATAATCAATTACCAGATCAGAGAGGGCAGATTACACTTGCTATGGGATTTCATTAAAGAAGGATTCCAAAAAGTACTGGCTTCTTCTGAGAAGACTTCTCAGAATAGGTAGCATTTAAACTGAGTCTTGAACAGGTATATAGAAGGTAGGGAACAGGCCTTCCGGGCAGGGAACAGGCACAGTGTCAGGAATGGCACAAAGGCCTTATGGAATAGGGGACAAAACTGGCTGAACACAGGAGTGCTACGTGTTGGGGAATATGGGGGAAGGCTGGCTGAGGTTGGTTAAATGAAACATAATTAGACGGAAGAGAAAGTAGGTGGAAAGACACATGGAAGACTGTGGAAAGCCCCTGAAGATGGAGGTCAGCATAATAATATGAAGAACTCAGTGGTACTTTGACACTGTATGAATGTCTAGGTTTAAAAAATCAGGAAAACACAATAAAAGAATAAACTACTGATATAATGATATGTAACCAGAGGCCAGATACCAAAGAATACACACTGTGTCTTTCCATGTATGTCATATATGGTGATAGAGGTCAGCTTAGGTGTTGCCCGGGGAGAGTATGGAACAGAAAGAAGTAACAGAGAACTGTGTAGGTTGTTAGAAATATTTTATAATATCTTCATCTGGTGTTGGATACATGGGTGCATAGAGATGTAAAAATTCAGTTATTAACAATGCAGTTAACCTACTAGAGTTTTTTTTTTAATGTATGCATACATTAAAAAAAACTCTAGTAGGTTAATTAGGCTGTCAGTTGTATGAAGTAAATTTTGGTCAAGGAATAGTCAAGGTAGTAATGTAGTAATAAGTTATAAATGTACTCACTGTGCCCTAGAATGTCACAATTGGAATAAAAGAAATATGTGTAAGAAGAAACACAAATATTCAATTTTTTTGGAGGTTGCCCATTCTTTTTTTTAAATTAATGAATTAATTTATTTTTTGGCTGTGTTGGGTCTTCGTTTCTGTGCGAGGGCTTTCTCTAGTTGCAGCGAGCGGGGGCCACTCTTCATCGTGGTGCGCTGGCCCTTCACTATCGCAGCCTCTCTTGTTGAGGAGCACAGGCTCCAGAGGAGCAGGCTCAGTAGTTGTGGCGCATGTGTTTAGTTGCTCCACGGCATGTGGGATCTTCCCAGACCAGAGCTCGAACCCGTGTCTCCTGCACTGGCAGGCAGACTCTCAACCACTGCGCCACCAGGGAAGCCCCAAATATTCAATATTGATGGTTGGATGAGCTGAATAAATTAGATCACTCTACTTTCAATTTAAGAACTTGGCCAGTGTTTGGATACCTTTGAACAAAGAAAAAAAAAGAAATAAAATTTTTATTACACATATGCTATGTATCAATCCCTGACTTATATTTTGACACATATAAACATGGGAAATACTGCACCTTGTAACTGAGACAATGAAGATGAGTGAGGTAGCTGGTTTTGACACTAGAGGCTGAGAAAACCATCAGCTCATAATCGTAAGAAGTCTGAAGTCGGAGGAAAAGAATCAAGAGGAAATAGTGGTAAGTGCCAGGAGCTTCTGGAAACTACATCAGAGATGAAGACTCCAGGATTGTTGAGCTTTCTAAGAGTCCCAATGACTCAGGTAAAAACAGAGGGCTTAAAACTGAATCCTAGAGATATATGAATGCATATACCTGATTCACTTTGTTATACAGCAGAAACTAACACTACACCATAAAGCAATTATACTCTAATAAAGATGTAAAAAACAAAACAAAACAAAAAAAACTGACTCCTGCAAAGTAACAATTGTTAGGACAAACAGTAAAGAATTATAAGAAAAATAATCACATGCCTGTCCCAACAGAGAAATATCCTAAGCTCCATCTCACCATTTCTCCGTTTGGCCTTTCACAAAGTACAGTCCCATCAGCTGAATATAGGTTTGTCAAGTAACTGTGAGTAAGACTGAATTAAACAAAAATAAATCAATTCCTTCCTCCAAAACTTTTCAGAGTATGTAATGTAACAAAGTGAAACTTGAATTTCAGGTCGGGATGTAGAGTACAGCTCTTCCCAAATGCTTCTGTCTTGTAACTACATTAACATCATCTAAAACCAGTGTTCTGCAGGACAGAGATTGTGAAACGCTGCTCTCATCATGTAAGATATCAAGTCCTTCTGAAAATCCATTCTTCCTTCTGCCCTTTCTCGTGTTGTCCCTGTCACCTGGAATGTCTGTCCTAAGCTCCACCTGCCAAAACCCTACCCATTTTTAGGATCCAAGAGATAATAAAAGGCTTAAATTACTGAAAGGCAGAGAAAGAAATCCCTTCCTAGGGATCTACATTTCCTTCCTAGGGAAAAGAAAAATTGTAAAGTATATCACAGTGACCTTAAGTCTGTGAATGTAAGTATGTTGTGTTACTTTGAGTTCTGTAAAAGTCAATGTGCTACAATATACATGGATATGAATGTTTGATCTCTTACAAGTAGAACTTGCTGATAACTTTCATCATGAGCGAGGTTAATGATTAAGGGAGCCATTGTATTTGGCTCAGCCCTTATAACTAGGGAATATTAAAATTGGAAAGGTCCCTAGATATTAGCAAATCTATCCACCTCATATTCTAAGTATGGAAACTGAGACCTTCATAGATTGAATATTTATATTAACAAAGGAAAAGGATATAAGATATTGGCAGACCTACCTTTTAGATTAAGAATTTTGAGATTTTTATAGAATACTAGGACATTATGTCCACTGATATTGAGACAATGTGTTTCTTAGTCATCATTTTCTATTGCACTGACCAAGCGAGGTGGCAGTCAGTAGTTGTACAAAGGGAAAAAGAAAACTTTAGGAACTCCCAATTTATATACACAGGGAAATTCATCATTCATGTTATTTAAGCTAACTGGATGCAGTTTATCAGCTACATTGAGGAATGGTGAAGTGAAGTGTCTATACAATTAACATGTTAGTTTGTGTCATGACCTCCCTGTTGTTCAAGTGAGTTAATGGTTAGCACTCAACTAGGCACTTAAGAGTCCATTATAAATCTGGACTAAACGTTTATTTGTGGCATCTTTATTCTTCTTTGGTGCCCTTAGGCAGAATTAGCCCTCTTATGTTTGATAAATTCAAGTATTAATCAGGGCTAAGGTTTCACAAGTTCTTTGGCCTAAACATGGGGGTAAGGGAGACCAATGAGCTGGAGTACTTCTAGACTTAAGAATGGTCAGATTGAGGAAGAAGAGTCTTATGCCAGAGGTGAAAGAAGACTGAGTATAATTACCTATTTTTAAAAATTCCAACCCTTTTCAATGTTCTAAAGTGATCAGGAAGTACATGGGTATGCTAGGAAGTAAGGGACTGAAGCAACAATATTCTCTAAGAGTTTGTGGATGGCAATGAAGAGGAAAGGAAGATAGAGTCAATCCTAGAAAAGGTTTTGGTTGGCCATAATAATGAAGTCAGAAGGAGAAGAAGAAGAAGAAGCAGAATGACACATGCAATGGGACAGAGAAAGCAAGAATAGAGAAGCAAAAGGGAGAGTAGAAAAATGAGACAAATTTGGAGAAGGAAATGAGAAAGAAAACTGGGCGAAAGAGGGAAGCACTGATGGTAGACCACTTGACACTCAAACAGTAACACGATGCACATTTAAGATGTGCCATCAATAGCCATGGTCATTACCCTCAAATAGTTTACAGTATGTGTTTCAAAGACATTTATAAATTGAAAATGCCATTAAAATAAGTGTCAGGCTATAAGTATTCATGGAATTGTATGGGAGAATAAAAAGTCCCCCTTCAAAGAGCCTTCTGAGACATCGGGGAAAAAGGAAAAACCTAAAAAGCATAAGACTCTTCCTATTTTCATTTCCAATGATACATCCCAATCTTGATGATCAATCAGTGATTTAAATACCAACTATAAACACAGTATTTTATGAGCTGCTATGCAGTATACTAGAGAAATAGAACAGAGAGGACATCAAACCCTGTTCCCTCAAATTGAAAGGCACGTTTCCTGACCCCTCCAGACCACTACTGGACACAGGGAACACACACTAAGGACCCCAACCAGCAGTCACCTGCTTTGTGATTACTTCCATGACACACCCTCACTAACACCACTGACTTTCCTGCTCCTACGGGACATGACATATATTTCCTATTTTAACACATACCACAGTGCATTATGATTGCAGGTAGATGTTCTAACATCTTAAAAGAGAATGATGACTTTTTTGCTCTTTACATCTTGTTATTTCCCTACTCATAATATTTCATGACGAGAAACCATAAAAATATAAACAAACACAAAAAACAGATAATATACAAAACGTGTGCTTTGCACCTTAACACAAACTTAAGTAAAATTACTTCTGACAGTATCCGGCATGAGAAACTTCCATGGTACAAATGAGAATGGACCAAGGTTTGAGCAGGTACAGGAGACCATCCAGGTATGAACAACACCAAGGAAAGGTAGACAGGAAGTAACATGGTGTGTAGGAAATCACGAGACCAGTCTGATGGGAAGAGACTTAAACAAGACTGAAACTCACTTTCTAAACCTCCATCTCCAACTGGACAATTCGCAAGAACAGGTGCACCAAAGTGGCCCAATATTCAATCCCTTTAATGGGGAGGAACAGTTTAAAATTTTATTGCTTTAGTTTGCCCCAAAAGCAACTATCAAATGTTGGCAGGACACAATGAAGGCTTACCTTTGTTAACATAGTTAAGTCTCTCTCTCTCACAACTAGCCCACTTGGCTCCACGTTCCTTAGCACACCCGAAGCACTTACACAACATTGATGAGCTTTACACAACTGGAAGGTCACATGTTTATTTCTTATCACAGGAACACAACATCTGGAAACTTTATTTCTATCGGAAGCTAAAGCAAAATTATTGTAAAATGAGTCATTTAAACCATACATTTTATCACCGTTAAAAAGCATCTGCTCTGTGCGAAGGATTAGAAATGACTCCTGCCCTTAAAGCCTCATTAAGGACGAAGATCTAAAAACTCAAAATTTCAGTGACATGAGATAAAGGCACAGAGGTGCCTATGGAGGCCAAAAGTTGTATCTAAGTGACGGCTTCATGATAACCCTGAAGTACAGTCTAGAAAGATGAGGCTATGCAGAGTTGGAGTAGGAGGTGCATTAACTGCACAGGGAGCACCTGTGCAAAGATACTCAAGCCTGACACCTGCTGGGCACTGTAAATACTGCAGGTGGGGATGACTAAAGGCCAGGGGTCCGAGTGTGAGAAGAGACAGAAATGAAAATAGAGATGTTGGCCCAAGCAAGCCTGGGAGAGAGCACGGCTTGTATCCCACAGGTGATGAGGCCTGGGGCTACCACTGGCTGAGTAAGGGTGCCTCCGCTGATTAGAAAAAGGTGCCCCGCTACTGAAGGACCAATTAGATAAAAAGAGTGATCACAAAAAGCTCCCCTTCCTCAGGGCCAAAGAGCCTCAGGAGGCTTGGCAAAGCACAGTTCAGATTACAGGCCTCTGTGCATAGCACATGCTGGGCGGCTAGTATGCACTAACTCTGTGTGGGCAAGCCATTAGCAGCATTATTTTAGGCATATCTTGTCATGTTAGAAGATCACTCAACCCGAGTAGGCAGATGAACTTAGAGGAACTGAGACCAGGAGCCGCAAAACCACCCAGGAGTTTCTACCATAGTTGGGGCAAAATGTAATGTGGATAAAGAAGCAAATTTAGGAGGAGGCCAAAATTTACAAGCTAGACCCACTGGATGAAAGTCATAAAGAAAGTTCAGTGAAGGCATTCTGAAGAGAATGGGCTCTGCATTTTTCTGACAATCAATGTAAAATATTAGGCAAAATTAAGTACAGTGGCCTTTAAGGTCCCTTCCAGCTCTAATTTCTTTTGATTTCTAACTTATTACTCTGGTTAAGTAAAGTCCCTTCAGAGGTACAGAACAGTTCCTACACCTGAATGGGATGCAAAGAATAATCTGACTTCTCTTCACCAGGGGGTGAGTTGAACTGTCCTTGCAGAAGAGGTAACACGTGGTGAAAACCCCAGATCCTAGAAAAGGGCCAGGCACACGATAAGTATTCAGCTTTTTGAAAACAAATGAACAATCATTTCCTCTCCTAGATCTTCACACCCTTTCTCCGCTGGCTGCTTTCTTTCAGCTTATAAACTTCCTCAGTATACCCACTTAAAAAGCCCTCAGACCTATGATTCTTTGGATCTTGTTGTGGGTAACCTAAGTCTCTCCCATGCCTTCAAACACCTGTCCTCCCCAAAAGCCCAGATCTGAACCTTGGGCCCAGACCTGTCTACCAGGCCCCTCTAAAGCACTGAAGATGAAGTAAGATCCTCTCGCCACCCCCAATCCCTTTCTACTGTGCTCTGTATCTCTCAAAAAGATGCAGCTGTAAACTGTCACCCACGCTTGCTGCCCTCCCTTTTCTAACTGGTCACCAGGCCCCACCCATTCTCTCTCAGATCTGCAAAACCCAGTTCCACCTTTCATAACTTAAGTGGGACCCTCAGATTACAATTCACCCTGCACCAAATCAACTGCCTTCCACATGGAGGTCCGAGTGAGCCTCTAAACCACAAGTCCATCTCGCTGTTCTTCTGTGTTTCCCACAGCCTTCAGGATAAACATCTAAACTTCTGACAAGATAAACAAGGCCCCTTTCTGTTGAGCCCCACTACGTTTCCAGTATCAACTCTCATTTATTTCCCAAACCCTGAGTTCCAGTCCTATACCTTAGTTTTGCCATATTTTCTTATATTTCTCAAACTTTGACACACACTGCTCCCTCCTGCCACCCCAGTAGCTTCTACATATCCTTAGAAAGGATGGCACCTCCTCCAAGAAGCCTACCCTGAACTTTCCCTTCCACGATTCGGTGCTCTGCGAAGGGGAAAGGTGGGGGGGGAGGGATACATTAGGAGTTTGGGATTAACATAGACACACGACTCTATATCAAATTGATAATCAACAAGGACCTACTGCATAGCACAGGGAACTCTACTCCATAGCCTGTAACAAACTGTACGGGAAAAGAATCTGAAAAAGAATGGATATATGAATAACTAAATCACTTTGCTGTACACCTGAAACTAACACAATATTGTACATCAACTAACCTCCAATATAAAATAATAATTAAATTTTAAAAAAAGATTCTGTGCTCTGTAGCACCAGAACTCACTTCTTCCAGAGCACTGACTACTGTGCTTGTGTCTACCTGCCGCCCAGTAGAAGGGGAGATTACCTAGGGCAGAAGCATCGTCTCCAGCAGCTCTTGGTTCTGACAACTCATTCAAGTGCCAGGATACTTTACACACATAACCTGCTTAATTAATTCTAAGAACCCACAGAAAGAGTGGTTTTTAATGTCATTTTACAAGTGTGGGGATTGCAGTTCAAAAGTAACCTGCCCAGGCCACAGACAGCATAAGGCCTGGAATTCAAACCGTAAGCTGCCTTCACACTGGTGCTCTTTGCACTATATGATACAACTACTGAAAAACAAATTTTTTTTCCTGAGCCCTGTTTTAATGGAAAGGAAATGAAGCTGGGATATACCAATTTCCTAATTGCTTTGGCGTGTACCAGGCAAAGTCGTTCAACAGACCAGGTAACATCTGTGGAACAATTAACGATGCTCCAAACTGTCCTAAGTGTTCTACATTGTAGGGTGTACAAGCATTAACACAGTGCGACCTTGTAACCTCCAGAGAGAGTGAGTCCTGTTCAGTCCATGCTACAGTTGAGATCACTGAGACCTAGAAGCCTTAAGGCACTTGGCCGGGGTCACCGAGCCAGCAGTAGTCCTAGGGCACACGCCCCGTCTAGTGCACGCACACCCGGGCACTGGGCACCGTTTCTAGTGCCCACCCTCCACCTTGCACCATCTAAAACCCCGCTTCTCAGCGCCCACACGAGGGGCCCTGGTAGCGGGAAGTACAAATCTGTCTCACCAAGCCGTGGCTGGAAGAAGCTCTGGATACAGATCAGGGGGAGCGGGTGCTCAGGGGCGGCGCCCATTCCACCCCACAGAGGCTGTTGGCGTCTAAGTCCAGCGGGCCATCCTGCAGGGAGGCGTGCAAGGCTGGCAGAGGCAGCAAATCCTGCAATGCACCCAGGTCCTCACCAAGCCAGAAAAAGTCGGCCACGCTGTCGGGGTGCAGCTTCATTGAGTGATTATGGGCCGAGCGCGGCCTCGGGGACACTGGCTGCAGACACTATGCCCACACAAGCCTGGAGGCCCTGGCTGGCCTCCTGGCCCCTCGGGCGGCCACCACAATCCAGGGAGTGGTAATAAGGATCAACGTGGTAAAGGTCCTGCCTTCTTCTTCTTCTTGCATTATTTCAAAACCCTCATCGCTGGCATCAGGCAGTCTGGTAATTGGGACCGGTAATTGGGTTCATTTGCCTCTGTGTTATTTGCCTGCTATCTGCTTCCTGAAATGCAAACAGCTACACAGGGTGATTTGCTACAAGAGAGTGTGGGGGAGCTTAAGCACCAGATGCAGGATGTAATTTACATAGACAGCTAGGGAGTGACAGGAACAGAATGTAATTTAGCTTTGTGAAAGATAAATCTAGTTACAGACACTACAGATTAGTAACAGTTTAAATAAAACTAGGATCGATTAACCCTTTCAGGCCAGTTTATGTGTCTTCTCTAGCCTGTTCACTCTCCCCTTTACTTTCCTTATTTTCAGGAGAGGAAAAACTTCATTTCTATTTTTGCTGCAACACTATTATGCTTAGAGAAATAAGTCAAACAGAGAAAGACAAATACGGTATGTTATCACTCGTATGTGGAACCTAAAAAATAAAGAATAAATGTAACAGAAAGGAAATGAACTCACAGATACAGACATCAACGCAGTGGTTACCAGTGGATAGAGGAAAGGGGGGAGGAGCAAGATAGAGGTAGGGGAGGGGATTAAGAGGCACAAACTACCATGCATAAAATAAATAAGTATAAGGATAGCCAGTGTTTTATAATAACTTTAAATGGAGTATAATCTATAAAAATATTGAATCACTGTGTTCTAATATATTGTTATTACAATATAATACTGTAAATCAACTATACTTCAATTTAAAAAAAACGGTCACCACAGTATGTCTAGATAACATCCATTACCATACATGGTAGAAATCTTTTTTCTTGTGATGGGGATTTTTAAGATCTACTCTCTTAGCAACTTTTAAATATGCAATATGGTATTATTAACTATAGTCACATCCCCAGGACTTATTTACTTGATAACTGGCACTTTGTACTTATTGACCACCTTTACCCATTTCACCCACCCTCCACCCCCTGCCTCTGGTAACCACCAGTCTATGTATCTATGAGCTTTTTAAAAAACTCCATATAGGGCTTCCCTGGTGGCGCAGTGGTTGGGAGTCCGCCTGCCGGCGCAGGGTGCGCGGGTTCGTGCCCCGGTCCGGGAGGGTCCCGCGTGCCGTGGAGTGGCTGGGCCCGTGAGCCATGGCCGCTGAGCCTGCGCGTCCGGAGCCTGTGCTCTGCAATGGGAGAGGCCACAACAGTGAGAGGCCCGCGTACCACAAAAAAAAAAAAAAAAAAAAAACCTCCATATAAAGTGAGATCTTACAAGATTTCTCTTTCTCTGTCTGACGTATTTTACCTAGCTAGCATAATGCCCTCACGGTCCATTCATGTTGTCACAAACGGCAGGATTTGCTTCTTTCTCATGGCTGAATTATATATATATATAATATATATATATATAAAATATATATAATATATATATATATTATATATATATTATATATATATATATAATTTGGCATATTATGCTAAATGTCTTTTATCCATTTTACATCAATGAACACAGGGTTTTCCAAGTCTTGGCTATTGTAAATAATGCTGCAATGAATATGGGGGTACAGATTTCATGTTGAATTAGAGTTTCTGTTTCCTTCATATACATACCAAGTAGTGGAATTGCTGGATCATATGATAGTTCTATTTTTAATTTTTTGAGGACCTCCATACTGTTTTCCATACTGGCTGCAACAATTTACATTCCTACCAAGAGTGTCCAAGGCTTCCCTTTTCTCCACACCCTTGCCAACACTTGTTAGTACCTGTCTTTTTGATATTAGCCATTCCAACAGGTATGAGGTGACATCTCTTTGTGGTTTGATTTGCATTTCTCTGCTGATTAGTGATTTTAGGTGTCTTTTTAACTATCTGCTGGCCATCTCTGCATCTTCTTTGTAAAAATGTCTATTCAGATCCTCTGCCCATTTTTTAGTTGGATAATTTTTCTACTTTTTTTGTATGAGTTCTTCATATAATTTGAATACTAACCCCTTATAGGACATATGACTTATAAAAATTTTCTCCTATTCGGTAGGTTGCCTTTTCATTTTGTTGTTGGTTTCCTTTGTTGTGCTATTTAGTTGGATATAGCCCCACTTGTTTATTGTTGCTTTTGTTGCCTTTACTTGGATCAACGTCTTTGCATAAGTTCTGGAAACAGCACTTTCATAGGTTCCATGGATCGTTTTTAGGGGAGAGGGTGAGTTGAGATGAACTACTAGTGAAAGGAGGGTCAGTGGGTCAAACTATACCCTCTGTAACTCTAGGTGGCCTCAAGGCCACAACTGATAGTCATTGTCTCCCTCCTGTGCTATCCATTCTCAATTTCACTCATCTTTGGATAATATCTCTGCTAAAATGGATGGCTTACTTGGTGGGGTGACCTTCACCCTCGTCCCCGAGTGAGTGTTCTGAGCCCCGGTCATCATTTCTTTCTCAAACCATGGCTGGTGTACTTGACCATTTACTGTGTAGTTGACCATTTACTGTCAAAATTGGGAAAGGCAGCACCAAGAAATACCCCACAGACTTCTGTTTTTAATCAATCATTTTCCAATTAAAAAAAGTTTTTTCCCACAGACATTTTTATCACCCCAAAAGGAAACTCTGTAGCCATTAAGAAGATACTACTTCGCTCTCTCTACCAGGCCCTGGAGACCACCAATCTGCTTTCTTTCTCTATGGATTTACTTATTCTGGATATTTCAGATAAATGGAATCATACAATGTATGACCTTTGTGTCTCGCATCTTTCACTTAGCATGATGTTTCTGAGAGTCATCCACACTGTAATATGTATTAGTATTTCATTCCTTAAAAAAATGTTTTTGGTCGTGTAATTGTTTGAAATTTAATTGCTCCATTCTTTTTTATGACTGAATTACTATTGCACTGGAGGTATATACCACAATTTGTTTATTCATTCATCCATTAATGGACATTTGGGTTATTTCCATGATTTTTCTATTGTGAATAGTGCTGCTATAAACATGTGTGTACGCAGATTTGAGTGTTTGTTTTTAATGATTTAGGAGTGGAATTGCTGAGTCATACAGTAATTCTATGTTTATCCCAAAAATACACACCCCAAGTAACTTCCTCAAATTCTCTCCTTGTCTCAGAATCAGTTTTTCAGGAAACATGGTGTGCAACAGTATGGACAGTGTCCCATGAGAGCTTATTTGTGATGCCTGGGGGTCTGGAGTTGGAAAGGGCTTCCCTTAGGAAGTGGCAGCTAAACTGAGGGCAAATTCAATGCTTTTTCCTTCCTTCCTTCCTTCCTTCCTTTCTTCCCTCCTTCTTTCCTTCAGAGGGATGACAAAGATATTTTACACAGTATATCCTTTTAAAACTTTTGCATGTGAACCCTGAACTTATTCATAAGACAAATAAATGATTATTTTACGCAGGGTATTAGGGCTCAAATTATTAATATCATAGAACCATTATAGTGACAACTTGGATTGGAGACAATTTCTTAGGAAAACATATGGAAGCTTTTTTAATAACATTTTTGATAAATAAAAAACTTGAGAAATCAAGAGTGTATAGAGAGAATATTGGTTATTTGGGAAACTGTATCATAAAATGGATGAGCTGCACAAATTCTTCCATTTACCTGGAGAAAAGAGGGCTAAGTCAGTTTGGGCTGTTGTCACAAAGTTCCATAGATGGGACAGGGTGGGGGCTTGTAAACAACAAAAATGTATTTCTCAGTCCTGGAGGCTGGAAGTCTGAGATCTAGGTGCCGGGATCATCGCCTTCTGGTGAAGACTCTCATCCGGGTTGCAGACTGTCCACTTCTCATCGTGTCCTCACAGGGAACAGAGCAGAGAGAAAACGCCAGCTCTCTCATGAGTCTCACAAGGGTAAGAATCTCACCATGAGGCTCCATCCCGATGACCTCATCAAATCCTAATCACCTCCCCAAAGACCCACCTTCTAATACCTTCACATTGGAGGTAGGGAGTCAACATGTGAATGCTGGGGGACCCAAATATTCAGTCTATAACAAGTACTAATGGGGAAATCAGAGCTTCTCTTGAGGATGCTAAGGGCTGCTACAAAGATCAATGGTACATGTGTTTCCAGAGAGAACTACAATATAGAATAAGGCGTTCACAGAATAGATTCATCTTTCTTCCCCCAAACAGTCCTTGGTATCCAGGGACCCATTCCTGGAACTTCACTCTTGCTCAAGGAAATCGATCCTCTCATTAAAAAAAAAAAATCTTACGAACCTACATGAATGACACAAAGGACTTTTCCCAGCTCTAAGATTCTGTGTGTAAAACCTGTTAGTCTAAATTTATTTCCAAAAGATAGACCCTATGCAGGGTCTGCTCCTGCGGGGAAGATGGGACCCCCGCTTGTGCCCTGGCCCCCAGGTGTGGCTGCCTCAAGTTTGGGGTGAAGCCCCCAGCCCCCTTGGGCTCTGCAGCGCTGAGGTGGGCTCAGGGGAAGGTGCACCGTCTCTGGGGTTTCTCAGCAGGAGATGCCAGGGCTGCCACACAGGAACCCAGTCGCCCTGGGTGGGGGGCAGACTGGCCAGGCCCGGGTGTCTCTGCTGCGCACGGCTGCTGAGAACAGGGTCTGCAATGAAGGTCTGCCTTGCAAACGGGGACTGTTGGCGGCTCCATCCTCCCCTTCCATCGACACAGCCCCATGGCAGCCCTCCCTTCCAACAGGCAAAGCCTGTGACCTGTGGCCAGACGGCTCCACACCCTCACGCCCTGGTGCTCGCCCCATGCAGGGAACAGTCACAACCCCTGGGCCGGCCTTTTCGGATGGCTCGAGCAGGATGGCTTCTTCGGCGTGCCTGTCACCCACCCCCCCACCCCGAGCCCAGGGGCCGGCAGAGAGGTCTAAGGGCCCCTCGGGCCAGGGCGGGGCGGCAGCACCGGCTTCTCGGCTGGGCCGGCCCTCCTTGCCACCTCCTACCTCTGCACCCCAGGCCCGGGGTGGGCTTCCTGTGGCCCCGTCTCATTCCCACCCCTGTCGTGCCTCTTTCCCCCTGGGCCACGGGCTCCACCCAGAGCAGCACAGCGTCTTGTAAGGGTGCAGGACGGCTCCTTCCTCGGGGCTTCCCCAACACCTACCAGCTGTTCTGGGTGTTCTGGCCACATCCGGGACAGGCACAGGCAGGTCAGTGGAGCATAGTTGGCCAGGGTCTCCTCCCCCCTGAGGAGGGGCCAACTGGCACCACACACAAAGCAGCCCTGGTGGGAGGGAGACCAGGGGGTTGGGGGTCGGTGGGAAGCTTGACTCGCAGTCACTTCTGAGGGGATGCTGAGCCCCCAGAGCTGTGGGCTGACTGGCCTCAGCACTCCCATGAGGGGGTGGTCAGGAAGGAGGGACCCTGTCCCTGGGGCCCAGGGCGCTCCCGGGTCAGGCGGAGTCACCAAGTGTGTCGGGTGCCGTGGACAGCTGAGGCACGTTTCGCCCAAAGGAAAGTTCCAGCGCATTGCAGAGAGCAGACAAAATACCCAGTGGTGAAAACTCACTGTTGCTAAGGGTTGAAAGGAACCAATAATTCCTCCTGTTTCTCAGGGTGTTCCGTTTGGCTGTTAATGAAGTATATTTCCAAGGAATGCAGGCATGTGGCTGAAAAGGCCAGCAGTGCCTGGGGGTCACAGCGAGACCCTCCCATCTCGCCCCGCTGGGCCATCCTGTGTTCTGGGAGCAGAGCTGTCAGCTACAAGTGAAACATAGTAGCATCCATATCCGGATTCTAAGATTTTCTAAAGCCCTTTAAAGGCCCCCTTCTCTGAGTGGTGCTTGACCTGTTGGTGTTTGGGGCGGGAGGATGGGCTGGGTGGAGGGTCTGAGCGCCATCCTGAGGGAAGGGCTTTGGAGGCCTGTGTGAGCCTGAGACCAGGGGCCCAGTGCCCATGTCCAAGGGGAGGCCAGAGCTGACTCCAGCCGTGCTGAACCAGACGTCGCCCTCCTTCTCGACAACCCAGCAAAGCCTGTCACTCAAATTCCTGGCTGTGCTGCTTACACTTGCCCTCTGGGAAGGCCAGCCTGGCAGAGCTCTGTTCCTGCCCTTTGGGCTGCTGCTAACTGAGTACCTAGCCCGGGTGCTGGAGGGGAGGATCCATAGATGGTGGAGGCCCAGTGCCTGCCCAGGGTTCTGCCCCTCTGCTGACATGAAACTTCTAATCAACGTCTTAAAAAAAAGAAAAGGGGCTTGATATTGTTCTACCACCTGTGCCTGACCAATGTCAGCCCTTTGTCATATGGGGCAGTGCTGTCTAATGGTAAAGCTTCCAGTATCAGATCCCCAATCCCTACTCCTACCCCCTCCCATGGGGGTTCAGTGGGTACATCTGTATTTCATAGAACCTTAAACTCTTGATTTTACAAAGGAGCTGGAGTTCTGGAGAAAGAACTGGTCTGATCTCAGTTAAGAATGCAACTTTATACCTGGACAATACTAGAACACTTTAGTTTGAAAATGAGACCTGCACAAAGACCTCATGGGCAGGAGATGCAGGCAGGAGAGGGGGCAGACTGAAGCTCTGTGACTGACTGATCAAGTAGCAGAGGTCCAGCTGACTTCCAGGCCTACTGCTGATTTGCTATCACCAGAGCCACGTAACACACCTTCCACATACAAAACTAGCAGAAAAATGAGTTTGAAGAGCATTTTCACTAAATCCAAGGTCATTTTGATCATTAGTGAAAGTCATTCTATTCCTACATGCTCCCCACACCCTGACCCCCTTTCCTAAAACCAAATGGGTTCTGAGATTAAGGTGGAAGTGACAAACCTGGAGGTGACCAGGCTTTACTTTATCATCTCTTTCTTCTTCTTCCACGTGTGTTTCTGGTCTTACTCTTCCCGGTTCTTCTGCAGGGAGCAGTCCAGCAACTCTGTCAAGCAAAATCACACACCCTAAGGATGACTTTCACAGACTCCTTCCCCTAGAGGCAGTTTTCTAAAGGTCTTCCCTCCTACACATGCCTCCCCCCAAAAAATCAATCTTCATCTTAGGAGCCCTGAAAGGCACATATTACCTCAACATTTAATATTTAATACAACCTTTAGATCTAGTTCTGATAACTGCCAGTTGCCCCCAATTCACTCTTTGTAAGACAATTCTACCTGAATCACAAGGTTAATAACCTGACTGCAAACCCAGCATCCTTAAGCTATCTATGGTCACCCTGGCAACTCACTATAAAGTTCTTCTTTTTAAAAGATTTCAGAAAAGTAATTTCAGTCATCAAGATTACATATTGCACAGAACAAAAAGGTTTATTATTCTTACTGTTCTCTGGATGTAACTCTACATCTCTTTTCCTCCTATGTGGAGAGAAGGGAAAAAGAGAAAAACAATCTTTCAAAAGAAGATCAAAACCAAAAGCATGAGTCAAAGCATTAAATAAATACATTTGATGTGGTTAAAAACAGGGGTTGGGGGGTAATCTGGGTTTGGGGGAGATCTGGGCAACCTTCAGTCTGGTGTTGATGTCCCACCACTCTCAAAACAAAGACGGGCCCAGGAGCTGGCCTGGCACCTGTCTGCACAGTAGAGGTCATCTAGTGATGCTATGTAAGTCAAAGATCCACCTCATGTCAGGAATTTGTTAATACTAGAAAAAAACCAAAGGAGTAATTTGGGATTCACATCAGGAAGTGATGATGTCAACCTAAACTGGACACTAGCTCTTCTCTGATGAATATCTTAGTCCACTACTTCCCTAAGTTCACAACACTTGCCATCTCCAGGATATCTGTATTTATGTATTTAAGAGGGATAAAAATATTGTGGTGATGAAACCAATCTATGTCTTGTTTGAGGTGGAGGGTACAAGAATGCATGCATGCATAAACGTGACCAGACATGCACAGTGAATAAAGTCTGTAGATTATGCCGATGTCCATTTTCTGGTTTTGCTATTACAGTTATGTGAGATGTCACCATTGGAGAAAGTTGGGTAAACTACACAGAACCCCTCTGTACTATATTATACAGAATTAATCTGTATGTGCATATATAAAATTCTGCCTCCAAACTGCCTTTAGACTTGATCTACAACATCAACTCTTCCCTGGGTCTGTCTCTCTTGGCCTGTCCTGCATATTTCAGACTCACCAGCCTGAAGTCGTGTGATTCAGTTGCTTAAATTAATCTCATATACATAGTCATCACTGGGTCTGTTTCTCTGGAGAACCCTAAGATAGATTTTATACTAATACACTACAGTAATGTATACATACATATAATCTGAAACAATACAGAAGAAACTGATGAATGCTCACCTCTTGAAGGAAGGACGGGACGGAGAGGGGGGAGCACCACCCCTATGTGCCAAACAGCCTTTTGTGCTGCTGCCAGCCCGGCCGCCCCAGGTTCAAGCAGATATAATGGCATGTGGCCCAGGCAGTGGCTAAGGATTTTAAGGCACAATGCAGTGAGATGCCAGGGCCACGGTCACACACGTGGAACATTCTAAAACCAAGAGCGGTCACAGGATTCCACGCATGGACCCCTGAGGGCACTCTGGAGACCGTCGCAGACCCTCAGGTCCCACGTGAGGAGACAGCCCACTAGAAACACAGCAGGCGGCCCTCCTCCCAGATCTCACCTGGCTCAGCCTCCCAGGCACCCGGCCTCATCTGCACAGCACAGGGCAGGCTCACAGAGGGAAGAGGGTCCCAAACCCAAAGGTCACACCAAACCCCACGGGAGAAGATTAAAGTAAGGTGATGAGGGGAGAGGGGAGGGGTCCCTCAGGAAGCTGGCCACTCAGGATTTCCAGCCTCTTCCACAGGAAGCCAGCATACGAAGCACCAAGACCCATCCTGGGCCACAATCAGAGGACTTGACCCCCCTGACCCCACAGCCCCGCTTCCCAAGCCTCCTGGATGCTGACGATGCTGACGAGGATCAGCACAGAGGAATGGGGGAGCGCACGGCTGGGGGGCTGCTGGGAACTCAGGACTGGCCCACCCCGAGGCCCCGCCCCAGCAGGCGCCACACTCAGCAGATGGTCTCGATGATTTCGTGAGCAGCATCATGGGGTTTGTCCTGAAAGACAACGGGACAGGGTTCAGAGCCCTCCCTCCCCACTCCGGTGATTCAGGTGACTAGAGAAGGCAGGTGCTGCAGCTCCCGGGACTCCCCGCCTCATTTCCCCACCCGTGGGTCCTACCAGAGAGCTCCACCCACAGCGCTGGGATCATGTCCTACCACGTGGGACACGCTGGCTCCGGAAGCGCCTGTTCCTGCAGTGCCCTGCCGCCCAGCAGGCTGCGGGGAAGGGACCGGGACGGACTTGAAGCCGCCGACCCTCCTTCCCAAGGACTTCCCCCGGGTGCTCCTGCAGCCTGGAAGCCACAGGCCTGCCTCTGAGTCCCTGAATGGCCTCAGGCCTTGGTCCCCATCTGTAAAATGGGGAAACACCACTCATGCAACCGGGAGCAGGAGAGCAGCGGTCCTCCCTCCAGGCCACAGCGGCGCTCTCCTGGCCTCACTGCGTCCAGCAGGCTGGCCTCACTGCTTTCCCTGAGGAGCACATCGGGAGTCGCTCAGGCCTTTCGCTGGGGTCTTGGTGGCCAGCTAACCCAAGACCCCGCAGAAACCAAGTGAGGACGAGGCATCGTGTGGACGGTCTGTAACTCTAGACCGCACCTCCGGCCCACCGGTGAAGGTTCCTATGGCAGTGAGGAGGGGCCTCGAAGAGGAAGCACAGTGAGAGGAGGAGCTGCGAAGAGCACAGGCTGAAGCCCGAGCTGAGATGGTCAGGCCCAGAGCTGCCAGCCCTGCCCCGGGACAGCGACTGCCACTCTCAGCCCAGGCCACCATTTCCACGCTTCACAGTGGAGGACGGCAACACGGGCAGAGCCCGTACAGGCCAGGGCACTGATGCCCGGAAGGTCCCAGGATAGGGCCCCCCATGGCGCAGCGGTCCTAACAGGTCAAACAACTCAGGAAACACCCTTTGTGTCCTAAGCATCATTTTTGCAACAGCAGCCCTACTGAGCTATAATTCACACAGAATGGGCCCCTGCTTCAAGTATACAGTTCAGTGGCTTTTAATGCATTTAGAGCTGGGCAACCATCACCTCTATCTAGTTCCAGAACATCCCATCACCCCATTAGCAGATGCACCCCAATCCCCTCCCCAGCCCCTGACAACACTAATCCACTCTCTGTTTCTATGGATTTGCCCGTTCTGGACGTTTGTAAATAGAATTACGATATGTGACCTTTTGCCCAGAATCTTATTTTTTAAGGCAAAGGAAAAAAACAATCTTCTATCGTTCTTAATAATATCCTCCAACTTACCAAGGATGGTGCAATAAATATCCATTGTACTCATATTACTTAGACAAGGCCGGGGGCGGGAGATGGAACACGTGCGGTCCAGCACAGGACAGCCCTGCAGATCAGTGGTTCCTGACACGGGGGAACCGACCTGCAGCATCAGTGCCACTGCTGACCCAGAAACCCTGGGGAAGAACCACTGATGGGAACAATCGGCCCCAAGGCCTTCTGGCAAACAGCAGAAAACAGTGAGGACAGCTGGGTTTGGAAAACAGTCTGGCAGCTCCTCAAAGGTTAAACAGTTAGCAAATGGCCCAGCAATTCCTCTCCTGGGTGTCTGCCCAAGGGAAAGGAGAATATTCGTCCACACAAAACCCTAAATATTGGGCTTCCCTGGTGGCTCAGTGTTTAAGAATCTGCCTGCCAATGCAGGGTTTGAGCCCTGGTCCAGGAAGATCCCTCATGCTGTGGAGCAATGAAGCCCGTGTGCCACAACTACAGAGACCACGTGCTGCAACTACTGAAGCCCACGTTCCTAGAGCCTGTGCCCCACAACAAGATAAGCCACCGCAAAGAGAAGCCCATGAACTGCAACAAAGACTAGATTCCACTAACCACTAGAGAAAGCCCACACATAGCAATGAAGAGCCTACGCATCCAAAAAAAACCACACCAAAGACCCAAACGTTAATGTTCACAGAGGCGTGATTCACAACTGCCAAAAGGTGGAAACGACCCAAATGTCCATCAACAGATGAACGAATGAGCAAATGTGTCCCTCCACACACTGAAATATTATCCATCCATGAAAAAGAGTGAAGCACTGACACTCGCTACAACGTGGACAGACCCTGAGATCACGATGCTCAGTGAGAGAAGCCAGATGGAGAAGGACACACAGGGTGGGATTCCATTGATGGGAAATGTCCAGAACAGGCAAGTGCACAGAGACAGAGAGTGGGTTCCTGGTTGTCAGGGGCTGTGGAGGGGGATGGGAGGGATGCTAATGGGGTGGGGTTTCCTTTCAGGATGATGGAATGTTGTAAAATTGGTAGTAGTGACGACTGCACTCAATGAATACAAAGCAGGTAATGGCACGCTTTAGGTGGATGAGGTGAAGAGTGTGGGAATTACACCTCAAAACAGCTATCAACAACAACAACAACAAGACCAAGAGGGGTCTCCCTGGCAGCCCAGTGGTCAGGACTCTGCGCTTTCACTGCCGAAGGCCCAGGTTCAATCCCTGGTTGGGGAACTAAGATCCCACGAGCCGCACAGTGTGGCAAAAACAAACAAAAAACCACAACAAAATCTATAGGAGGAAATGCGAGGTATTGTTAAAAGCACCTCCACCTCAGTAGGAAAATACTGAGCAACTAAGACACTCAAGTGGCCAACGGACTCTGTTGCTGGTCCACAACATTCAGTGAGTTCAGACAGACAGTCCTGGCAGCCCTGAATTCCCTGGGCTCCTGTACCCACTGAAAGCAGAGGAGACGCCACGCTGTCACACAGGGTTTGCTCAGAGAAAAACGCACACAGCACAGTGTACAAGGTGCTGAGGTAGTCACAGGATGAGGAGGAGGGTCTAGAACTTTCCACCAACGCTCTCCCACATCACACTCCTCCTGAGGAGAGCTGGCCCCCGTGCACTGAGGAGCCTCAGCAGCCCTGTGGGGCCCATGTGCAGGGGAGCCACAGGAGGGGCCTCCTGGAAGCCAGGCAACCTGCCCGGTCCAGCCTTCGGATGGGGCAGCCCTGGCTGAAGCCCCTACTGAAGCCTCCTGAGGGACCCTCGGCTGGAATCACCTGGCCCGCCTGCTCTGAATCCCTGCCCTCAGAAACCATGGGAGGTCATCAGTGTGCGTCTTCTCAAGCTGCTAAATTCATGTCTGCGTTTAAGCCGATACACTACCCTGCAAGCCCGGCCCGTAAGAACTAGTCTTAGAGCCACGGGAGGACGTGACAGTACCCAGGAGAGTCTCATTCCGGTTACCACTGTGGAGTTACAAAACAGTGTGCGTGCTCTGAAAGGACCCCGTGAGCACACGCGTGTGCCTGAGCGTGTGCCATGTGGCAGCCCCGTGCCAGCTTGGACTGCGCTCCCTCCCTCAGCACCCCCAGGAGGCTGGACGCGCCCCAGAGATGCTCCTCCCTGCAGGGGCAGTAGGGGCCCTCATGGCACGTGGGCCGCAGCCCTGGCTGAACCACTGTGACTCAGGCCGAATCACACAGACCTGGGAAGCCAGGGGCCTGGAATGTGGTCTCATCTGTGATGAGATGAACTCAAGCTTTCCCAAGCTTTAAAACCAGAATGAAAGGAAGGAAACAGTTTACTACATGCCTCCTATGATCTCAGGATGCTGCTTTAGGGACTGGCCAGCTTCCAGCGACCGTCCTGAGTCATAAGATTTAAGATGCCCTGATCACCATCGATGATTCAGAAGCTCTCACAGCTTCTTGGCTGTGGCCTCTTCTTCTGCTTCACAGGCCTTCAGAACAGAGCGATGCCAGAAGCCAACCCAGAAAGGTCCGACTGAGAACAGCCCTGAGGAAGCCCACGCTTAGGAGCACCCACACCTCCTCCCCCGGGGTAACCCTGGAACTCCGGGGTTTGAGGCCAGCCCTGGTCTCACTGCATGGGATGCCCGGCCTCCCCATCCCAGCTACAGCCCCGGCCCGCTGCTGGCTGCTTGCTGAGTCAGTGACTAACCCAGGCTCTTCTCACTGACGGCGTCAGAGCCTCCGCAGGAAGCCGTGCAGAGGCTTAGCAGAATGCTGCTCACCACAGAGCCGGCGGCCTCATTCCAGGGTCCTGGGAAAACAGCCGCAATAAGCACAACCATTCCCACCTGAAAAAGCACCCTGTGTGGAAGCCGGAGGCTGTCATCAGGCCTGAGCTGCCACCAAGCCCGTCCCGTCCACTCCCCTCCGCTGCCCAGCTCAGGTGAGGGCGGGGGCCTCCCACAGGGCTGGGGAGTCTGGCTGTCCCACTCAGCAGGCCCCTGCCTCCTCCTTGACCGTGAAGACAGGTGTGGGAACAGGAACTCCACCAGGTCTGGCTCTGCCCCCGCTCGTCCCCACAGGCCCTGCGTCCGGCATGAAGAGCCTGGACAGGAGGCCTGCTGGGTGCTTGCTGCCAGGGCACAGCCCACCCCTGAGCACGCAGGCTGGTTCACGGTGACAGGGGCACGACATCTGGAGACATCATCCCTGGAGGACCCAGCGAGAGGCAGGGGGCAAAGACTAGGGAGGAGACAAGACGTGGACTCCATCCTCCTCCTCCCACTTGCAGCAGGAAGATGCAGGGACCCAGGGGGCCTCCGAGGCAGGGGCATCACACCGGGATGAGCAGCAGAATCCCTGGTCAGAGTGGAGTTCTGGGGCCCACCCGCAAAGTTTCAGAGTCAGCAGGTCTGGACCCCAGGAACCCGCATTCCTAACCAGTTCCAGCTGGTGGGGAAGCTGCTGGCCCAGGGGCCCCGCTCAGAGAACCACCAGCTTGAAGCAAGCAGGGACTCTTGCTCTATCACCGTCTGCTGAGGGCACGAGTGCCCAGGAGGTGACGAGGGGGAGTACTCTGGGAATCTGCCCGCGGTCCCCACTCCCCAGCAGGCTGCAGGGGGCACTGCCTGCGGGCTGGGGGTTGCTGCCTTCTTCCCCGAGGCTCTGCACACCTCCAGAGCCCTGGGGTGGGGGCCAAGGCAAGTGGGACAGAGCGGCCAGGGTGGGATGCACGCACTGCTTCCCAAAGTGGAGAAGCACAGCAGGAAGAGTCAAAGGCAGGGGAGATGGAACACGGTGGGAGCTCTGCCAGCTGTCTCTCTGCCTCTCCCTGTGGCAGGGCTTTGAGATCAGAGATCTGGCTGGAGGAGTGGAAAATCCACAGAAGGCTCTCCGTCTGGGAGGAAAGCCAGGCAGGTGAGCAGAGGGCCCCGAGGCCCAGCGAAGGCACTCAGCCTCACCTCTCAGCCTGCGGCCCTGCTGGGGAGCACCCACTCTCCAGGGAGAGGGAGCAGGGGTGAAGGGGGAGGGGAAGGGCCAGCGCCTGCGGTGGTCCTGAGTATTCAAGAAGCGAACAGGTTTTCACTTGAAAATGAGTGCATTTCACACAGGGGTGGGGGTGGCAGAGAGACTGGCTGTGGAGCATCACACACGGGTCTCATCCACAGTCAGCCCCGGACGTCTGCAGGCCCCCAGCAAGGGGGTGCTGCCTGGCCCCAGGACCGTACCTGAGGATGAACCAGGCCAAGGATGGGAACCACCTGGTAACGCGATGCAAAGGAGAGAGTCAGGAAGGAGGCTCTCCTCCCACCGCCAACCCGGCCCTCTCCCCACAGGGCCAGGCTGGTCTCGGGACTGAGCCACGTTGCAAATCCCTGCCTGCAAGACCGGCACTGCAAGAAGAGTCAACATGGGAAAACAGGAAGGGGCTGCCGGGACCCCATGAGGTCAAAGTCCAGCTGGAGGAGGAAGAGAGAAGAGGGAGTGGGCCCGTGGCTCCCAGGCCACAGACACGGTGCAGGACACAGTGGGCCCGTGGCCCTGACTTGGGGTGGTGGGACCCGCTGTGCACACAGGGGCCCCAAAGACCAGGGTCCAAGGAAGGAGCCACCACGAGGGAGAGGGGTCTAGAGCCTCATTGTGCCCACAGTGGCCCCTGGCCACCTGGACGAGGGGCAGTGGTGCATGCTGGCCCACTCCACTGGCGTGTGCTGTGAGCACAAGGTGCACGTGATTTCTAAGACAGAGTGCGTGCGCACACACAAAGTAAAACTGCCCTTCAGTAATTATTTACATGGCATGTTGAAAACGTCGTGTCTGGGCTATACTCGGTTACGTACGATGCTATGAAAACATATCTTGCCTCCTCCTTCTGACTCGTCACGTGGCTCCCAGGAGGGCACGCACATGGCTCGTGTGCCCCCTCACCTACCGCCGCACCAGCGGGAGCATTTCCAGACCTGACCCTGAGCCTGAGCTCCACGCCTGGGTCCGCAGCTCATGGAAGCCAGTCTGCGCAGAGCCAGGACCGGCCGCAACGTCCTGCTGTCCGGGCAGCCGTCCTTCTGCAGGACGGGCATGGGTGAGTCCACAGGAGGACAGGGCGCCATAGAGGCTCCAGGGACGACAAGACCATTTCAGTTGCTTCAATCCAAACTAGCCCACCTGTAAGAGCCCAGGCCGCCCAGCCACCCAAGGAGCTGCTGCAAGTGCTGAGTGCCTGACGCTGGGGGTGTGCGTGGAGGGGCCGTCGTGGAGTGACCCCGGTGGGACAGGGGAACGCGACGACCAAAAGTTCACCACCAGAACTCTTCTCGCCCTCACCAAAGAAAATGCTTTACTGCCACAGGAGCAGTGCAGCCTGAGGCCGAGGCCGTGATGGGAAGGGAGGGAAAGCCCAGGGATGGAGGAGGTCCTTCCGAGGAGGCACAGCTGGAGAAGGACACGCCTGCGCTCCCCGAGCGACAAGAAGCAGCACGGCCTCCACCCCGCGGTCTCAAAGGCCAAGTCGAGCGACGCCCCCAGCCTTTCAGCTATCTCCCACTCCAGCAAGGGGTCCTATTAGCACCGTATCAGTGCAACCTGCGTCGCGTCACCCCACCCCAGGACCAAGCCAAACGAATGCCTCTCCAGGAACCTCGAGACCCCATGACCTGGGACACACACATGGGAGCATCACTCAGCCACGCAAAGGGGTGAAGCCCTGATGCTCACAACAACGTGGACAGACCCTGAGAACACGATGCTCAGTGAGAGAAGCCAGACACAGAAGGACACACAGCGTGTGATTCCATTGATGGGAAACGTCCAGAACAGGCAGATCCACAGCCACAGAGAGTGGGTTCCTAGTGTCAGGGAATGGGGCAGGGGACTGCGGGCCCTTTGCGCTGATGGAATGTTCTCGAATTAGACAGAGGTGATGGCTGCACAGCTCTGTGAATATAGTAAAAGCCATTCAATTGTACACATCATATGAGTGAGTTCTGTGGTGTGTGAATGCGATCTCAACAAAGCTGTTATTTAAAAAGACACAAAACCCATGAGACCCGGCACAGCTCCTCCTCCCCTTTTCCCATCCCTTCACCTAGTGTCTGTCCCAGATCAGCTGTGGGCCCAGCATGTCCTGCGGCCCCAGAACCTGCTCCCTGGTGGGAGCCTCACTCAGCCCGCAGGGTGAGCACAGAGCAGACGACAGGGAGTCACTGACACACCAGGGGAAACGTGAGCCGCCACCACCACGTGATGTGCAAATCCTTCCCGAGAGCTCCCTGCCCCGAGCCCCATGACTCCCGCTGTCCCTGTGGGCACCACCCCATGGCGGTCCCCCACACCCCAGCACACAGCCTGCAAAAACCCCTTCCCCACCCAGGAAAAGCCGCATCAGGTTTTTAAAGGACCAGCGTTCTCAGAGGTAACCTCTCTCACACACCAGCTGCCCGCGCACCTGGTGTGAGTCTGACACGCTTTCTGGACATCGGCCGCACACCCCATGTCTAACTGAGGGGATTCAAACGGAAGCCCCTCAGAGATGAGGAGGCATTCTCATCCAAGGTCAATACTCAGTGAAGCACACAGCCTCCAACCTCCCAACTGCAGCTCAGGGAAACCTGTGACTCGGCAGCCCTGCCAGGCGCCCTGGACAGGAAGAGGGCCTGGTCCGACACAGGGGTGTCGAGGAACAGAGCCCCGGGCTAGGCACCATGACAGCGGCCGTGGGTGGGGAGAGAGAGTCTGGGAAGGAACGAGAAAGGCGGGCAGTGAGGGAGGCACTGCAGAGCCACACGTGAGCTGCGGAGGATGGTGGACAGACACCCGGCATGGCCACTGTGAGCACCCTTGGGACTGCTCAACGCCATGGGCACGGCAGGAGACCCGGCTGGTGGGAATGGCAGGGACAGCTCGAAGGGACAGAGAAGATGCCAAAGAGGCCTCCAGGCAGCACCCTGAGTGGGAGGAAGGAAACAGGACTGTCATCCCACAGCCAGGGAGAGAAGACGCACGCACTGGGGAAGAGCGCCAGGACCACGAGAGGAGGACACGGCAGAAAGAAAGAGGGAGGAGAGGGGTTTCCTGGGAGACGTGCGCCAGGCCTGGGACCCAGGGATGCGCAGACACAGCCAGTCGCACCCTACAGGTCCCCAAGTCCAAAAGGGACACCAAACACTCTGTATCTTGATTGTACCGATGCCAATGAAATCAGTACATCGGTGCGTAGCTTCGTAAGATGCCACCATCGGGAGAAAGTGAGTAAAGAGAACGTGGGACGTGTCCAACTTATTTCTGGCGGCTGTGCAAGAATCTACGATAATCTCAAAATAAAAAGTTTAATTTAATTAAGGAAAAAAGAACACAGCTCCTAGAGGTACACTGGGGGAAGGTCCCCCTGCAGCTCCCGGCCGCCTCCTGCCTAGTGAGGATCCAAAGGGCCGGCTGCCTCTGTTTCCTCCCACCAGGAACAGAGTATACAGGCTGCATGTGGATGTTAGGGACTGAAGTATGAAAGCTAACAGCCACGTACTACGGAATACAAGGCTTCTTCTGGTGATCACTTCCTCTCTAGAGAGGCTACTTCACACACGGAAAGTCGTCAAAGGGTTAACCTGCCTTCCACCTGAGTTCAGATTAGGCAGGACTCACACCAGCAGAGGTCAGATCAGAAAATATTCTCTGAGTCACGGGGAGGGACGGCTCACTCGGCAGCCCAATTCAGCTACTACTCACTGTGGAGTGAAGGGCGTGACTGCTCAGCGGGCATTCATCAGAGCCTCGTGGGCTCTCAGGAGGAAGCCAGAAGCAGGCGGGGACAGTCACGCTGAGGCCGCTCCACACCCACAGCCTCAGTCAGTCACGGAGGGGAAGGACCACTGCACGCCCTCGCTGGCTCCTGCCCTGCCATCAGGCAGCCGAAGATACCACCTGCTTCCTCCTGAGCTGAGACCTGGTTTTCCCACCAAAAGAAGGGACATCCTGCTTTAGAAATGCCACCGTGAGCTATAAGTGGATATCTGGGAACTCTCAGTCACAGAAGGAACAAAACTCGCCCTGCACCCCGCCCTCCTATTTGTCAATTGTGCAGAAGCCCATCTTGGAGGCTGGACATTTCTGCGTACAGGCAGTTGTGGCTGTTTGCACTTCCTCCTGCGGGTGCCCCCTCCTCAGAGAAGCCACCCACACCTCCCCCAGGGCAAATCTGGCAGCCCCACCCTCTGGGACCTCAGCTGATCCCATATACGGGGCATCACACCTCAGCTGAACTTCTGTGTTTACAGATCACCTACCGTCCTTAGTTCATAAGTTTTGAGAATAAGAACACTGTCACCCTCAGAATGGGAGAAAACATTTGCAAACGAATCAATGGACAAAGGATTAATCTCCAAAATATATAAACAGCTCATGCAGCTCAATATTAAAGAAACAAACAACCCAATCCAAAAATGGACAGAAGACCAAATACACATTTATCCAAAGAAGACATACAGATGGCCAAGAGGCATGTGAAAAACTGCTCAACATCACTAATTATTGGAGAAATGCAACTCAAAACTACAATGAGGTATCACCTCACACCAGTTAGAATGGGCATCATCAGAAAATCTACAGACAACAAATGTTGGAGAGGGTGTGGAGAAAAGGGAACCCTCTTGCACTGTTGGTGGGAACGTAAATTGATACAGCCACTATGGAGAACAGTATGGAGGTTCCTTAAAAAACTAAAAATAGAATTACCATATGATCCAGCAATCCTACTACTGGGCATATACCCAGAGAAAACCATAATTCAAAAAGACACAGGCACCCCAATGTTCACTGCGGCATTATTTACAATAGCCAGGTCATGGAAGCAACCTAAATGCCCAGTGACAGACGAACAGATAAAGAAGTTGTGGTATATATATACAGTGTAATATTACTCAGCCATAAAAAGGAATGAAACTGAGTCATTTGTTGAGACGTGGATGGATCTAGAGATTGTCATACAGAGTGAAGTAAGTCGGAAAGAGAAAAACAAATATCGTATATTAACGCATGTATGTGGAACTTAGAAAAATGGTACAGATGAACTGGTTTGCAGGGCAGAAGTTGAGACACGGATGTAGAGAACAAACATATGGACACCAAGGGAAGAAAGCCGCAGGGGGGTTGGGATGGTGGTGTGCTGAACTGGGCGAGTCAGATTGACATGTATACACTGATGTGTATAAACTTGATGACTAATAAGAACGTGCTGTATAAAAAAATAAATAAAATAAAATTCAAAAATCAAAAAAAAAATACTGTCTACTGTCCTCTGCACCCCCTGGAACACTCACTGTAAATATCCAGGAGGTGCTTGCAGAACGAATGAATCAATGAACAAACAAGCTCACTCATTTCAAACGTGCAGTCACATGCGTAATCTGACCTTCTAAGAAGTTAAGCTTCTGGAAGGAGCCCATTTTCTTAATGTATTCAGCATCGAGTCATCACAAAACATGAACTCTTATAAAGTCCTGCCCCCTCACTTCCCATGAGAAAGCAAAATTCCTCAGCAGGGAAATGGGAGGGTAGCAGACATTACCCGCAAAGCTTTAGGAAGGCTGCGGCTCGCTGAGCACTTCACTAGGGCCCCTGACCGCCTGCCTGGTAGTAGGACAGACACACCAGGAACGGCTGCTGACCGGCAGAAAGAGCGCCCGGCCACGCAGGCAGCACACCCCGCACCCTGCCAAGCGAGGTCTGGCCAGCAAGGGAAAGACGCTCTCCACTGCAGAACCGCCCACCACTAGAAAGCCAGGTCCTGCCAGGGTCTGGACACACGAGGCCTTCCTTACAAGGGTTACAAATCTGTGGCCTCACTCTGCCTCGAATAAAAGACAGTGACGGGGACAACGTGACCATCTCCAGATGAACTTTCAACTTCGTTTCAGGTGCCTGGATGATGGGTCACAGTGGATTTCTAAACTCTTCCAATATTCAAAAATATCAATTTCTAAGATGCAGGAGGGTTGTTAAACATACACTTAGCACAGACCCCAGTCCCACTCCTGAGTATTTTCTCAAGTGAGGTAAAAACCCAAGTTCACATGGAAACCTGCCCTGGGATGTTTACAGCAGCTTTATTCCTGATCCCCTCAAAAGTGGAAACATCCCACAAGTCCTGCCACCCGCAGGCGAATGGACAAACGGAAAATGGAATACAACACAGCCAGAAAAAGGAGTGGCTTCTCATACTCACAACAACAGGGATGACGGACTTCCCTGGGGGTCCAGTGGCTAAGACTCCGTGCTCCCAATGCAGGGGGCCCGGGGTCCATCCCTGCTCAGGGAACTAGATCCCCCACGCCGCAACTAAAACATACTACAAGCGGCAATGAAGATCCCATGTGCCGCAACTAAGACCCAGCACAGCCAAGTAAATAACTAACTAAATAAATATTTAAAACAACAACAACAAAAAAAACAAACCCGGGAGGAATCTCGCATAGGTTTTGCTGAGCCAAAGCAGCCAGAATCAAAAAGCTACATGCTGTTGTTCCGCTTATCTGACTTTCTGGAAAAGCCAAAACCTTAGGGACAGAGAGGAGATTAGTGGCCAAGAGGCTAGAGGCACCCTGGCGCCAAAGGGCAGCAAATGGGATGACAGGATTGCTCTGCCGCCTGATGGCGATCAAAACTCCTACCACTGTGCACTACAAGTGAACTAGGCTTCACAGCTACTAAGGACACACAAATTATTACATTTTGAAAACTGCGCCGGCCAGCCAGCCCGTGCATGACAAGTGCAGTAAGAGGGGCGGGGAGGCGAGGCAAGTGGATCAGCTGGAGTTCTGAAGGTTCTCCCCACTTTCAGTTTCCCTCCCCTGGCATGTCTCCCCGCCCGGCCCACTGCTGCTCAGGCCGCCCACCCCGGCCACCCGGAGTTACCCAACCGGAAAAGCCAGAGCCCAGGCTCAGCCACGCCTCCAGGCACAGGAAGGGCAAAAACAGAAAGCGCCAGTGCGCAGTGGAGGGCTGGAAACCCTCGGACCTCAGATAACTGCGGAGAACCGGGCCTCGGAGTCAACATCGGCTCCCAGGCGGTCCCAGCGTCCCGACCCCGACCCCGGCCGCGACACAGTTTCCACAAAACTGACACACACGGAGCCCGCGCGAGGGGCGGGTCGCGTGGGCTTCCTCGCCGGGTCGCCTGGAGGCCGGTCCCCCGCAAGCCCAGCGCACGAAAGGGCGCCCCAAAGGCGCCGGCCCAAGGCGCCCGCTGCGCTTTCCCTCTGGAAGGTGGGCTGCGGGGCCCAAGCGTAAACCCTGAGACAAGGTACACGCGCACCACGCCGCCACAGGGGACGAGAGGCCGGGCGCACACCTGGCCAGACACCCTGCATTTCTGGAATCACCGAACTTCTGTGTAAATTTCCCTTTGGCGTGTCATTTTCCAAAGGCCAATCAAGATCAGGGGACAGAACACCTCCTCTCCAAGTGTCCTGCCAGCCCACCCACTCAAGATCAGAGGGACAAATGCCTAACAAAAACAAAACAAAAGAGAAACACAAAAAACTGGAGAGAGGGAGGAAAGGGTGCCCTCAAAAATAAAAAAAAAACCTAAGCACGTTGACAGCGCTAAGAATAAACTACCAGGAAACAGAGTCCCTACATGTCACATCCTAAAGTACAGAAGGGCAAGCCCGCCGGCAGTTCCAGGCCCGTGGGGACCGGGGTCCCCAGCCCTGCAGAGCCAACCACAGACCAGCTCGGGCGTCCCTAGGAATCGCGGGGTCCTCGCGGCCGAGTCTGAGGCCCCGGCTGGCGCTGGCTCCCCTCTGCTCACCCTGCGCGCGGGGGCTGGAAACGGCCGTGGAGAACCATGGCGGGGTGGGAAGGGGGGCTCCAAAGAAGGTCTGGTGACTCGAGTCGCTCCGTTTCTCGGTGGGCTCAGCGCGAGCCGTGGGGGAAGAGGGGCGGGGGTCCGGGAGGAGGGGACGGGTGGCACTTACGTAGACCGGCAGCGGCCACAGGCAGACGGCGGGCTCGGCCCCCACGAGCGACTCCAGCCTCAGCTCCAGGTTCTCCCCCATGTCTTCGCGCGCGGCCCCCGCACCGTGCTAGTCTGGCGGTTGGGGGAGGGGCGCGGCGCCGCCGGCGGTGGCGGTGCAGGCGGGCAGGCGGGCGGCTGAGGGGAGGGGGCCTGGCCTGGGCCTCAGCAGCCGCCGCCGGGCTCCCATCCGGCCCTCGGCTCCCTCTGTGGTCACAGGCCCGGGGCCTCCAGCGCTGCTGCGAACTCGGGCCGGCGTGAGGCGAGCAGAATGAGCCGCGTGCCTGGCCGAACCACTCGCGGCGCGCGCAGCCCACCCCGTGGACTCGCCCGCTCTCACACACGCATGTCTTCAGCTGCCCTCGGCTGCCCCCGTCCACCCCCACTGGCCCGAAGTTGGGACCCGAGGAGAGGCCTCGGGGCCTGGGGTGGCAGGTTCGACTCCCGCCCTTGACGTACCGTGACACACCCTCTCCCCCCCAAAAATAAGACGGTAATTCCTCATTAAATATGACAGCCGGAATCCCGGCTTCTGTTCACAAAAATGCCGTGTATTTAGCCTATGCTAGGCACCAGACCACGGACGCTCAGTACTGGCAAAAAAGGAAATGCCCTGTCCTCATGGCACTGCCATTTTAATTGGAATAGTAGTGACAATGGTCAAGGGAGAAAATAAACTGTCATCATCACCATGGGGATGGTTAATCTCATGTGCGCACTGCGTGGGGCCCCGGCAACCACAAACATTATTCCAGATGTGGCCAGGAAGGTATTTTTCGGAAGAGATTAACACTGAAATTGGTCCATTTTGCGTAAAGGAGATTGTCAATGCCGCGGCGTGGGTCCATCAGTTGAAGGACTGGAGAGAAAAATGAGGTTCCCTAGAAAGAGGGAACTGTTCCTCCAATGGCCTTGGGACATCAGCTCTTCCCTGTGTCTCCAGCCCAGAGTCCTGCCCTGACTTGCCTGCCTCACGGTCACGAGTCAACTCCTTAAAACAAAACTATATATGTAAACATACTGAATATATACAAGCCTTTTAATTTGTATGTGTGTATACATATATATATGTATATACATATGTTTATATGTGCGTGCATTTGTAGTATATGTGTAAGTACTATATACAGTATACATACAAGCCTATATATGTGTGTGTATATATTGTATACATGTAGGTGTATATATAGAGTATACATATTATAAATGTGAATATGCTGTATATATACACACACCCATATATTGATATATGAGTGTGTGTACATATACAGTATATGTACACTGTACATATGTATGTATACAGTGTATATTTATATATAGTGTGTATATATGTTGTATACCTGTATGTGTATACGTTGTATAGGTATTATATGTATATATGTATATACTATATATAGACACACTTGCGTATGTATTTATATGTGTATGTACATGAGCATATTTACATATAGGTGTGTATGTGTGTGTATACATTGTGTATATGTATGTGTATATATCTTATATATATGATATATGTATGTATATATACGATGAATTTATATATACAGTACATATATATTTTTATGCTTCATGCTTTTATATGTAGGTGTATATGTGTGTCTATATGTATGTACGTGTATGTATTGCATATATTATATATGTATGTATACTGTATATATACACACCTAAATATCTTTGTATGTGTGTATATATGTATGATATATATGTACCTAGGTGTGTCTATTGCATATGTTATATGTATGTGTACATACTGTATATATACAAACTATGCATTTTATATGTGTGTATGTATAGCATATATGTATATTGTGTGTGTGTATATGTGTGTATACATACTGTATACAAACGATGCATTTTATATATGTGTGTACATATGTATGTGTGTATTGTATATACTATATGTGTATATGTCTGTATGCGTACTGCATATGTACACAGCTGTATATTTTTGTATGCGTGTACATATGTACGTGTTGTGTGTATGCACACACAAACACCCTGTGGATTCTGTTTGTCTGGAGAACCCTCACTGATATGGACACTTATGACAATTGAGCACCTGCCCTTTGCCAGCCAGGGAGCCAAATACTTGTCTTTTTGGTGTCTCCCTTAAGTGTCACAAGTCCCGGGCGGGAAGGTGATGCCGCTCCTACCAGTTGAGGTGCCTCAGGGTCAGAGAGGTGCACAGCGCAGGGGGCTGGAGCCTGGTGGAGCCCAGGTGGAGTTCTAGCAGCAGTACAGCCTAGCAGTCCCACTTCCCCGGGTGCTTCTCACAAAGACGCCGAGGGAGAGACTGCGTCTGAAGGAGGGGATGAGGAAGCTTCCATGGGTCCACAAGCCCAGACCAAGGCTGACTCGTCAAGGGTGTTAGAGGTCAGGACTGTGGTTACCCTGGGGGTGGGGTTACACAGAGCCATTCCCATTCTGAAAAAGTATCCATTCTGCTCTTCTTTGTATGTTTAACCCCTCCCCCAAATCTTTTAAAAACAGATTCTCTTGGCTGCTGGGAGCACACACGGGGAAGTTGTGTGTGAGGGGGGGTGATCCAAGGGACAGGGAGGATAAGCCCCCCACTCGTAGGGCCAGGAGTGGCTCAGCTTTGTGAGCTAAGGATGGCCCGTGAGGTCCCAGAGAGAAGGGTCCCAACTCCGTCCCTGCTCCGTGCACCCCATTCCCAGCCTGAGAAGCCGAGAGCCACCCACACACACACACACCAGGGAGGAGAGCCAGTCACCCTGGCTCACAGGCTGCGGCTCCAAGGCTCCAGGCACTAGGAGCTATTTTCAGCTTTCATGCCCTAAGACACGGCCAGAGCTATTTTCTCTGGAAACTCTCTGTCTGTCTCTCACCCGCCCTCCCTCCCTCCCTCCTCCGCCTCTTCCCCTCCTGCTCCAGCTGTCCTGCCCATCACCCTGCATTTCTACACAGGATGGCTCACAGACATCTGCTCTCCGTGTCCACCCACCACCATTCGATGGATGTCAAAGCAAGCCCTGGTGAATTCCCTGGAGGTCCAGCGATTAAGACTCCAAGCTTCCACTGCAGGGGTCGTGGGTTTGATCCTTGGTCAGGGAAATAAAATCCCACATACCGCACGGCACGACCAAAATGGATAAAGAAGATGTGGCACATACATACAATGGAATATTACTCAGCCATAAAAGGAAACGAAATTGAGCTATTTGTAATGAGGTGGCTAGACCTAGAGTCTGTCATACAGAGTGAAGTAAGTCAGAAAGAGAAAGACAAATACCGTATGCTAACACACATATATGGAATTTAAGAAGAAAAAAATGTCATGAAGAACCTAGGGGTAAAACAGGAATACAGACACAGACCTACTTGAGAATGGACGTGAGGATATGGGAGGGGGAAGGGTAAGTTTTGACAAAGCGAGAGAGAGGCATGGACATATATACACTACCAAACGTAAGGTAGATAGTTAGTGTGAAGCAGCCGCATAGCACAGGGAGATCAGCTCGGTGCTTTGTGACTGCCTGGAAGGGTGGTATAGGGAGGGTGGGAGGGAGGGAGACACAAGAGGTAATAGATATGGGAACAGATGTATATGTATAACTGATTCACTTTGTTATAAAGCAGAAACTAATAAAAATAATAATAATAAATGAATGAAAGATAAAGTTATAGTGATGAAACAACCTTAGTGGTTCAAGGATGGGACGTATAGCTTTATGGTATAGAATAAAGGTCCAGAAACAGATATATGAGAACTTGATATGAAAGAAAGTGAGGAAACTAAGGAGTTTTCAATAAAAGGCATTAGGACAATTGCATACCCATGTGGGAAAAAGTAAAGTAGAAAAAAAAAAAAAAGCAAGCCCCAGTCAGGTGTGACCTTGGGCCCAGGGCCATTGGCACATGTTGTCGTGTGGGATGTTCTTCCTTAGACTCCTCCCTCCCTCCTGTGCCACTTTCCCCGCCAGGTAAAGAACTCTGCCTGGTCAATAAGACCCTAGAGGTCCTTGGCCATTGCTATTGCAGTTGGAATTGTTACTGTGTTTACATAGGCTGACCAACACCTGCCCCCAGTTTGCCCAGGACCACTCAGGTTTGAGCGCTGGAACTGTGGGGAAACCCTCATTCCCGGGGAGCCCCAGAAGGCTGGTCAGCCTATTTAGGACGGATCTCTCACTTGATCTCCCAACCCCCGAGAGCCAGAAAGGGAATCTCCCCCCTCCTTCCATTGTAACCTTCATTCATTCATCCACTCATCCCTTTATTCAACTCCTTTATTCAGCAAGTATTTATGAAGCATCTACTACACATCAGACACTCCTCTAGGTGCTGGGGACAGTAAACTGAGAAGGTGTGATTGATTACATGGGGATGATGTCTCGGAGACCACTGCAGGGCAGGGGAGGTGGGAGAGGGAAGGGGCAGTTCTAAATGCAGGCTCTGACGGGATTGAGGAAGACCTTGCCCTGGGCCAGGCTGGTTGCTTCAACACAGCTGTCCTCACCCAGGGCCATCCTGCCCCCGCCTCACCCAGTTTTTTGGTGATGTCTGGGAAAATCTGTGGTGGTCACTACTGGGGTGCAGAGGCCCCTGGAATCAAATGGGTGGGGCCAGGGATGCTGCTGAACCCCACACAGTGCCCAGGAGGGGCCCCCAGCTGAGGATGACCCATCCCAAATAACCCCAGTGCCATGGGGGAGACCCTGCACTAATATTATTCAGACCAGCTGGTGCCCCTAGATTCCTGCACAGGCAGGGACTCTAACCGGGTCACCTCTGTATCCCAAGGTGACCTAGAGTGGGGCAGCCAGGAGGGCTGAGTATTGGGGGTGAAATGACAAATCTCTGTGCCCACTCTCCCCACCACACCCCAGGGTCGATGGCCTCTATCTCCTCCCTGTGCAGGTAGCTTTTCCCTGAGCCATTTCTTCTTGTCAAGGTCCCTGTCACAGGTTGGGTTCCCCGTAGATGACATTGAGAGCAAGGATTGAAGTGCAGGTGGTTGATGTGAGACGTGCAGTGAACAGATACAGCTGCCATAGGGTCCCGCAATTCCACTCCTGGGCGTAGGTCCGGAGAAAACTCTAATTCAAAAATATACATACACCCCTGGGATTTCCCTGGTGGTCCAGTGGTTAAGACTCCCTGCTTCCAGTGCAGGGAGCATGGATTCCATCTCTGGCCAGGGAACTAAGATCCCACATGCCGTGTGACAAAAAAAATAGAAAGAAAGAGAGAAAGAAAGAAAGAAAAAGAAAGAAAGAAAGAAAGAAAGAAAGAAAGAAAGAAAGAAAGAAAGAAAAGATGCATGCACCCCAATGTTCATTGCAGCACTATTTACAATAGCCAAGATGTGGAAACTACCTAAATGTACACTGATGGATGAATGGATAAAGAAGATGTGGTACATATATACAATGGCATATTATTCAGCCATAAAAAGAATGAAGTAATGCTATTTGCAGCAACGTCGTGGATGGACCTAGAGATTATCATACTCAGTGAAGTAATTCAGAAGAGAAAGACAAATATATGATCTCACTTATATGTGAAATCTAAAATACGGCACAAATGAACTTACCTACGAAACAAAAACAGACTCACAGACACAGAGAACAGACTGATACGGGTTTGGGTCTCTCAGGGCCTTGGCTGTTTTATCAGTTAATCAAGCCTCTCATGAACCATGCTGAGTCTGAAGAGTTACTACGATACAATTTGATTTTACAGCACTATCCCCCAAATTTAAAAACAATCTCAAAAGCAAGCCAATCCCCCACTCCTAGAAGAGTGAAACGAGGCACATTTTTGTTCCCAGAATCCAGTACAGAATTTGACCAAAGAACATAGCAGAAACTGAATGGCATTTGAGAGAAAGAGAAAGTCTCTTTGGTTTTAGCCTCACTAGGATGTCCATTAGTCTATGCCATTTCTTTGAAATTTCTGACCTGCGAACTTCGAACCAGGAGGAATCTTTTAGCCTGACGTTGATTTGTCACTATGAATTTGCCATGTGCAGTGCACAGCCCTGAGCATCTATCACACGTGAACTCTTGAGCTATCCTTCCTCTTTGATGACCTTGTGGTTCATACTGCAGTACTGAACTAATTAAGGGTTCTGTCTAGTGACATTACACCTCCAGTTCTGAGGCGTAGATTTGACAGTCCATGCTGCCATGGCCATTTTCACTGCCTCCTGCTATGGAACTGCCTAGACCAAAGGCAGCTGCCTTTAAGAGAACATTTCTTTCTCCAACATAATTGACAAATCCAGTGTCAGCTTGGGTCCACATGTAAAGGGAGTCACTTGAGGCTACGGTAGACCATATGTGTCAATGCCGACAAGTTCTATAAAACATGTTTTCCTTACAATTGAGTCTTTGTCTCAGTCAAGCCTGCTTGGGAAAAACTGTACCTGAAGGGTAAGGCAAGGTGGACAGCTGCCTGAGATTTTCTGCCCTGTAAACTCCTGCACACTCTCAAGTCAAGTGCCAGGTATACTCAAGACCCTCCAGGTGCCTTATTCATTCCACTCCAGGTATTGCTCAGTCACCTGCAACCCCCTAATGCCCCTTTCTTTATGTCAGACCTTTACTTAAGTGGCTCTAAAGAAACAGCCACTTTCCCACACCATAAGCTGCAGCCATCAGCCAAGATCAAAGTATCTTATGGCTGGTATAGTGGGTTGGATGGTGGCCCCCAAAAGGATATATCCATGTCCTCATCCTTGATGGTTACCTCATTTGAATAAAAACGTTTTTGCAAATGTCATTAAGGATCTTGACATGGGATTTCCATCCTATATTATCTGGATGGGTCCCAAATAGAATGACAATTGTCCATATTATACAAGAAGGGCAGAGGGACATTTGAGACAGACAAAAGAGAAGATACAGACACAGAAAGGGGGTGATGTGAAGACAGAGACAAAACTGAGTGATGTGGCCTCAAGCCAAGGAAGCTGGCAACCACCAGAAGCTGAAAGAGGCAAGGGATAGAATCTCCCCTAAAGCATCTGTAGGGAGAGCAGCCTTGCTGACACCTTGATATCAGACTTCTGGCCTCTACAACTGTGAGATAGTATATTTCTATTGTGTTAAGCCTCCAAGTTTGTGGTAGTCTGTTACAATAAGCACGGGAGAATAATACAACATGTCTTAAACCTTTTCTAGGCTTCAGCAGTTTACTGCACAAACTTAAATATTTTCAAACAGTCAAAGGTCCCAATATCCCACCATACATTAAAGACCAAGGCACTGGACTACCTTCCTTGGCAGTACCAAAATATTTTCCACATGGACATTTTCCTCTCCAAAATGTCTGCTCCTTTCTTTTTATTTCTCAGTATTCCCAGGTAATGCACCAAATGTTAGGGTCTTTTAATTACCTTTCAGCAGCTACAATGCCTTAATTCCATTTGGCTTGGCATAAATTAGAAAATAAGAGAAAAATGGAGGGCCGAATATTCCTGTTACTGTTGATAACCCTGGCTTGAGAATCCAGTTTGAATGAAATGATCACATAACTGAACCACAGAATGGGGCAGATTTACTAACTAGTAATACACAGAATGAGAGAAACAGAAGACATTCACTCACACTCTCAAGGGAGAGAACAGAATTAGTCAAGGCAAGCATGCATGCTTAATTCTTTTCAAGCTTTCAATATAAGTCACTTGATCACCCTGGGGCAGAGCCAGTAAAGAAACAACGCTGATAGGACCCTATGAGATCTCTTGACAGGACTAAAACATCAGGAGCAGGAAAGGAACATTCCCTCACTCCCCACCACCACCACTCCCAGCAGTAAAAAATGATCATCCACATTGACAATGTAAAAGAAATCAGAAGCTACGTTAACTCTGATTCACTCTTAGTATACTAACAGCTAATCAGGAGCCTTGTGTAAAAGCATCTTGATTGGGTTTCTCTGGTGTCGCATTGGTCTGGGAAGATCCCACATGCCTTGGAGTGGCTGGTCCCGTGAGCCATGGTTGCTAAGCCTGCACGTCCGTAGCCTGTGCTCCGCAATGGGAGAGGCCACAACAGTGAGAGGCCCACGTACCACACACACACAAAAAACCCCATCTTGATTAGTTGCTAATAAAACTCTTCAGAAGCAGAATCCTCCACATGCAGCAAAGGGAAGATGCAGACCTGTATGCTTCAGGATTTTCTCACCAAAACCCCACACAATTTGTTTACTATTCCAGCCAAGTATGGCCTAGCCCTACCCTTATCCCTGTTTTTCTTGGTGTAGTAATAAAGAAACAGAGATGGAAATAAAGAAGAGATATCAGGTAGAAAGATATAAAATAGTGGGGAAAATAATATGTGAAGTCAAGTACCACAACCATTTACTAACAGTGAACTTTCAGCACCAACATTATTATTTTTTCCTGTTATATCTGTAAATGATAATAACTAATATGTACATAACAATTTTCAATTTAATCAAATCTCATTTTTATAACTAACTACTTCGCAACAAGTAACATGCTAAGGCAACATCAATAGATGAAAAAAGGTAGTCCCTGGCCCCAGGGAATGTGGCCCAGGAGAAGACAGAGATATGTAAAAAATACAATTACAATACAGTGTAGCAAGTGCAGCAATCAGGCATGCAGAAGTGCAAGGGTAGCAAAAAGGAGCGTGTGATCACAACACTAAAAAGAAGACTGCACAAAAGACATAATATGTAAACTGAGGTTTGAAAAATGAAGTGGATTTTTCAGGTGCCCCATAGGGAGAAAGGAATTCTTGGAGGAGGGAAAAGCATAAAAGAAGACAGTGAATTGTTCATATAATCCAGAAGTGAAGTAGGCAATGGCAGGAGAAATGATTGGACGCAGGAATCATGAATACTTGCGTGTCTGCATTTTAGCAAGTCCATACTAAAGGAAATTTTGAGGATCAACTCAGGGGCGGGGGACAGCAGGGGGACAGAACTAGTCATTCCTGCAAGAAACACTGGAACCAGTTTCTACCAACCCACCAATAAAACGACTTCAAAGGCAACATGGTATCACAGAGAGGGCTTGTTTGTTTGTTTGTTTTTAGTTCATTAGGCCTCACTTAAAATTCTGATTCCACAATGCACTTGCTTTGGGATCTTGAACAACACTCATAACCTCTGCAAGTCTCAGTATAGTAAGTTTATGTGATTACCTTCATCTGTAATATCCCTGTGTTGCAATCTTAATGGAAACTCAAGTTCAGGTCAAAGACAAGTTTCTCTGTGACTTGGGCCCAGCCACTCCATGGCACGTGGGATCTTCCCAGACCAGGGCATGAACCCATGTCCCCTGCATCAGCAGGCGGACTCTCAACCACTGTGCCACCAGGGAAGCCTTACTGCATCACTTTTTTTTGTGACCCTTCAGTGTTCCATTATATGAATATGCCACAGTACACATAGCTTATCCAATCTTGTATAAAAGTTATGTTCAGTTTTTCAGTTACAAATAGTACTATGATATATATCCTTACCTATATCTCTGACTATTTCTTTTGGTTAAATTCGTAGAAAGAGAGTTGTTGGATCAAAAGAGTATAGACATTTTAAAGACTTTTCTTACAGAATCTTGGCTTAATCTGATAGGAGAATAACCATATTTTGTTTTATTTTGTATTCGTTTGATTTACTGGTGAGGTTTACTGGCTGTTTGTATTAATTTGGCTAGTTGGTTAATTACACCGTGTGTCCATTCTTCTGTAGTGAGAGTTTGTAAGGGTTGTATCATATCCTGTCAGATCCATACATCTGACTTGCTATTTCTGTATGTCATGGGGTGTTGAAAGACTCCAGTTATTTTAATGTGATGGTCCACTCAACACTTCAATAAATGACTCAGGATAGTTTCCTTTCATGTAATATTTTTTAATACCTGTGCATTTGCAATGATCCCTTTTGTTTAAATGAGTAGGTTGTTCAGCCCCAGAACTACTAGAATTCATGATCATTTGTTCTGGTTTTTGTCTGACCTTTTACTGGGAGATTTCTTGACCATCATACTTTCATGATAGGTTTTTAGTATGTATTCTCTATTCACACATTGTTTGAATTTGTTATTATTTGTATCCTAGAAAACGGTACTTTTCTAATGTTGTATTTCACTTATGGTTTTAGCAGATAATTTTCTAATTAAAGTGATTTATACCTGTAAATTGTTCTTATCCCTACTGTGAATAGAGGTGAACCTAGATACTAAGCCTGCTTCCACCAAGAGCATTATTTCCTTCCTGTGCAACCTCTGAATTCTTGCAAGGAGCACTTTATTCATTTGTCAGTTTCACAAGTAATTTTTTAATACCTTCTGTGTGCCAGATGCGGGTTTAGGCACTACGGATAAAGCAGTGAAGCAGACAGGCAAAAGTCTTGCCCTCATGGAGCTTACATTCTAGTGAAGGAGATCAGATAGAAATGAGTAAACAGATAAGTAATATAATTTTAGAGAGTAGGAAGTGCAAAAATATCTTAATGTAAGGAGAATGAGTGGGGGCAGGTAGGACTCCATTGGACAGGTTTTTTAGGGGACAGCTTCACTGGCGAAGTGGCATTTGAATGGAGACCTGACTGAAGAGAGGAGCAAGCCATGGAAGATCTGGGGTAAGCACATTCCAGGACAAGGGGGCAATGCGTATGCAGGCATGTAGATGGGTGGAGTATTTAAGGAAAAGCAAGGAGGCCAACATGGCCAGAGTACTGAGTGAAGAAGAGTGTGGTATGACACGAGGTCAGGGAGCTAGCCAGGGGTCTGCTCTTGTAAAGTCTTGAAGGCCAGAGTAAAGATGTGGATTATTTTAAATGAGTAGAGGGTTTTGAAGTGGAAAAAGGCGTGATCTAAATAGTATCTGAATAAGGTGACCTGGTATAGAGAATGGACTTGGGAGGATAAAGAAGAGGAACAGGTCCTTAAAAAACTACAAATAGAACTACCATATGACCCAGCAATCCCACTACTGGGCATATACCCTGAGAAGACCATAATTCAAAAAGAGACATGTACCAAAATGTTCATAGCAGCCCTATTTACAATAGCCCGGAGATGGAAACAACCTAAGTGTCCATCATCGGATGAATGGGTAAAGAAGATGTGGCACATATATACAATGGAATATTACTCAGCCATAAAAAGAAATGAAATTGAGCTATTTGTAATGAGGTGGATGGACCTAGAGCCTGTCATACAGAGTGAAGTAAGTCAGAAAGAGAAAGACGAATACTGTATGCTAACACATATATATGGAATTTAAGAAAAAAAATGTCATGAAGAACATAGAGGTAAGACAGGAATAAAGACACAGACCTACTAGAGAATGGACTTGAGGATATGGAGAGGGGGAAGGGTAAGCTGTGACAAAGTGAAAGAGAGGCATGGACATATATACACTACCAAACGTTAAGGCAGATAGCTAGCGGGAAGCAGCCGCATAGCACAGGGAGATCAGCTCGGTGCTTTGTGACTGCCTGGAAGGGTGGTATAGGGAGGGTGGGAGGGAGACGCAAAAGGGAGGGGATATGGGAACATATGTATATGTATAACTGATTAAATTTGTTATAAAGCAAAAAAAAATAAAAAATAAAGATAAAAATAAAAAAAAGAAGAGGAACAGGGAGACCAGTTAGGAGACTATCACAGTGGTCCAAATAAGAGATGTTTATGGCCTAGGTTAGGTTGGAAGTTTGGAGCAAGTGAAAAGTGGTTGAATTCAGGTTGTGTTTTGAGGGTGTAGCTATCAAGACCTGCAGATAGATTAGATGTGGGGTATGAAGGAAATAGTAACAAGGAGACAAGTCGTTGATGATTATGTGTGCAACTGGGTGCTATCACTTAGAAGAAGGGGGCTGATGGGAGGAGCAGCTTTTGAGGGAATATCAGGACTTTGCTTTGTTATCTTAGATGCCGTTTAGGTATCTAAGTGTCTGGACAGTGCTCAGACTGTACTTTCTATCCAAAGTTATCCAAAGCCACTTTAGATGCAAAATGTTTAAAGTTGACCTTTGCTGCTGCCAAAATAGTAGCCACTGTGGGTAGTCTGCAAGATGGCATCTTAGGTTTCTGAGGAAGAAATTAGAATACACAAAGGGGGAAATAAGTGTATAATTACATAATGTAGATTTCATATTTAAATTTATGGGACAAGCAACTATTAGGTGGCTTTTGGTTTTATATGGTAATAGCCACTCATTGGGAAATAATTACTCTAATTTCAATTCATTTTACTTTAGATCATTCTGTGATGAAAGCAGTTATCAAAAAAGTTCTGGGCTTCCCTCATGGCGCAGTGCTTGAGAGTCCACCTGCCGATGCAGGGCACATGGGTTTGTGCCCTGGTCCAGGAGGATCCCACATGCCGTGGCACAGCTGGGCCCGTGAGTCATGGCCACTGAGCCTGCGTGTCCAGAGCCTGTGCTCTGCAACAGGACAGGCCACAACAGTGAGAGGCCCGTGTACTGGAAAAAGAAAAAAGTTCTCTAGATGGAAGGAGTGCCAAGTCAGAGGTATATAACATGTTTCAGTTCTCTCGGAAGAATTTCTCTTTAATGGCTTGTTTTTCTTTCTTTCTTAAAAGAAAATTATCAAGGTACTTTCTGCCATCTTAAAACTAAGTTTTTAGTCAAATGAAATGGCTTTTCTGTTTTTGAAAATGTTGTGTGATGCTTTAATTTAGCTTCCCAGAAATGCAGATTGAAAACCTTTTAACTTTTTATTTTCTGGAACATATTATCGTTAGTAACAAATAGTCTTTTTTTGGGGGGGTGATAAGAATGAATAGCAGGAGCAGCATTTGTGAAACCAAATCTAATATGAAACTGACTCTTTCTTGTGAGTAAATTTGAATTTTGAAACAGCAAAACAATAAGGTTTAATATAAAGCAAAATAAATTTTTTATGTTTATGATCTGCCAATTTGCCAGAAAGAGATTTGTGGTGAGTTTAGTTATATATCAGATACATTAAAATCACGAAAGGACAACACATCTTTTATTGAGGTGCTCTCTGAAAGTTTTAAAAATTTGTTGACTTAATATCACTGAACAGTACACTTTTAAATGGTTAAAATGATAAATTTTCTGTTTTGTGTAGTTTACCACAATTTTTAAAAAATGCGTTGTTTGAAGATTTTTGGGTTTTATAAAGGTATTGTATTAGCATAAAAATGAAAAATTTAAAAGACCACCTCTAATCCCCTTATCCTATCAAGCAATATTTACGTTTTTATTTTCTCTTCCTGCTGTCTATAAACATAATTCCACATAGCTTCAATATAATTTGCCATTCTTATCTTTTCATACTAAATTTAAATTCTATGATTCATAGTCATACTTTTTAACATTGTATTCACAAGGTTTCATTGAGTTGGTCAATTTTTTAAATTGGTGAAAAATTGGAAATAACCTAAAATAAACTATTGTAAACATCTTCATAAATACAGCTTTATTTTTCCTACTTAAAGATGTATGTTTTTGATTCTCGATTAATCAACTTGCTTGGACAATAGTGTATTAAATAAGTTATTAAGAGTGTTTATTAAGTCAAAAAACAGCTTATGATTGTCTGCCAATTGTTATTTCAAGAGAGTGATATTTTAATAATCAAATAGTACATACAAAGAAGTTAAGATTTGTGATATCATACTAATTAGATATTATTATTAAAAATGTATATCATATGTAAAACATCCTTAAAATAGCTAAGTTGACTTTTGCTATGATATTAGAAATGGAAATATATATAAATAAAACACGTCTATGTAAAACATATTAGGAATTCTGTAAAATTAGTACCTGGTGGTATATAATAGGGCATCATTGAATGAGAAGAAAACAGTTAAACTTTTTTTTATTTAGCATGTTTAAACAAAGTGGAAATGTAACTGAAGTATACAAGCTCATTGAGCTATTTTAAGAATAATTTTATTTCTGGGGCATTTTTTTTGTATTTGCCTCAGTTATTTGGAGACATAGAGGTAAGCCAAATCAGTATCTGGGTATATACCTAGATCCAGGTGAGTATAGGGGTGAAATAATGGTGTGAATTGTGTCACATTTATATTGTACTTATGTATGCCTAAGAAAAGATGGGAACTTTTATTAGAATTTTTTTTAATCTCCTAACAAGAAAAGTGTAATTTAAAAAGGTTTTAATACAAATGTATTTGCATTAGTTTCTGAAAGTAAAGAAAGGGTATACACATACAAACCACATGCATACAAACATTTATTTTGATGGTAATTAAGTTTAAAACCACAATAAAATAGCACAAAATGAACTGAGCTCCTATATATTTTTAAGAGGCATGTATACCACACAGGATCGTGTGGTGATTATCAATAAGCTACACTCTATGAAATATTTGCCCTATATTACCACATACACTCCATTTTACCCTGTATCTTAATGCTGCTAAAATATAGTAGAAAGCAGCAGCATAGCACAGGGAGATCAGCTTGGTGCTTTGTGATGACATAGAGGGGTGGGATACAGAGGGTGGGAGGGAGGCTCAAGAAGGAGGGGATATGGGGACATGTGCATGCATATGGCTGATTCGCTTTGTTGTGTAACAAACTAACACAGAATTGTGAAGCAATTATACTCCAATAAAGATCTATTAAAATAAATAAATAAAATAACATAAAATATAGTAGCTTTGAAGGATAAATATAACCATTTTCACCTATGATCTTTGTTTTCAGTAAATTCAAATTAAATATTTAAAAGTGAATTTTAATATATGGCTTGTTCTAAGTAAAATATTAACACGTAGGTCTAGTTTTTGCAACCAAATGTTTCATATAAAGATACTTGCCACTTTACTACTGAAATATAGGATAAGTCTCCACATTTCACTCATTTATCCAGTGGGTTTCATTTGTTTTTTTGTGTGTATTTTCTATATGAAATCAAAGGAGCATTGAAGGTTGACAGGCTTATAGGAGGGTAACATTGACTCACCTACCCCCCAGCAACTTGAAGCCTTATAACTTGTATTGTTTTTACATAGAAAAATGCATCTTAAATTTAAATTGTGTTCTACTTCTGATGACTCTGTTTGGCAGAAGTCATGGGTGTATCTGTGTTTCTGTGTCCTTGAGATTCAGAAATGCCAAAGGTGTTCTAAGATTCAGTAAACTTGAGTGTTTCTGCATGATACATAAAGTGTATCATACTTTGGGATTTTTAAAAACAATTTATTTTTGCATTTCTGCACACCTCAACACTTTTGTTTTAGTTAAAATAACTTGTTACTGTAGAGAGCTTATATTTTTTAAAAATGCTGGCTTATGTAAAACCTTTGTACAAAACGATCCTCTTTTTAATGGCCTTGGCATCATTGTCAAGTGCCTGTTTGATTCCTTTCAACGTGTACATGTGTGACAGTTGCTCTGTAAACCTTTGGTGCATATTGATTCCTTCTTTTCATGCTTTGTCAAACATAGGCTTGACCACAAAGAAACCTGTAGGTAATGGAAGGAAACACTCTGCTGGTAAAAAATGTTAGGGTCCTGAACCTCTACCACCTGGTGTGTCTGGTTTCTGGCCATTGTGTACTGCAGAACGTGCAAAAAGCAACAGATAACCTGTTTGCATTCCCTGTCTTTTTCAGTCATTCAGAGTTCTTTATTTTGGAACTTCTATTATGTGGGCAGTCTCTGGTGCTTTCTATAGAGGAAAAAAGATAACTCACACATGGCTTCTGCATAATGAGCCCTCTCAGGAAGGAAAACAAAAAGTAATTGGGAGTTTCAAGTTGTTTCTCAAGTGTCACAACAGAGGTAACCCCGTGGGAGTCTTTAGGAGACTAAAATTATCACCAATTGTGCATGTGAGAAAAGTTTCATTAAAGGCAGGTGTAGTTGAGCGAAGCCCTACAGCACAGAAGTAGGAATTTGGATACGTACGAATGGGAAAAAAGACATTACAGGCATGGGAAATAGTTTAATGCAGAATGGATGAAAACTATGCATTAGACCTATTCTAAATCAACTGGCTTATTAACTCAGTAAATCAGATTTAGTGAGTCAAACTAGCTTTACCTGATTTCTTATCCAGGGGATGGCTGTTCATAGTAATTTTTGTCACAGAACAGCAAATAAAATGGTTGAACTATAGCTTTAGGCTTTCTAAGTGAAATAGATGGCTCTAGATGATCTTCAAGTGACTTACTTGGTAGTATTCATGAAATTGGTGATTATCAATAGCTTAAGAAAACAAAGAGAATTGATTTTAAACAGTACTTGAAGTAGTTACTGTATAAAATATCTGTTCAGTTGCTCATGTTAAATGGGTGTTTATAATCCCCACTGGACAACCTACTACTTTTTTGCAAATGGTGATGTGAATTTCTGTTGCATAAACTATAGTGTTGAATCCCCAGTCTCTGCACTTGAGTTTAACAGCTCTGTGGTTTCCTATCTTCTTCTTGAGACACTTAATCTCAGGTCCATCCTCATCACACAGGGTGGTAAATTAGAGAACGATTAATATCACCATTTAAAGAAGTGAGACTGAAATCTCAACCATCCTTGACATAGGAACTGAAGGGGCCCCTCAGCAGTTCAGAGAGTTATTATCAAGCCAGTCGGCTTAATGCTGTTCAGTTTTCTCCAGAGCAGAGCCTTCCAGGTCCTTGTTTTGAGCTTATTTACTTTTATATACAATTCTGTATGGATACTGTACATAATACTAAATAGTTGTATTAACAGGGTTTAACTGGTGATGTATTTACATGAAGATCTAACTTTGTTTTGCTGATATCTTTTTAGGGCTTTCCATGCATCAGAGCTCGTGATGTATGTAATCAGTTGCTGATGTGTAGCTATCATATTTAGGATATATAGGGCTTGAATTGGGAAAGGTGGATGGTTATTCTTCTTGATTTTTAAACTGACAGAGCCTTACAAGAAGCATTTCCCTCTCTGAAATAAATCCATGTAAAACATGTTTGGTCGCTCTCCCAATGCAACGGTGTAGTTGTGTGGATTTGGCACACAACTGGCAGCCTTGTCGTTATGTCTGTAAACAAGGAAGCCTGTTTTCCAGTCCGCAAATCAGCTGTTACCCAGTGAAGCGAACTTGACTGCCATTTCTGACCCCTCACATGGAGCTGTCATACTCAAGAATGTTCACATGTTTTCAAGAAACGTTTGTTTGCAGGCTATATGTACAAATTCCCGATCTGAAAGCCAATATAAAGCAACATCTCCCAAACCTCTGCTCTCTCACCAAGGCCACACACATTCCCTCGCTTATGGCCTCATGGCAAGCTAATACTGTCAGTATCAGATTCTCCTTCCCAGTGGTCTTGGGAGACTGCATAGTTGCTCTGTGAAAGGCACCACTGCTGAGGTTGAGAGAAGAGCATCTTGGGTGTCAGTCCTGGCCTTGCGTTCCCGGAGAGAGGGGTGTGCACCTCGTTCTCCTGTTAGGGTTTTCCTATGCTGCAGGGTTTGCTGCTTGTTGTCAAAATGATGTCCTAGTGACTTGTCTTCTGCGTGGTTATATAATCCCAGCACACTTCTTTATGATCTGTAGACTTTTATGGGGTTGTGGCCAGGTCAGTTTTTAAATGTTTGGAAATGTCCTATTGAACAACATTGCAGTGGCAGTGAAGCTTGCTGGGAGAATTGTTGCCCTAGTTTTGGCTTAAGGGTGGTGAGAAGATGAAGTTTTTGATGGGTCAGTTTTAGTTCTGTATGTGTATGTGATTTATTTTTTAAAATTCTAATGTCTGTTATTCACAGCTTAGATATGTTGACTTTCTGATTATTCATCAGTCCCTTTACTGATGTATTTTCCTCTGAAAAACTACATTTTCTTCCAGACTGTTTTTGTCTGATGGTGAAGAATAAATTTTTCATTTGCAGTATAAAGTTGATCTGAGAAAAAAATGTTTACCTTGGATCTTCACTTGGCTTCTGTGAAAGAAAGTTAATAAAATAATACGGGCAATTCCCATTACTAATCCTAACCATGTACAACAGAGGTCTGTCCAGTAACATAGCAAAAATAAGTTACTGTACTTTTACTTAGTCATTGCCTGTTTTGCACTAAGGAGCAGTGAGAGACATTTATAAATAATGATACCTCAGATCACTTTTGTTAAATGTCCTCTAATATTTGGATATTTGGTATCTGGCTTGTGTTGTCTTTTATACAATCTTGTCTTCTTTCTTTGCACTTTAGTTTAACAACTCTGTGGTTTCCTATCTTCTTGTGACACTCAAGTCCATCAGAATTTCCTGTGACTGTGAGAGTAGAGAGTCCTTCCTCCTCAGAAATCAAAGAGGTCGATGATTCCTCAGAACGTGTTCAGGAAGAGCCAGAGAAAATCAGTTTGAAACAAGAGGCATTGCAGGTACAAAGTTATCACTTTAAAGCTATAGAGAAGATTATTTTTCAAATGGAAGGCTGATTGCAACATGGCACAGCTTGTGTGAGGGTTCTGTTTTCTCATGCCATCTGCATTGTATCCCCTTGAATGGTTCCTTAAGCTTAGACCAAGGTGAATGGTGGACATTTGAACTCTAAGAAACTAAAATCAAAACATGTCGTTAGTAATATATTTTCCTTTCCTTAGAACCTTAGTATATTAGATTTAGGGAGAACCTTAGTGATCATAAGATAAGGAAATTGAGTTCTGAATGAATACCGTCAGCTGATTGAGTGCTCTTGTTTTACAGATGAGAAAGTTGACAGTTCTAGTTGAACTCTCTTTTTATAAGAGGAAAATATGGCCTCATTTTAAATAAAAGTAAAGTTGAAAAAAGTTTTGATGTTGATATTCTCCTTTCCTAAAATCAAAAATATCAAGAAGTGGGCTTCCGTGGTGGCGCAGTGGTTGAGAGTCCGCCTGCCGATGCAGGGGACACGGGTTCGTGCCCCTGTCTGGGAAGATCCCGCATGCTGCGGAGTGGCTGGGCCAGTGAGCCATGGCCGCTGAGCCTGCGCGACCGGAGCCTGTGCTCCGCAACGGGAGAGGCCACAACAGTGAGAGGCCCGCATAATGCAAAAAAACATAAACAAACAAACAAAATATATATATATATATATATCAAGAAGCTACATTCTATTACCAAATAAACCTGACCTCTAATGTCATTCCATACTTTTGTTTGTATGGACAGAAAAGAAAAATTGATTTGTATAAGAAATTTTTGCACCTCAAAATTAATATATTTATTTTATTTCAACTTTAATGCAGAGCTGAACATTTCTAGTAAATAAAGGAGCACCATTTGGGGGGGACCTTGTCTTTGTGCTACAAAGTCCATGTTTAATTCTTTAAAATTATTTAATATGATTTTCTCTTCATATGAAACATGAAACTTGACAGGTTTCAGAACTAATTATCCCATTATTGTAGGATTACGGGAATTACTCTTTGATTTTCAAAAGAGAAAGTTAGATTTTTATTTTTTAATTAAAATTAATGATAATATAGAGAAATTTTAAGAAAAGAACTTAGAAAATTATGATATGTTAGAGTAGGAGAAATCTATAGTTCATGTAGAGTTACCCCCTTTCGTTTTATAAATGAGCACCTACAATTTGTAGAACGTAAGTGGTTTCTTAGGAAATGGCAGAGTATGACAAGACCCTAGAGCATCTAACCCGCATTCCTTGTTATTTTAGATGTGGTGTATTCATTTCCTTCACGAACAGACCACGAGATTGTATTTCTAAAAGCAGTAATAGACACTGGGGAAGTCCAAGAAGTTTAAACACTGGGACGACAGAATAGCAGATTCAGAAGGCACTGAGAACCCTTTTAGCTCTTCTCTGTTTTGACAAGACACTACAATGATGGTATCAAAGTGTTTAAGTATATATGCCCACAACAATCAAGAGATTTCAACATAGTTTTGAAAGACAGAAGACAGGTGGAAGAGTGTGAAACTGAAGCAGTAGAACAGAGGAAAAGCATCACCTAAAATATGCACAGGGACCACCTGCAACTGAGGAGGATTCTGACCCCACCTGAAAAAGTAGCCCCATGCTCAGGTGCGCATGTAAGAGAGAGGGTGGAGTTAGTTAAAAGTGTGACTGAGATAGGGGAGCTCATTGAAGGGTTGTGTTTGGAGGAGTGGACTCCCAGCCCCACCCTCACGCTCCTGAAATGAGATGATTTCATTTTGAAAACAGTGAAACTGGCGAGAACTGGGGCAGCTAGTGTGAGTTTTTACACCCTAGAAAATTGTGTTTGGGGGGCATCCTGTTACAGTTACTCCCCGCTTCTTCCTGCATAAGAAGCCAATCAATCGTTGACTTCAGGGAGCTTTCTGCACTCATTCTTAAATAGAAAATAACTGTCATTTGCCTGATAGTTGAGTAAAGCTTACAACATGAGAGAGGGGGAAAAAGAGTGAAAACATATCCTAGTAGGACCAGGGACAATTTAGGGAACAAAATAATTTAAGAAAAAACCCTAATTAGTATCCTGAGAGAGGTTTAAAAAGAGCTAGCAACTATAAAATAAGACTAGGGTGTTCATGAAAAGGAGAATGGTCAGAAAGCAAGAGAGTTTTCCTGGAAATGAAAATATGGTTGCTGAAATAAATTCAGTAGGAATTTAAAAAATTTCTCAGTATATAAAAAAGAAAGACACAATGGAAAATGTGATAGAAATATGTTAGAGAGGCTGCATCTGGGAGATCCCACATGTTACGATTAGAAACTCCAGACCCAGAAAAAAAATGGAGGGAAGCTGTCAAAGGGCAACAAAATTCCCCACAGCTGAAAGTAGACATCAGGCCTCAGATTGAAAATAGTTATGCAAGACGAGCAAGAATAGACTCATACCTAGGCACCCTTCATTGTGAAACTTTAAAATACTGAAGAAATAAATTAAAATAGAATAAAATACTGAGAGGATACATCCATTCCAGAGAGAAAAATACCGGTCACCTAAAAAAAAAGGTAAAATCTGACTTTATCATCCTTGTCATGAGCACCATGGATCCTGGAAGGCATTAGAAAGATACCTCCAAAGTTTTTCAGGCACATAATTTTCACCCTAGGGGTTTGTATCGAGCCAAACTATGAGTCATAAGTGGAGGCTGAAGAAGATATTTTGTACACAAAGAAATTTGAAAAATTGACCTCCTGTACTACACACCTTAAGCTATTTATAGAAATAATCCAGCAAAATGAGGCAATAAACCAAGAAGGAAGGTAATAGGGGATTCAGTGCAGATTGCAGCTAGTCTAGAGTGGCGAGGCTTCTATTGACTGTGTGGTTGAGAGCTTAGAAACACCTTGAGGCATATTGTACTTACTAGGTATTAGGCACTGTTGGAAGGGAGGAGGGAGAGGAAGAGGAGAAGGAACTTGAACTCCAGAGGAGAAAGGGCTATACGGACATAAACCTGAAGCAAACTAAACTATGGTTGATTTTTAACCTACTATTGGTGAGGAAGGGAAGAATCCACTTAAACTTGACACTATAGATGTCCCCCTTTTCAGTGACACACAGGGGTAATGACCACCTATCTAATTTGTTGTCCAAACCAGAACTTGTCCAAACTCCTTACACTTCAATAGTGTAAGGAGGCGCTCTGATGCTGTAAAATCAGAACAACAGGTATAAACTGGAACACCCCAAGGTGGCTTGGGTTATCTGGTCACCCTGCACAAGGGCAGTGACACTGGCACAGTATGGAACGAGGTGTAGTCTATACACAGAGACACAGTACATCTGCAGTGGGCAATATTAATTTCATTGTAATAATGGCAATACTGTCTTGGTTTGCAGCTTTTATTGTCAACTTGCATGTAATCACAAATAACTAAAGTAAACTATCCTTAGTATGCATTGGTATTAACTTGGTATGTACTGAAATGTATTGTGTACTAGTATGTACTTAGTATATATTAGGCTCTAAGTGTTTTTGCATATATTAACTCATTTAATCCTCTGAATAGCCTTATGAGGTTGGTGCTAATATCATTCCCACTTTTGAGAACAGGAAGCTAAGGCAGGGAAGGAACTTGCCCAGGCTGTACCTAATTTAAGGTTGGATCGAGGCTTTGAGTTTAGGCTCTCTGCCTGTTCTCTTAAACCTTACTCCGTACTGACTCTCAAATAACAGAAGACTTAACTGCACATAGAACAGAATATAAATTTCAACTTTGACAATGTAAAAGCTAGGTTTGGAAGGTAGACAGGAGGTAGAAAAAAGGGAAGATGGTATGAATGTCCTCATTTTACAAAGCGTGACGTCGAGAGAGTTTCTAGTTGATCAACAATGTAGGTTTTTAAGTATATCACTACAAGTCAAAGAGATCATGAGCAGTGGAATAACTCATGAGGACATAACTTTACTGAGCAGTGTGGACATAGGAGAGTGTAGAGGAACTAAACCCTTACTTATTAGTAAGTTAGAAAGTGAACAGATAATGCGTCCAATTTAGTGAGAAAATAGTCATGCAAGAGTATTACTTGGAAATGGAGAAGAATTCAAAATCACAATAGTTGGACCTCCCTGGTGGCACAGTGGTTAAGAATCTGCCTCTCAAGGCAGGGGACACGGGTTTGAGCCCTGGTCCGGGAAGATCCCACATGCCACGGAGCAGCAAAGCCCGTTTGCCACAACTACAGAGCCTGCGAACCACAACTACTGAGCCCACGTGCCACAACTGCTGAAGCCTGCACGCCTAGATCCTGTGCTTCATAACAAGTGAAGCCACCGCAATGAAGAGTAGCCACCGCTCGCCGCAACTAGAGAAAACCTGCACCCAGCAACGAAGACCCAATACAGCCAAAAGTAAATAATAATAATAAAATAATAAAAGATAACAATATTTGACGTAAACCTCATAAAAAAGGAAATCCATACAGCCAGTAAACACAGAAAAGTGTACGACTTCATTAAGTAATAAGTGAAAAGTGAGTCAAAACCAAGGAAACTACATGTCAATCAGATTGACAAATACATAAATAAAAAGTCTGGTAGTATCAGGTATTGTAGACCTGAAGTACTATGGGAATCTTCTACCCTGTTTATACTGGAGTATAAATCGATACAACTACTTTGGAAAGCATTTAGCCCTCTCCATCAACTGAAGGTATATAAATAGCCTGTGAGCCAGCAGCCCTCACCCCCGCCCTGTGTAAATGCACCAGAATAACGGGTGCAGCAGGATTCCTGTCCATGATTTGCATTAGCACAAACTGAAAACAAACCAGATGTCCATTAAGAGTCAAAAATTAAATAAATGATGTGTATTTGTACAGTGGGAAAACTATCCAGCAATAAAATTGAATGAACTAGAGCTACAGGCAGCAATGTGGATGAATTTTTTAAACCAACGTTGAGAGAAAGAAATAAGATAGAAAAGACTTCATATACTATGATCCTCTACATAAAGTTAGATGTTGACACGACTAAACTCTTTTGTTAGGGATGCATGCAGGTTAAAGGAAATGATTGTCAAGAAGTGAGGTTGGTGTTTAACCGGGAAGAGGGAAGGAGCTTGTGATAAGAAAAGGATATGGGGGGGTTTTTGCGATGCTGACAAGTATTAATACTTTCAGATTCAGGTAGTGGTTATGTAAGTATTCTCTTTTTATTTGTCACATTGACAGTTTTGTTCTGTGCACTTCTCAGTACACATATCATATTTTACAATTAAAAACCTGCATAAAGAATCAGTCGCTTCTTGAGTGCTGGATGTGGGAGTGGGATGAGACCATTTCATTTTAAGCCCTTCACTACTGTTTGCATTCGCATGTTCATTCATTCAGCATTAATTGCACATGTTCTATGTACCAAGCACTCTTCTAATTTTATATGTGTTCTAACTCATGTAATCCTCACAAGAGCTCTGTGATATGGGATCTCATCTCCATTTTATAGATGAGGAAGTTGAGGCCTAGTGTTATAGAACTTGTCCAAGGTTATATACCTAGTGGGTAGTGCCAGGCCCATTTGCCTCAGAGAATCTGAATTTTTACAATATAATCTAAAAGAGAAATTTAATGACTAATTATAAGCAAAAAAATTGCACATTAAAGAAGATGACAAGTTTTCATCTATCCAGTTAGAGAAAAACACAGAGTCTGTCTTTCACACACGTACATCTTGTATTGGCAGGGATTTTCCTTATTAAGCAATTATTTATTGACTGTCTACGTTTTGCTAGGCACAGTTGCTGGGGATAAACACTTAATAAAATACACCCCCTATCTTCAAATAACTTGCACTCTCAGTGAGGAAGTAAGCCAACAGTTACAGTAGAGGTTATATACCAAGTGATACGTCGCTGATGGCAGTGTAAAATCTCAGAAATCTTTTGGAAAGAAGTTTGGAGATAGGTACCTCAGAGCCTTAAAAATGTTCATTTGCTTTGATCTCAAATTCATTTTTATGGATTTATTGTAAGAACCTTATTCTCAATATGGGAAAAAAGCCTTCATGCATAAAAACAGTTATTTTGTCTGATAATATTGAAAAGTTGGAAAGAATTTAAATGTGTGAAATGGTTAACCAGTAAACCCACTCAGTGGAATATTTTGTAGCCCACACACAAAAAATCAAGGTTATGAATCCCCTGATTATATGAGAAATGATTGATTTCAATGTTAAATGGAGAAAAGTTGAACAAACAATTTGATATCCAATATGATGGGAACTTTGTCCCAGAAAAATCACCCTAGCCAGTGTACAGAAGGGAGGAAGGAGAGCAGATGACAGGAAGGAAAATTATTCCAAAGCCTTATCATTAGTCTTGTTTAAGTAATAGAATATCAAGCAATTTTACTTTCTAACTTTTTTGGTTCCATATTTCCATGTAAGGGACATGAATTCTGAATACTTTGTAGGAGGAGGGTACACTTTTTCACAAAAATTTAACACTCTGTTCTAATTCCCTCCATTAGAGGGAGAAACTGTTGCATGTAATTGCACTTTGATGTGCTATTTAGAACCAGTCAGGAATTTTAGTCTACTTTCCTCTGACTGGTGAGGGTGTTTTGTTTGTTTGCTTATTTGTTTAGAATTTCTTTGAAATCAGTTTTAGAAGATTGATGAAACGATTATAGTAAAAGTAGAGGAATTTTTCAATTTTTTCCCTTTTTCCCCATTGAAAACTTGACTGGCTTTAGTAATGAAACATTAAAGAACTTGAAGTTCTTAGACTCTCAATTTTTTAAACATGTTCTGAATATAAAAATATATGTTCATTGAGCAAATGTTTGAAAACAATGAACAACTTCTTGAAGGAAATAAAAGCCACCTCTGCATGTACACACACCTAATCTGCTCTTTTGTCTTAAAAAAGTATCAGAAATATTTTGCCATGTCACTAAATACTCTTCTACATCAGAGAATTTGATTAAGCTTACGCATCATCTCCCAGGAAAAATGCACAGATATATTTTGAATGTAGCACTCCTGAAGCCCATTCATTAACTGTGGTTGAGTCCTCTTGTCATTCTTTTCTTAGTGGCTTCACAGCGCATTCCTTCAGATGGTGAGCTGTTTTTATTTAAACCGGTCCCAATTTGGAGGCTCTTAGCTTTCTTCTAGGGTTTGGTTATAAACAATCTTATGACATCAGGTTGGTAGATAAATATTTGCCCACATCTTTGATTTCCTTAGGGTAAACTCCTGATATAGGATCGTTGTTAGGTACCAAGAGCTACTCGCCAGAAAGTGATACCAGTTCCTCTCTCAATGATGACATATAATAGAGTTCCTCATTCTTTTTTTTTTTTTTTTTGTTCGGAACGCGGGCCTCTCACTGTTGTGGAGCACAGGCTCCGGACGCGCAGGCTTAGCAGCCATGGCTCATGGGCCCAGCCGCTCTGCGGCATGTGGGATCTTCCCGGACCGGGGCATGAACCCGTGTCCCCTGCATCGGCAGGCGGACTCTCAACCACTGCACCACCAGGGAAACCCTAGAGTTCCTGATTCTTTAAGTGATTGTTCAAAGCAGTTAAAAGGTATAAATATACCGTACTGCTTTCATAAGTATAGGAATTCTGATTGTTTATCGTTGCATAAGAAACCACCCCGAAACAGTGGCCTAAAACAATGACAATCATTTATTTTGTTCACGAACCTGGAGGTTGAGTAGGATATTGATTCTTTTACTACACTCTTACTGACTGAAAACAATACCTATTTGACTAGCTCACAGTTCTGTAGGTCAGAAGTCCAGGCACAGCGTGACTAGGTTTCCTGCTCAGATACACACGGGAACGTGTGAGTTCCCTCCTGTTAAAGCACGTGAAATTTAAGTGTAAGACATTGAGCCCCAAAAGTTGGATGTTCACCATAGTTTGTGTGGATCACAGAGCTGAAATCAAGATGTCAGTCTGGCTGTGTTAGCATCCAGAGGCTCTGGGGAAGAATGCCTACAGGCTTCTTCGGCTTGTTGGCGTAATTCAGATTCTGCAGTTGCAGGACCGAGGTCCCCATTTCCTTGCTGGCTGTCAGTCGGGGGGCAGTCTCAGCTCCTAGAGGCCTCTTGCTTGCCTTCCCTGGCACAGCATTGGACTTCTTCAGAGCCAGCAATGGAGAGTCTCCCTTTTGTCCCTTTTGTACTTCAATTCAGGAAGCGTTCAGGTCCTTTTCATGGGGTGCCTGAGTAGGTCCCATCCACCTAGAATAATCTCCCTGTCTTACAAAAATCAACTGATTGTGCACCTTAATTCCGTCTGCAAAATCCCTTCACTGCAGCACCGAGATTTAGAGTTTGATTGGATAAGTGGAAGGTTTGTGTACTTCAGTAAGTAGGAGTCTTAGGGGCTCTGTTAGAAGTCTGCCTATTGCAAGCAGTGTCCCCATTTCAAGGACCGAAGTGTCTTAGTTCCTAAAACTCCTAAGACAGTTTATCAGTGTTCATTTTATTTCAGTGACCTTGGTGAAGGGAAGACTACCACCTCCGTGAGCAGGAATGGCAGCCAGCTTCCTGAGTCCACAGTGTGGCTCTGCTACTTAGTGGTGTGACCTTGGCTGTGCTGCTCTACTTACTCTACTTCTCTGCCTCTGTTTCCCTCATCTGTAAAATAACATGGAGTTAGTGATCGTTCTTTCCTCGTAGGGTTTTTATTTTAATAAATTTATTTTATTTATCTATTTTTGGCGGAGCTGGGTGTGGGATACTGCTCACGGGCTTTCTCTACTTGCGTCGAGCGGGCACTACTCTTCGTAGTGGTGTGCGGGCTTCTCATTGCGGTGGTTTCTCTTTTTGCAGAGCACGGGCTCTAGGCGCACAGGCTTCAGTAGTTGTGGCACGCGGGCTCAGTAGTTGTGACTCGGGGGCTCTAGAGCGTAGGCTCAGTAGTCGTGGCACACGGGCTTAGTTGTTCTGAGGCACATGGGATCTCTCTGGACCAGGGCTCGAACCCGTGTCCCCTGCACTGGCAGGCAGATTCTTAACCACTGTGCCATCAGGGAAGCCCCCTCCTAGGGTTTTGATGATTAGATTATTTAATGCCCAGGGAACTCCAGGAACAGTGCTTGACTGTAAATTGCTTTAAAAGTGATTACTCTTGGGGCTTCCCTGGTGGCGCAGTGGTTGAGAGTCCACCTGCCTGCCGATGCAGGGGACACGGGTTCGTGCCCCCGTCCGGGGAAGATCCCACATGCCGTGGAGTGGCTGGGCCCGTGAGCCATGGCTGCTGAGCCTGTGCGTCCGGAGCCGTGCTCCACAATGGGAAAGGCCACAACAGTGAGAGGCCCGCGTACCGAAAAAAAAAAAAAAAAGTGATTACTTTTTAAAATAATGCTTTTGAATCGGCAATTATGCAGTTCAGGTATGTTAAACATGTTCATTAATAGGACTTCCTACTATAAAGAGACCCACAAATAAAAATAGAACTTTTCTTTCTTGGTCTTAACTATTTATTTCTGACTTGCTATGTTATACGCATATGCCTTTTATGGTGGGCTACCACAAATTTATGTTGGAAAAAGTGGAATTTAAATAAATCTTTACTATGCTAATTTGATAGATTTTGATCATTCATTTCACTAGCATGGTATGATATTACCAGCAGCAGACTAAAATCTGAGTTCACTTCTGGCTCTGCCCCTAAGTCCTGATGAGTCCTATAGCTGGAAAGGCTTTTGGATATTATACTACGAATTAGTTATAACATTTACTCTGTTTGTTCAGGAAAAACTGGAGGAGTGCCTAAAGCAGTTAAAGGAGGAAAGAGTAATAAGACTGAAGGCTGATAAATGAGTCAATGAAGTAAACAATTTCTTACACTTTTGAGAGTGTTTTTGGTGTTATTTCGATTTGATTTTAAGCCATATACACATAGTTTGTAAACTTTAAAACTGTAATATGTTGCAAATTGGTTGTATCATGTGGACTTTTGCATTTGCTGGTATTTAGTGATCATATGATCTATATTCCAGAAAGCATGTTTTTCAAAATGTGAAAATCTCATTTTGTGTGTGTGTGTGTCTGTGTGTGCGCTTTCTTATGACATTAGCTTATTTTCTGCTCATAATTCTTTGATTCAAGAAAGCACTTTTTGTGCATATACTGTATATACAGTAGCATAAAAGTCATGATGAGACTCTCCTGGCAATGAATTAGGAAAGTGAATCATTTAAATAAATTTAAGATATTAGAAAACTTCTAAGAATGCGATGAAAGATAAAAATATATACTCTAAGAATTACCTTAGGTAATGTGCATGAAAGCAGGGCGTAATCTAAAAAGTTCTATCTAAATATACTTTATCAGAGATTGAGCGTAGGGAGGAATTTTTCAAAGTGCATCCACTGGATTGGCGGACACTCATTCAATAAATGGTGAGCACCTGCTTATATAAGGCAAAAGGGGCATCATGAACATAACAGCCTTTCTGAGAGATACTGGAGTTGAGCTTATAGGGGGTTTTAAGTGCATAGGTGATGAGCGGAAGGGAAAGAATGCACACGAGTGAATATTTTGAAGGAGCCAAAGAAAATATTGGTGATCGTACATTTAATAAATTGGGTTGGGTATGATTTAGGAATTTTTTTTTTTTTTTTTGGTACGCGGGCCTCTCACTGTTGTGGCCTCTCACGTTGCAGAGCCCAGGCTCTGGACGCGCAGGCCCTGCGGCCATGGCTCACGGGCCCAGCCACTCCGCGACATGTGGGATCCTCCCGGACCGGGTCACGAACCCGTGTCCCCTCCATCGGCAGGTGGACTCTCAACCACTGCGCCACCAGGGAAGCCCGATTTAGGACTTTTAAACGTAAGCATTAGATATTTTGCTCACTAAAGTTAATTGTTAACATTCAGCAGAGTTGTAATATGTTTTGTTCAAATCAGATTCTATAATTCACTTTCTAATTTAAGGGAAACTTAAAGCGGGTAATTTTCTAATGTGGAATGAGGCTCCATTATGAATTGAACCAGTTAGAAATGTGATCTTTTGTGAAAGATCATTAATAAAACGATAACTTTGGTTTATTTATATACCACCTAAGCGTTATACAGGAAACTTTGTTGGGTGCCTGGGGGTTTTGGTTATTATGTGATATGGTCTCTGTCTTTACTGGTGGAGAGTTAGGTTAATTACAGATTAATTACATTTTGAGTGTTTTAGTTTTGTTCCTTGAAACTAGACAAGACTACTTTTGATGACAATGAGAAAAAATCATGTCAGACATTTTCAGTTTTCTTGTATAGCTGGAACATGAAAATGCCCAGTTAAGAAACACAACTTTCTCTTTGTCTGAAGCCCTTCATGCCCACTCATTGACAAGCATGATCCTGGATGATGAAGGTGTTTTGGGCAGCACTGAGCATTCTTTTCAGAAGTTCCATGCTTCCCTGGTTCTCCTTAAAGATGCTGGGTTAGTTCATTTCTCTTCATGGCATTCTTCTCTTTGCGACTCTAATGGTAGTTTGCTGAGGAACTGGAGCAATGTTCATCACTTACGTGGCCATGTTTAGCCAAATTTAGTGTAATTATAGGTAATATAGTTGACGTTTTAAAATGAGGAATTAAATTTTTAAAGAAATGCAAATAGGGGAGCCTGCTTTGGTAGAGTGGGGAGCCCATTATAAAAGAGTAACCTGTAGACAGAGTAATTAGTACATACAGTTTTTTGTAAAGACTAAATTGAAGGCAGTTTTCATTGAAAATATTCGGGAATGGATAAGAATTTTCCTCTCTTTCATTTATTTTGCTTGTTTGATAAGTTTGAATTAAAGTTATTTTTGTCTTAGACATAAAAATTATTATTAATCTGCAGGGAAGATATAGGTCAATGGTTCTCAACTGCGAGCAATTTTGCTGAAAGAGGGAAGTGGAGATGGATAGTTGATGGAGTGGTGTTTTGTCAGTGAATGAGTTGGTGTTGGGAAGGAACAAACACATTCTTGGAAACTGGAGGAAAGGTGGTAAAGAAGTGTGGGAATGGAGGTGTGAGAGGCAGTGGACAGGGTGCATGGTACATATTGAAGCTGCTAGTGAGACAGTGGGATGTCTCCTAGAGGATGAATCTGGAAAGGGCTGAGAATTTGGGGGAGAGAGAGGCTTGTAGGCTGGAGTAGGATGTTGGCTTTTAAGATTTTAGAAGTATTTCATGACTGTAGCTCTGGGGAAATCTAAACTGCTCTTCTGTGATTCTAATAACCTTTGTCTTTTCTCCTTTCCTCCTCTGGGCCAGGCTTGGGCAGTTGGCCACAATGGCTGGTATAGATCAGTCAGATTTTCATTTACTAGGTCGCCCCCAGATGAATTATACTGTTAGTAGTCCACCTAAAGAAGAAAAGAAGGCACTTGAAGAGGAAAAATCAGAATCAAAGCAGAGCGCCCCAGGACCTACGCAAAATGTCCAAGTAAGTGGAGAGGACAGCACTTAATGATTCTAAGAGTGATTAGCAAAAAGGAAATGACCAAGTCAGAGAGAAAATAATGATGGTCAGTCTCTAATAGTTCACATGCTTGGGAGCTAGAAGACTCTGGAGTCCTCTCCAAATCTGAGATTAGTAAATGTGGGCCCATTTCATGATACTGTATTGTTGTACATAAGAAAACTGGAAGATCTTTAGAAAATGTATGAGTTAAAGCAAACTCTCCTTAATGAAGAAAGAAAAGATTACAGAAAATATTCCAAATTTTAAATTGTATAAATGTCTGTTCTATTCATATTTTATCTAGGTTTCAATTTGTATGCAGTCAGCTTACAATGAAGGAACACTAATGAAGACACACGTACTGATATAATTTTTAAAATAAGTAATCTTGACATAGCTGATATGTAAGATATTATAGTGATTCAACTGGTCATGGGAATGGGAGGGGAAACCTGTCAGCTTTTCCTCCAGCCTCACTTGGAGCCCCCTTCGCCCAGCTCAGCCAGTCTCAGACTGGTCTTGGGAACTGACAGCTTGAGAACACAGTCTGGTCACAAACTATATACTGTTTACTTGTGCCTGGAGGATAGCAAAGAAATTAATTTTCTTACAGAGTAGGGTTTCATTTTAGAGAGAGAAAGGAAAGGGGTAATAACTACCCCAATCACCAAAGTCTGAAAATGTAGTGGGCATAGCCTTGGATATAGCTAGGTTAAGCTGAGAATCACTTGGCAAGATATAATTAGAAAAGAACTGGCTCTGAAATCTTCTGAATAATCAACTGACTGTGTTAATAATAAGATCACAGAGTAACACTGAAGTTTTGAACTCTACTTTTTAATGGTTGGCTTTGTTCATCACTGAATTTTTGTTTTGTCTTTTGTCTTCCCCCCCAGTTTCACAAAATTACAGGTGATGCTGGGATTCCTTTGCCTGTCGACTCCTTTCATGTCCCAGTCTCTACTCAGGAGGCCTTAGAAACTTCCAAAGACAACCTGGGGGTTGCAGTCACAGAGCAGCGGCAGGAGTCTTTGGAAGATTTCATTGCTAGAACATGTTCTCCTTCAGCAGACGTCATTTCTGGAACTGGAAGTCAAAGAAAAGAAGAGGAATTACCTAGAAATAGCAGGTCTTCTTCAGAGAAAATGACCAAAGCATAATATACCAAAAACTACTCTGCTAAGAAACAACCTGGGAAGGACCTGCATTCCTGCTCTGACTCACCTGTAAAGCAGAAAAGCAAAGGAATTGGGCAAAATAATTCTTTGCTTACTGAACCAATTAGAAGTGAGTCTTCGAAAAAACACATTTCTGTTAAGAAAGAGAGTACAATATTGACTGTTTCATCAAAGACAACTAAAAGTAAACTCAGTCTACTAGAACATTCTGAAAGTGAGACTCTTGGATCTGATTGTGAATTTCCAGAAAGCGTCCATATTCCATCACACCTAACATAGGTCTAAATCTTTTAAAATCTTTTAAAATTATGTTTTTGCCTTCAAATTTTAATAAATTATTTATGTTTTTATTATAGCATATGGTGTTTTGAAATACTTGACTGGAAGCCATTAGAGAAAGATTTATCTATACTTTTTTTTATTATAATGAAAGTTTTGGTGTATTTTTCCTTGTGACAGTTTGCACTATTCATTCAGCTAGTGTTTACTGAGGGCTTCATATGTACAGTACTTTTCTGGGTGCTATTGCTTTCATCAGTGAACAAAATAAAGTCTTTACTCTCCTGGAACTAACACTCTGTGGTGGGAGAAAACGTAAACAACACAACAGGGTAAGGGGTAAAAAGAGATGGGAATAATAGATGGAATCGTTTTACCATTTGGTTAACTGTCAAACTATTATAAATCGTATGGCCAGAAGCCATTGACATATTTTAATTCACAATAACCAGAGAGCATCAAACATTTACCAAGGCACTTAACCGTGTTTATGGATTACAGCAACACTATGAGGTAGGGAACTATTACCATCCCTATTTTATAGATGAGGAGTCTGAGGAGACATTATGTGAGTTGCCCAGAATTACACAGCTATAACTAAGTGGGAAGCTGGGATGTGACCAGAACAGAACCCATGCTCTTTTTTTTTTTTAATTTATGGACTTTATTATGTTTCATTTGTTTCTGATTTATGTGATTTTTTAAGACTTTTTTTGATGTCGACTATTTTTAAAGTCTTTATGGAATTTGTTACAGTATTGCTTCTCTTTTATGTTTTGGTTTTTTTGGCCACAAGGCATGTGGGATCTTAGCTCCCCGACCAGGGATCGAACCCTCACCCCCTCCATTGGAAGGCAAAGTCTTAACCACTGGACCACCAGGGAAGTCCCCCTTATGTGATGATTTTTATGGCAGTGTTTTTAAATTTTATTTTTTTATTGACGTATAGGAGAATTACAGTGTTGTGTTAACTACTGCTGCACAGGAAAGTGACTCAGTTATACATTTATATACATTCTTTTTCATATTCTTTTCCATTATGGTTTATCACAGGATATTGAATATAGTTCCCTGTGGTATACAGTAGGACCTTTTTAAAATACATCCACTTTTAAAAAAATAAATGTATTTATTTATTTTATTTTTGGCTGCATTGGGTCTTTCTTGCTACACGCAGGCTTTCTGTAGTTGTGGTGAGCGGGGGCTACTCTTCTTTGCGGTGTGCAGGCTTCTCACTGTGGTGGCTTCTCTTGTTGCAGAGCACGGGCTCTAGGTGCATGGACTTCAGTAGCTGTGGCACACAGGCTTCAGTAGTTGTGACTCGCAGGCTCTAGAGCGCAGGCCCAGTAGTTGTGGCGCACGGGCTTAGCTGCTCCGCGGCATGTGGGATCTTCCTGGACCAGGGCTCAAACCTGTGTCCCCTGCATTGACAGGCATATTCGTAACCACTGCACCACCAGCGAAGTCCCACGTGGGACCTTTTTGTTTATCCATCCTGTATATACACCACTTTGCATCTGCTAATCCTAAACTCCCAATCCAACCCTCTCCCACCCCCTCCCCCTTGGCAACCACCAGTCTATTCTCTATGTCCTTGGTTATGTTCCAGTTTCACAGACAGGCAGAACCCAGGCTCTTAAGTACTTTGTTATTCTGTTTCCTTGTTGTTAAGAGAAGAAGGGTTTAACGAAGGCACCGAGAGAGAAGCCAGTGAGCACTGGAAGTGCAAAACAGTGGGGCTGTCAGAAGGCACACCTGTCTCCTTCCCCCATCTGAGCAGAAGTTTTAAACGGCAGAGTATGTAAGAGTATGTGATGACACATCTCTGGATTAAATGATGTCTCCCTGGTAAAACATGCACAGATAAGTCTTTAGTTCAGTCAGACTGAAAGATGAGATCAGAGAAAAGCTGGAGTGTCAGATTTCTGGTAGAAGGTCCTGCCTGATTGTTACTAAGAGGGCTACTACAGTACTAGTTCGTTCATTAGTCATGGATTGAGTATTAGAGGAGGGAAACAATGAGCAAGATGTAGTGTTGGCCGTTTAGCAGTGGAGTGAGGGGGGAAGACGCACAGCAGATGTCTCATCCTGCACGTGACGTGCTATGACGGGCATATTCAGGTCATTGAGTCAGTGTTTGTGGAAGAAGAGGGGGAGCTGTGAGGCAAAGAAAAGTCATCGAAAGAGACAGTCCCTAAGCTAAGTCTTAAAGGACTCGTGAGAAACTGATGAGTCAGCCGGTGAAAGGCAAGGATACTCAAGGCAGAGTGGACAGCGTAAGTCCAGAGCCGTGAGTGTGCGAGGGGTGTGTTACGGAGCCACAGGCACAGGCTCTGGAGGATCAGTGCAGTGTCCCCAGGCAGCAGCAAGTACCCCTAAAGGAGGCAGCGAGGAGGAGGAGAGTGGGTCTTAACCGCCCATGTGCGGGGAGCTGGTTTCCTCAGAATATAGCTAAGAATGGAAGGGACAAGTTCAGGTGGCATTTTAGACCACTGACGTCAGTAAGGATGAGGAATCTGAAGAAGCCTGGAGATAATTATGCCCCACTCTTCTGAGGAGCAATGTTTTTTATTTTCGAGAGGGACCTTTCACGCTGCCATCTCCTCTCCTGTCCCTACTGAAAGGTTTATAGGCCGGCAGAAGGTAGAACCTGGCTTAAGTAAAGTTAATCAGGTTTCTTTACTGTACAGATTCTCTGGGCTGCTGTAGGCTAATGTTCATTCTGGATCGTCACAGCAGGCGTATGGTACACAGCCATCCGCAAATCTATTTGTCTGTAGAGTCCTCTTTTAATAGAAGTGTCTAACAACTGGTTCCACCAAACAGCAATTTGGTAACTTCTAGACCAGGTAATAGAAAGGGGTCTGAAATAAGGTATAGATGGAGGGAAGAAATAAGTTCTAATTTTATTTAGGAAATTACAAGCAAGACTTGATCTTGGGAAGTAAGGAAGAAGTAGGAGGCGGAGGCTGAACCCCCATCTGTGTGACTAAGTTTGGGTGGTGGTATCATTGAGTTTGGACATAGGGGATAAATAACTGAATTGGGGAAAAGACTTTAGTTCTGGACATGTAGAATTTGAAAGCACCTGTAGAATTCAGGAGACAAACAGGTAGGTAACTGGACATGCACGTGAAGACATGGAAAGATAAAAATTTGAATGTCACCAGCACTTTGCAGTCATTAACATCATGAAAATGGATGAGATTTCAGAGAATTGTGAGTACTGACAACGTTTAATAAGCAGAGAAAGAATTCTCTGGGAAGGAGAGAGGTGATAGATTTTCAAGAAGGGGGACGTAGATGACAGTGTCATCCTTCAGAGAATGTAAGTGTCCATTGGATTTGGGCAGTTAGGTCCTCAGTGACCTTAGAGCAGTTCAGTGAAGTGGTGGACAAGAAAGCCAGACTGCAATAAATTGAGGGCATAGGGCTGCCTGTCGGGGCCAGGTGGGGCTACTGAAGACAGTGGGAATAGGCTGCTCTGAAGGAGTTTGGATGAAAAGAGAACATAATTAGCAAAAAAGAATTGTTTAGAATGAGCAGGACTTATATTTTATATGTTGAAATGGAGGAACTGATAAAGGATATCCTGAAGATGTAGACAATAATTTAGATAATTGGGGAAACACGAACATATGAATAAGAAAAAAACCTTGCACAGTATATAAAAATCACTTGTATCCTTCAAGTTGGATGGATACTGGTAAGTTTGGGAGGAAATAAAGGTAAGAAGAGATAGAGGTAAATGAGTTTATACTGATAGCCCCAGTTTTCTTTGACCCAGATTTTTCAGAGACATATATACACATACATAATTACAGTATTAAAATTCTTTCATAGTTACATGTTTTATTAATCACGTCTGAGAAAAATCATTGATTTTCATTTTCTACAGCATTATCTTGTAAGGACAAGATACAGTGACAACTTCCAAGCCTTTTGCCTATCAGAGCTGAAACTGAAAGTATCTCCATAATTGAATGGTCACTTCTTATTTGTCATAAGTTTATCCTTAGGAGGATACTTTCATAGTGTTTGATCACAGATGAGTTTGGGCATTGCTATCACTCAATAATGTTAACCATCTGTCAGGTTCTCTCCTACACTATATATTAATTTTTTCTCCGTTAAGCAAATATTTATTGGTGGCCTGTGGGAATAAGTTACACCTAGGTCTTCTTTCCTTGGTATATTCACAAAAGGCTCTGAAACTAAGTTTCCAAGTCAGGCCATAGTAAGGCCTGGCATAATACGTTTTCATCGTTAACAGTTTTTTTTGTGTTTGTGGTTTTCTTTCCTTTTCTTTTTTTTCTTTTTTTTTTTGTTGAAGCAAGGATAAGACAACTCAGTAGTTGTCCATTGATTAAGAAGTCAAAGAAGACATTGATGAAGCATGGTATTTTGAATATCCTTTCCACAGAATAGGTAATGGACCGTCCTGAAACTCTGGTGAGATGCTTATCATTTTCAGATTTTGGAGTGGCAGAGAAAACCCTATTACACCTTGAATTATCACTAGAAACATGAATTCAGCCAAATAAAAACAGTGCCTCTGCCTACTGAGGTTGTCCATTTCCATCTTAACAGAAGTGAACACTTCTACTTTAGATTAAAGTCAAGAAAATCCCCTCTGTCCAGGATGCAATAATGGGGTGCCAGAAAGGGGAAAACTGAAGCTATTCCCTCTTTACACCTGAACAGTGAATTCATTCTGGTATCAAATATTTGTTATGATTCTGCTATGACCAGGTGCTTTATTGTGTTTAGAGATCAAGTTACTGTTCATTCCTGGTAAGTAAGAAAAATCCATGTTTTAGGACTCTGAATAGTAACTTTATATATTTTATATAAATATATTAAAATAAATAAATATATATATATATATACATATTTCACCTATTCAACAAAATGTAATTTTCATCAGCTCTTATGAATGATGAACTGTATTTCCTCTTTGGAAAGGGCTTATAGTGAATTAAAGTCTCCATATACTTTTTATGTAAGACCATGGAAACCAAATTCTCAACTGGGAGCAAACTTAGCTTTTGCTATGAAGGTTTATGCTTGCCTGGCCTTAGAGTGGTAGGCCAGGAACCCAAGGTGGAGTTTTTTTCCTCTAAGTTACTTTCATTGATGCCACCCTGAAAAAATTTGGAGGGAGTATTTTTTGAAATAGCTTTATCTCAGTAACCCTTTAAAAATGCTTCAGGGTATGGGGAACATAACTGTCAAAATGTTCAAGCAATTCTTGTTGATTTAAGTATGATTGATCAGGAGCAATACAGGAAAGAGCTGGGTACAAAAGACAAAAGGCGCGAGGCTATTTCATGTATTGTTTTTGGCTCATTGTACAGAACAGAGAAAGTCTCATACACTCACGCAGCCAAGGTCCCCTACTGTTCTCTCCTTTTAGTAGAAATAAAAGAGAGCTAGTTTGTCAGTAGCGTCATTCTACCCTTAAGTGGGTACACAGTGATATTCTAATGGTCTCTGGAGCAGAGAATAATTCCGTGGCAGCTCTGACCTCCAGTCACCAGGTTCTCTGTAACTTAGTCTTTCATGGCCAATGACTATAATCATTATTTTGATTTATATTTAGCATCTCAAAATTGAAAGGATTCCATGGACAACAAAACAGGAAGTGATTTCATGAAGTGTTTTAGTATGGATAAAATAATAAACTATAAAAATACAAATCATCAGTAAAGCTTTTTCTTTCTGGAGAAGTATATTCAGAAATTAATGTAAGCATCTAAGGTGCGCATGTGTGTTTTTTCACCCTTGATCGTGTGTGTGTGTGTGTGTGTGTGTGCATTCCACTGCTATAGGAGACATGCAAAATAATATCAGATTTGCTACTCTATGAAGTACTGGTTTCTCCCAAGAACTGTGTGCTCGCAGGGTTCGTTCGGGAAGGTGAGTGCCCTACCACCACATCGCAGTCATATCTCATCACCTTCGGTGGGAATAGTTTACACTTTAACTTCACATGCAGGCTCATTAAATTAGTATTACTCATCAGAACTTGCTTAGTAATAAAACAAGCTGAATTAGCCACTGCACAATCATATTTGGAAATTCAATGACAATTTTATATTTTTAATAAAGGCTCAGAAATATTATTGCAGAGCAGGTGGCACAGAAAACTGTGGTCTAATTTGACATTCATTGATCATTGAAGTGTGGAACGTGACAGGTGAAAATTGATATTGATTTCTTTCCTCTAATATTTGGAAGAGTTCTAAAAGGTAAATCCAATGAGATAACAAGACATATCAAGTCTCACTGATTTCTCTGATCACCTCCTCCCCACATATCACTCCTTTGCCTGCCATGTTTTGAATAATTCAATGCTCATAGTCTTTCCAGTCCAGTGCATTATAAGACACACTCAAGCTGGGTTTCAATCATATTAGACTGAAAGCTGAACTTTTTATGAAGGATTATTTAAAACCAAATGCGTCTTGAGCCCAACAGCCTTTGAAACCAAACAATCCTGGGAGTTCAGTAAGGAAATGTCAACACTGTGGAGAACTTTTGGATTCAGAAAATTCAGTAATCCTATTTGATGTATGTTAACCGTATCAATATTAACAACCTTCTGCTGGATTTCAGCACTGATTTGAGAGCTGAGTTACTACTGGTCTTGTATTTTACCTAGTTGTGAAAGCACTGAGAGAGTTGTTCTTGGGTTGAACTTGACCTGCCTCTGGGAATGCTCTCTGTTCTATCCATCTTGAAAAGCTTTATTCAAGTGCATTTCTCTGTCTTCCTTCTCTTCATTTGCACCCCTTGGGAAAACAAAAGATGCTCAAATATAGATGTTAACACTGCAGCTGCTCTGCTTGGCAACGGTGTCTTTCAGCTTCCCAGTAAAAAATTATATTGCTGACCACCCATTTGACTGAAAAGTGACTCATTTTACTGACAGATATCTGGATTGAGATGCCAAAAGAAATAGGTCATTTCAAATTTCCTTTTTAAGTCATAGCTTTGTGTTGCAACACTACTTGTTCAAAACTTAGATCATGAAGGTTCCTTCCTATGACCTGCAAATAATTAAAATGTTCTTCAATAGGCTATATAAAAAGCAAGCAGAATATTCCTACTTATCAGTCTTTCTCTTGAGTCATATAGTTCTTGTAATTTCAAGGAAGAGAAACTCAAATGGAAAGTGTTACAATAGCCAAGCATACCAGCACTATTATATAACCATTCAGCAATTTTCTCTGCCAAGTCACTCTGAACCTTAGACTACTGAGGATGTCTTCTTAATTAATTTTTAAGGTTTTCCTCTTTTGAGTTAAAAAATGGTCACAATTTTATAAGTAAAATTAAAGAAAAATACAAAATAGAGCATCTGAGATGTTTCCATTAGGCATTATATATATATACATAAATTTAATAGATATACATATATAAATGCACTGGGATAAATCTCCATCTTCTGTGTCAGTAGGACATAGGTACATTTTCTTAGGAATAGGGAACTCCTTTCACAGTGGAAGTGAGGAAATTGGCTGGACCATCCTTATTGAATATAATTCCGTGAAGCCGCCATTCCTTCTGGCAGTCTACTACTCCAACAGTGTGTAGTTCATCAAATTCAGGTCTTCTGAAGCCAGGCTAGAAATACAAAGTGAGGTGGACGACTAAGGGAACTGACCAAAAAGGAGGAAAGGAAGAGGAGCAAAACAATTTCCCAATTTCATTCTTTCCCATATTCTCTGTGCTTAACAGGGGAAAAAATATTCGGGTCTGAGTTCCTCTCATTCTTAGCCATTGTTAGTTCAAAGTCTGAGAAAAAAAAAAAAAAAGGTAAAAACGAAAATATGGAGTCCAGAATTCCGTTAGCTCTCTTGCATGCAATATCACAACTTAAAAGGCCTTCCAAAATGGAGGGATAAACTTTTAAAAATTTGCCCAATCTTTTCAATCTAAACAAGTAAACACTAAAAATATATTTTAGAAATCCAGCAAACACACTAACCACAGTCAAAGCAAAGGAAGGCTTATGGCTTACCAAATGACAGTGGCTGTCTACAAGAGAGAGAAAGAGAATAGTCCAAAATTCTATCTGACCTGGCAGAGCTAGGAGGGTGCCCTGGTTAGGGTCTTTCATGTACAGTTATTCAAGCTCAGACTTGATCATCTGTCAGGGATGCTACAGTAGGGAGAGTTTTGCCGTAACTGTGAGACTCAGCAAGATCACTTCCAACTCTAAAACCTACAATTTTAATTTAATCACCAACACCAGCCATCATTAAGAGCGACCTCAAATAACTCCAAATCTGTTCATCTACTCACATATTCTTTACACAGTCAACAGACCTCGAGTGATTACTACATGCCAGACACAGTTCTAAGACCCAGAATAAGGGATAAGAAAGGTAGCAACCTCTGTCACTGTGAGGCTTGAGTTCTTTGGGAAGAAGTTCATCTAAATACAAAGAGACACCAAAGATGGTTTGATTATTATTCTGTAAAAGAAGTAAGGTAATCTGTTAAATTGGGACTGAGTTAGGCTAGTAGGACAATCAAGGAAAAAATATCTTTAAGAGATGAGTGCCAAAGAATAGAAAGGAATCAGTTATGGAAAATTTTTCTGGAAATAATATTTCCAAAACATGGGAACAGCGAATACAAAGTCCCTGAGGCAAGATGAAGCTTAACTACAATCAAGGAACAAAAAGAAGCTAAAAGGTTAGGTCAGGAGATAACGACACAAATTTACACCAGCTGGTCCCTAACTTCAAGCCTACGTGGGTATATTCTTCAGGTGAGTTACATATATATCATCCAAAAGACAAAAAAAATTTGACTCCAAAATTACCCTGGAAATTCTGAGTGAGATTCTTTACAAAGGCACAACCATATTAAAGATCACAGCCATCATTCTCCAAACTCCACTCTGGGCATCACTTGCAGGCATTTAACGGAGGTGTTTCATATCCTCTCTAAAATATTGGGCAGGAAGAACAAACATCCTAGCATGTCTGCACCATGCACCTAGTGTCTCACAATTGAAAAGCAGCTGGAGCTCACCCTGCTGATGGCTTTGCTGGTTTTTTTAACCATTTATTAAGAGTCCCATCTCTTTTAAGAACTGGGATATATTTTTTGAGGAAATAAACTACAGGGAAATTCAACTGACAGAGATCATTCTGTAGTTGACTTTGCTGTTCTTTGTTACATTTATTTGTTGAGACAAACGTCTGTTCTTAGCCTTTTTTTAATGGCTCTGTTAAATAGAACGGACACAGTACACTGCACATACTTAAAAACACAATTTAAATTCTGAAATATGCATATACCCATGGAACTGCCAACACAATCAAGAAAAGGAACATATCCATCACTTGCAAGTGTTTATGCCCCATTCATAAGGCCCCTTTCCCCCCACTCACATTCCACCCCTCCATATCCCCAAGTGAGCACTGATATGCTTTCTTTCGTTATAGCTGTGTTTGAATTTTTCTAGAAATTTATATAAAGGGATTCACACACTGAGGACTCTTTTATCTGGCTTCTTTCACTCAATGTAAATATTTTGAGAGTAATTCATATTTTGGTGGGTGTCAATAGTTCATCACTATGTTTTCCTGAATAGTGTTTCACTGTATGGGTATACCACAGTATATTTATTCATTCTCTTGTTGATGGGTGCTCGAGGTTGTTTCAATTCTGTCTATTAAAAATAAAGACGCTATGATGATCCATGTGCAAGTCTTTGTATGAACATATGCTTTCATTTTTCTTGCATAAATATCTAGGTGCAGAAAGGCTGGATCATACGGTAGGTGTACGTTCAACTTATAAAGAAACAGCCAAACTGTTGACTGAAGTGACTGTACTATTTTCCTTCCCACTAGCAGTGTAAAAGACTTGCAGTTCCTAAACTGCCTCACCAATACTTGGTGTGGTTGGACTTTTCTAATTTTAGCCATTCAATAGGTGTGTAGTGGTATCTCCTGGGGCTTTCATTTCCATATAGCTAATAATTGATTACATCGAGCAACTTCACGTGCTTATTTGCATCCGTACACCTCCTTGGCAGGATCTCTTTTTAAATATTCTTACACATATTGTTAATTTAAATTTTTTGTCTAATTACTGAGTTTTGAGAGTTCTATACATGTTAGAGACACAAGTCTTTTCAGGTATATAATTTGTAAATATTTTCTTCCAACCTGTGGCTTTTCTTTTATTAATAATGGCTTCCAAAGATGAAACCCAATTTATTACTTTTTTTTTATGGATCTTGTTTTTGGTGTCATCTCTAGGAAATCTTTGCTTAACCCAAGGTCAAAAAGATTTTGTCCAAGTTTTAGAGATTTATGTTTTGATCTACATTTAGTTAATTCTTTATATGGTGTGAGGTAGGGATCAAAGGTCATACTTTTGCATATGGCTACCTAGGCACTACATCCATGTACTACATGCTTCCAGCACCATTTGTCAAGAAGACTATCCTTTCTCCTCAAAATTGGCTTTGCACCTCTGTTGAAAAATCAATTGTCCTTATATGTGTGGATATGTTTCTGGGATCTACATTCTATTTGATTGACCTATTATATCTGACTCTTGGTTATAATATATTCTTTCACTGATTTCTTTTCACTTGCTCATGTACATAGTCTCCCAGTAATATAGCCTTACCATTTGACTGGACATACCTAGGTATACCTGAAATGCATTTGATAAATCGATGGAACTTGCACTCAAACTAGGGTTACTTTCCAAAAACTCTTAAAATGTTGAGGTGTAAAAACGATGTACTCTACAGCCTTCCTGCCTCAACCAAGTGTATGTTAACACATCCCCACACAAGCTATTTTGCATGTGTATGGGGCTGTAGAGTCTGGGGAGTATGAGAGTGGTATGTGCTGTCTATCCCAAAAGATCATCACAGGAGGCAAAGGAAACATTAAGGAAAAAGATAAGAATAGTCAAATGCCAAATGTTAACATATTTCTCATGCGTTTTTAATATTTACATTGAGATAAATAAGCAAATTATTATAAAATAAAATACAAAACTTTAGAGAATATTTCAAAATGCTCTTTTTTGCCAGATGCAACAAGATACTAGGAATAGAGGGATTTTCTGGAACCAGCTTATCTTTCCTTTTTTTATCACCATCGAGTGATGGGGTTGTATTTTATTCAGTGTATTGTACATGTGGGTGTGAATAAGATGAAAGTTGTCTCAAAAAGAGAAATGAGCAAAGAATATATGCCGTCAACTTGTCTAAAACATTTTTTCATGTTCTGACTCATTTTTCTTTGCATTGGCATTTCAAGGCATTTTGTTTTTTAATTTGACTATTAAAAAACCTTGATAACTTCAGTGAAATCCCATGAAGATAATATAAACAACAGTAATGGAAAATGAAAAGATGATAATAGCAACCAGCACTGTGATATTTCTTGTCAGTGTTCTTTACTATTTAGAATAGTAACAAATCCCATATTAATTTGACTTTTTGAACTTTGGCCTTTACTTTGGTGGAAGAAATTCCTTACACTTTGCTTATTATCTGTTTGCAATTAAAAACAATTAATGACCATACTTTGATATGATCATCTTAGAGTTGTATAGAGGGAGGATAGTTATGCAACTATTTATATATCTATGGGTTCAAGGAAGTTTAAAGGCTTGATATTTGAATCCTGTGGAAAGTAGCCTCCTTTCCCAGAGGGAAATGAACATATACATGTACTTAATGTAGTTTAAACTAAAGCAACACCTGTTCGTAGAGGCACCTTCTATTCCAGGCATGTTTAGGTATAGGGAAGGGGAACAAGAGCTATAAAACATAATTCTTGTGTATAAGAAGTTTACAGGGGCTTCCCTGGTGGCGCAGTGGTTGAGAGTCCGCCTGCTGATGCAGGGGACACGGGTCTGTGCCCCGGGCCGGGAGGATCCCACATGCTGCGGAGCGGCTGGGCCCGCGAGCCATGGCCGCTGAGCCTGCACGTCTGGAGCCTGTGCTGCGCGTCTGGAGCCTGTGCTCCACAACAGCAGAGGCCACAACAGTGAGAGGCCCGCGTACCGCAAAAAAAAAAAAAAGAAAAAAAAAGTTTACAGTTTAGGGGGGTTGAGGGCACTCAATGACTCAACGCGGATGAGCCTGATGCAGGTTACTAAAAGGTCACCCTTGAATAAACTCTGCTTTAGGAAAGACCAGCCTACTCTTATTCTCTTAAACTCTTTAATGTGGTGCCCAATATACCTGAATATCAATGTCAAAGGCCACTTTGACATTTTAGAAATGTTTCCAGGGGTGCTAACAGCCAACAAATTAATATGATTCCTATACACTTGACACAACACACCAGAGGTCTTGAATTCGGTGAGCATATTGGCCTCCTTTAAGAAAGATCACCCGTTAAACTTCGAATGCTAAGTGCTAAGAGAATGAAGTAAGTAATAAGTGATATTCAGGTTCAGAGGCGGAAGAGAAAAGGCGTCTCACCTTGAGTAGAACATTTTGTTGGATTCTCCAAAGTGGCAAACAATAGGGAGAACACTAAATAACTAAGACTGAATAAGTTGAGAAATAAGATGAAAGCCTAAGATAGAGGTCAAAATGTCCCCTAGATTTAGGGATACATTTAGGCTGAAAGGGAAACTATTGAAAAAGATGTAGAAAATGCTAAATATTTCACAAAAAATTTATTAGAACAAAAAATGTATTAGAATAAACCAACTTAGCAAAGTTTGTTTGCAGAATACGAAATCAACATACACACATCACTTGCATTTCTGTACATTAACAATGAACAATCTGAAAAGGAAATTAGGAGAACAATTCCATTTACAATACCATCTAAAAGGATAAAATACTTAGGAATAAGCTTAACCAAAGACATGAAACACTTGTACACTGAAAACTACAGCAGTATTGAAAGAAATTAAGGAAGACATAAATAAATGGAAAGACATCCCACGTTCATGAACTATTGTTAAAATGTCCATGTTACACAAAGCTATCTACAGATTTAATGCAATGCCTATCAAAATCCCCAATTTTTGCAGAAATAGAAGAAACGACTCCAAAATTGATATGTAACCACAAAGGACCCTCAATAACGAAAGCAAACTTGAAGACCCCACACCTTCTTTTGAAATGAAGTTTTCTTGTTATTGTGGGTTAAAAATCCAAAGTCCTAAGTGTCCATAAATTATCCTCCTAAATTTATATTTTGGTTCATTCTCAGTGACAGGGCTTTCAGTGCCTGAGTGGCATTGAGGGCCCCTTCAATATCTGTAGCTTGGACTCCTGTCACTGACATGGTGTGGGTATCTCACAGCCTTGGCTGTTTTACCAGTTTATCAAGTCCCAGATGAACCATGCTCAGAAGGGCCCCACGCTTGCTTGGTTTCATGCTCTGATATTGCTGTCTTAATATTCTTAATGATTTTATCTTTGAACTTACGTTCTGTAAGTAAAGTTTATGGGACAATAAAATATACGCATGAGCAGAGGAGACACGTGCAATATGTGTGTCTGCCACCATTCCTGCTGCCCCATTCACATCTAGTTTTCACCCTGCTTATGGTGTGCTTTCCATGACATGCTTATTTGGTACCCATTTGGAGTCCTACTGTGTTCCAACCAGAATTCTGTGCTACTGGTCACATCCAAGACTAAGTGAATGTGTTAACAGCTCCGGAGGCCATGCTTTCCATTTGAATCTGAACTTACTTCTAACACAGAAAGAAAGCGTTGTTTTTTAAGAAACAAGAATGTCTAAGGAATCTTATCATATCCTTTCTTACTCGTGTTACTTCCCAATATTAGCCAAACATTCTGCTGAAAAAGATGACATGTATGAAAAAGAGAAGAGAGAACAACCCACAGAACCCATTTAGGGCTCATCCTAATCGAGTATGATGTCATCTTATCTCGATTCTATCTGAAAAAAGAATTTACTTGGGCACATTCACAGGTTCCAGGTGAACATGAATTTGGGGAGGATGCTATGCACCCCAGTGCAAATACTTTCAACAAGACTTTTTCTTTGCAGTTTGAACAAGAGGCACTATATTTTCATTTTGCACTGGAGCCCACACATTATGTCACTTGTTACTGTTAGAGCCCATGTTGGAAAATGGGGCTTCATGACATAGCCAAGTGAGTCTGTCAACTGAATTCTAGAATTATCCAGACTTACCCACTTTGTTGCAGCAAGTTGGTTCCAGGCAAACCCAGGTGAGAGGGGCATGTCCACAGTGGAGCAGAGAATTTTTGTCTCTCTATCACCAGACTCACTCCCAAGATGAAGGAAAGAAGAGCTGAGCAAAGCATGGCCAGTTATTCTTCCCAACTTTGCCCGTCAGGTAGGTCACCTCACCTAGCCAGTGTCAGTGAACATAAGAGCAGGGAGGTTAAAAGTTATACTAATCAAATTCCCTTCACATGCTGGTACCCGTAGGAACAAGAAGGGAAACTGTCACTAATGCTCCCCTGTTTTTTTCAATCTCTTAACCCACTCAACTATGCTTTTAAGCCTATAATTAATGGAATATGGCTCTCCCTTCAGGAAAAAGAATAGACCTTTATCAGGACAGTCCTGCTCACACTTTTATGGGGCTACTCATTTGAGTGGCCTCCAGGAACTGCTGGTGGATGCCTTAGAGTTTCAACCCAGAAGTCTCTGATATGGGTGAGAAATTGCATTAATTCAAATGAACTCCAAGGCTACTCATATCCAATGATCAGAAACAACTTTTTGTTCTACCAGCCACCCACAACACAGCTAACCATAGACCTTTGATGAGGTCAAATGACAAACTAAGATTAAATACATAAAAGCATCCAGTAATACAATTCAGAAATCATAGAAATGTTGCAAATTTGTAAGTACACCTTTGCCAGTATCAAATTCTTCACAGAGAAATTAAAAGGGCACACATTACATGCTCTTATGAATTAAGGTTCCAAAGTATTAAATCCCAATTTTGAAATCAAGTTTCCTTGTTACTGTGGGTTAAAAATCCAAAGTCCTAAACGTCCATAAACAATCCTCCCAAATGTACATTTGGTTCATTCTCAGTGACAGGGCTTTCATTGCCTGAATGGGACTGAGGGCTCCTTCAGTATCCGTAGCTTGGACTTCTGTCACTGACACGGGTGTGGGTCTCTCAGGGCCTTGGCTGTTTTATCAGTTTATCAACCCTCTCATGAACCATGCTTTTAAAGAGTCTAAAGAGTTGCTAAGATACAATTTGATTTTACAGCACTAGCCCCCAAATTTAAAAACAATCTCAAAAGCAAGCCAATCCCCCACTCCTAGAAGAGTGAAACTAGGCACATTTTTGTTCCCGGAATCCAGTAAAGACTTTGAGCAAAGAACATAGCAGAAACTCAATGGCATTTGAGAGAAAGATAAAGTCTCTTTGGTTTTAGCCTCACTAGAATGTCCATTAGTCTATGCCATTTAACTGAAATTTCTGACCTGCGAACTTCGAACCAGGAGGAAACTTTTAGCTTGACCTTGATTTGTCACTATGAATTTGCCATGTGCAGTGCACAGCCCTGAGCATCTGTCACACATGGACTCTTGAGTTATCCTTCCTCTTTGATGACCTTGTTGTTTACACTGCAGTACTGAACTGTTTATGGGTTCTGTCGAGTAACATTACACCTCCAGGTCTGAGGCGTAGATTTGACAGTCCTATGCCGCCATGGTCATTTTCACTGCCTCCTGCTATGGAACTACATAGACCAAAGGCGGCTGCCTTTAGGAGAACATTTCTTTCTCCAATATAATTGACAAATCCAGTGTCAGCTTGGGTCCACATGTAAAGGGAGTCACTTGAGCCTACGGTAGACCATATGTGTCAATGCCGACAAGTTCTATAAAACATGTTTTCCTTACAATTGAGTCTTTGTCTCAGTCAAGCCTGCTTGGGAAAAACTGTACCTGAAGAGTAAGGCAAGGTGGACGGCTGCCTGAGACTTTCCTGCCCTGTAAACTCCAGCACACTCTCAAGTCAAGTGCCAGGTAAAGGTCTCTGTATACTAAAGACCCTCCAGGTGCCTTATTCATTCCGCTCCAGGTATTGCTCAGTCACCTGCAACTCCCTAATGCCCCTTTTCTTTATGCCAGACCTTTACTTAAGTGGCTCGAAAGAAACAGCCACTCTCCCACACCATAAGCTGCAGCCATCAGCCAAAATCAAAGTATCTTATGGCTGGTGTAGTGGGTTGGATGGTGGCCCCCAAAAGGATATATCCATGTCCTCATCCTTGACGGTTACCTCATTTGAAAAAAAAGGTTTTGCAAATATCATTAAGGATCTTGAGATGGGATTTCCACCCTATGTTAGCTGGATGGGTCCTAAATACAATGACAATTGTCCTTAATATACAAGAAGGGCACAGGGATATTTGAGACACACAAAAGAGAAGATACAGACACAGAAAGGGGGTGATGTGAAGACACAGACCAAAATTGAGTGACGTGGCCTCAAACCAAGGAAGCTGGCAACCACCAGAAGCTGAAAGAGGCAAGGGATAGAATCTTCCCTAGAGCATCAGTAGGGAGAGCAGCCTTGCTGACACCTTGACAGCACACTTCTGGCCTCTACAACTGTGAGATCGTAAATTTCTATTGTGTTCAGCCTCCAAGTTTATTAGTCTCCCAGCAAGCACGGCACATTTATACAGCATGCATTAAACGTTTTCTAAGCTTCAGCAGTTTACTGCACAAACCTAAATATTTTCAAACAGTCAAAGGCCTCAGCATCCCACCATACATTAAAGACCAAGGCAGTAGACTACCTTCCTTGGCAGTAACAAAAGATTTTCCACATGGACATTTTCCTCTCCAAAATGTCAGCTCCTTTCTTTTGATTTCTCAGTGTTCCCAGGTAATGCACCAAGTGTTAGGGACTTCTAATTACCTTCCAGCAAGTACAATGCCTTAATTCCATTTGGTTTGGAATAAATTAGGAAATAAGATAAAAGAGAAAAGATGGAGGGCCGAATATTCCTGTTACTGTTGATAACCCTGGCTTGAGAATCCAGTTGGAATGAAATGATCACATAACTGAACCGCAGAATTGGGCAGATTTACTAACTAGTAATACACAGAATGAGAGAAACAGAAGACACTCACTCACACTCTCAAGGGAGAGAACAGAATTAGTCAAGGCAAGCATGCACGCTTAATTCTTTTCAAGCTTTCAATATAAGTCACTTGTTCACCCTGGGGCAGAGTCAGTAAAGAAGCAGCGCTGATAGGACCCTACGAGCTCTCTTGACAGGCCTGAAACATCAGGAGCAGGAAAGGAACATTCCCTCACTCCCCACCACCACCACCCCCAGCAGTAAAAAATGATCATCCACATTGACAGTGTAAAAGAAATCAGAAACTACGCTAACTCTGATTCACTCTTAGTATACCAACAGCTAATCGGGAGCCTTGTGAAAAAACATCTTGATTAGTTGCTAATAAAACTCTTTAGGGGCCTGGGGGAAGATGGCGGAAGAGTAAGACGCGGAGATCACCTTCCTCCCCACAGATACACCAGAAATTCATCTACACGTGGAACAACTCCTACAGAACACCTACTGAACGCTGGCAGAAGACCTCAGACCTCCCAAAAGGCAAGAAACTCCCCACGTACCTGGGTAGGGCAAAAGGAAAAAGAATAAACAGAGACAAAAGGATAGGGACGGGACCTGCGCCAGTGGGAGGGAGCTGGGAGGCAGGAAAGGTTTCCACACACTAGGAAGCCCCTTTGAGGGCGGAGACTGCAGGTGGCGGAGGGGGAAAGCTTGGGAGTAGCGGAGGAGAGCACAGCAACAGGGGAGCGGGGGGCAAAGCAGAGAGATTCCCGCACAGAGGATTGGTGCCGACCGGCACTCACCAGCTGGAGGGGCTTGTCTGCTAGGCCGCCGGGGAGGGCGGGGCTGGGAGCTGAGGCTCGGGTTTCGGGTTTTGGTTGGGAGCGCGCAGGGAGAGGACTGGGGTTGGCGGCCTGAACACAGCCTGAATGGGTTAGTGCACCACAGCTGGCCGGGAGGGAGTCCTGGAAAAAGTCTGGACCTGCCAAAGAGGCAAGAGACTTTTTCTTCCCTCTTTGTTTCCTGGTGCGCGAGGAGAGGGGATTAAGAGCACTGCTTAAAGGAGCTCCAGAGACGGGCGCGGGCGTGGGACGCTAGGGCTGCTGCTGCCACCGCCAAGAGGCCTGTGTGCGAGCGCAGGCCACTGTCCATGCCCCCTTTCCGGGGAGCCTGTGCAACCTGCCACTGCCGGGGTCCCGGGATCCAGGGACAGCTTCCCCGGGAGAGTGCACGGCACACCTCGGGCTGGTGCAACGTCATGCCAGCTTCTGCTGCCGCAGGCTCACCCCACACTCCGTACCCCTCCCTCCCCCAGGCCTGAGTGAGTCAGAGTCCCCAAAGCAGCTGTTCCTTTAACCCCGTCCTGTCTGAGCGAAGAACAGATGCCCTCCAGTGACCTACACGCAGAGGCGGGGCCAAATCCAAAGCTGAGACCCGGGAGCTGTGAGAACAAAGAAGAGAAAGGAAAATCCCTCCCAGCAACCTCAGAAGCAGTGGATTAAAGCTCCACAATCAACTTGTACCCTGCATCTGTGGACTACATGGATAGACAAGGAATCATCCCAACTTGAGGAGGTGGACTTTGAGAGCAAGATTTATGATTTTTTCCCCTTTTCCTCTTTTTGAACAACACAATAAGTGAAATTAAAAATACTCTAGATTGGATCAATGGCAGAATAACTGAGGCAGAAGAACGGATAAGTGACCTGGAAGATAAAATAGTGGAAATAACTACTGCAGAGCAGAAGAAAGAAAAAAGAATGAAAAGAACTGAGGACAGTCTCAGAGACCCCTGGGACAACATTAAACGCACCAACATTCGAATTATAGGGGTTTCAGAAGAAGAAGAGAAAAAGAAAGGGACTGAGAAAATATTTGAAGAGATTATAGTTGAAAACTTCCCTAATATGGGAAAGGAAATAGTTAATCAAGTCCAGGAAGCACAGAGCGTCCCATACAGGAAAAATCCAAGGAGAAACACGTCAAGACACATATTAATCAAACTGTCAAAAATTAAATACAAAGAAAACATATTAAAAGCAGCAAGGGAAAAACAACAAATGACACACAAGGGAATCCCCATAAGGTTAACAGCTGATCTTTCAGCAGAAACTCTGCAAGCAAGAAGGGACTGGCAGGACATTTTTAAAGTGATGAAGGAGAAAAACCTGCAACCAAGATTACTCTACCCAGCAAGGATCTCATTCAGATTTGATGGAGAAATTAAAACCTTTACAGACAAGCAAAAGCTGAGAGGGTTCAGCACCACCAAACCAGCTTTACAACAAATGCTAAAGGAATTTCTCTAGGCAAGAAACACAAGAGAAGGAAAAGACCTACAATAACGAACCCAAAACAATTAAGAAAATGAGAATAGGAACACACATATTGATAATTACCTTAAATGTAAATGGACTAAATGCTCCCACCAAAAGACACAGATTGGCTGAATGGATACAAAAACAAGACCCATATATATGCTGTTGACAAGAGACCCACTTCAGACCTAGAGACACATACAGAGTGAAAGTAAGGGGATGGAAAAAGATATTCCATGCAAATGGAAACCAAAAGAAAGCTGGAGTAGCAGTTCTCATATCAGTCAAAATAGACTTTAAAATAAAGACTATTAGAAGAGACAAAGAAGGACACTACCTAATGATCAAGGGATCGATCCAAGAAGAAGATATAACAATTGTAAATATTTAGGCACCCAACATAGGAGCACCTCAATACATAAGGCAAATACTAACAGCCATAAAAGGGGAAATCGACAGTAGCACATTCATAGTAGGGAACTTTAACACCCCACTTTCACCAATGGACAGATCATCCAAAATGAAAATAAATAAGGAAATACAAGCTTTAAATGATACATTAAACAAGATGGACCTAACTGATATTTATAGGACATTCCATTCAAAAACAAAAGAATACACATTTTTCTCAAGTGCTCATGGAACATTCTCCAGGATAGATCATATCTTGGGTCACAAATCAAGCCTTGGTAAATTTAAGAAAATTGAAATTGTATCAAGTATCTTTTCCGACCACAATGCTATGAGACTAGATATCAGTTACAGGAAAAGAGCTGTAAAAAATACAAACACATGGAGGCCAAACAATACACTACTTAATAACGAAGTGATCACTGAAGAAATCAAAGAGGAAATCAAAAAATACCCAGAAACAAATGACAATGGAGACACGACAACCCAAAACCTAGGAGAGACAGCAAAAGCAGTTCTAAGAGGGAAGTTTATAGCAATACAATCCTACCTTAAGAAACAGGAAACATGTCGAATAAACAACCTAAACTTGCACCTAAAGCAATTAGAGAAAGAAGAACAAAAAAACCCCAAAGTTAGCAGAAGGAAAGAAATCATAAAAATCAGATCAGAAATAAGTGAAAAAGAAATGAAGGAAACGATAGCAAAGATCAATAAAACTAAAAGCTGGTTCTTTGAGAAGATAAACAAAATTGATAAACCATTAGCCAGACTCATCAAGAAAAAAAGGGAGAAGACTCAAATCAATAGAATTAGAAATGAAAAAGGAGAAGTAACAACTGACACTGCAGAAATACAAAAGATCAGGAGAGATTACTACAAGCAACTCTATGCCAATAAAATGGACAACCTGGAAGAAATGGACAAATTCTTAGAAATGCACAACCTGCCAAGACTGAATCAGGAAGAAATAGAAAATATGAACAGACCAATCACAAGCACTGAAATTGAAACTGTGATTAAAAATCTTCCAACAAACAAAAACCCAGGACCAGATGGCTTCACAGGTGAATTCTATCAGACATTTAGAGAAAAGCTAACACCTATCCTTCTCAAACTCTTCCAAAATATAGCAGAAGGAGGAACACTCCCAAACTCATTCTACAAGGCCACCATCACCCTGATACCAAAACCAGACAAGGATGTCACAAAGAAAGAAAACTATAGGCCAATATCACTGATGAACATGGATGCAAAAATCCTCAACAAAATACTAGCAAACAGAATCCAACAGCACATTAAAAGGATCATACACCATGATCAAGTGGGGTTTATTCCAGGAATGCAAGCATTCTTCAATATACGCAAATCAATCAACGTGATACACCACATTAACAAATTGAAGGAGAAAAACCATATGATCATCTCAATCGATGCAGAGAAAGCTTTTGACAAAACTCAACACCCATTTATGATAAAAAACCTGCAGAAAGTAGGCATAGAGGGAACTTTCCTCAACATAATAAAGGCCATATATGACAAACCCACAGCCAACATCATCCTCAATGGTGAAAAACTGAAAGCATTTCCAATAAGATCAGGAACAAAACAAGGTTGCCCATTCTCGCCACTCTTATTCAACACAGTTTTGGAATTTTTAGCCACAGCAATCAGAGAAGAAAAGGAAATAAAAGGAATCCAAATCGGAAAAGAAGAAGTAAAGCTGTTACTGTTTGCAGATGGCATGATACTATAAATAGAGAATCCTAAAGATGCTACCAGAAAACTACTAGAGCTAATCAATGAATTTGGTAAAGTAGCAGGATACAAAATTAATGCACAGAAATCTCTGGCATTCCTATACACTAATGATGAAAAATCTGAAAGTGAAATCAAGAAAACACTCCCATTTACCACTGCAACAAAAAGAATAAAATTTCTAGGAATAAACCTACCTAAGGAGACAAAAGACCTGTATGCAAAAAATTATAAGACACTGATGAAAGAAATTAAAGATGATACAAATAGATGGAGAGATATACCATGTTCTTGGATGGGAAGAATCAACATTGTGAAAATGACTCTACTACCCAAAGCAATCTACAGATTCAATGCAATCCCTATCAAACTACCACTGGCATTTTTCACAGAACTAGAGCAAAAAATAACACAATTTGTATGGAAACACAAAAGACCCTGAACAGCCAAAGCAATCTTGAGAACGTAAAATGGAGCTGGAGGAATCAGGCTCCCTGACTTCAGACTATACTACAAAGCTACAGTAACCAAGACAGTATGGTACTGGCACAAAAACAGAAATATAGATCAATGGAACAGGATAGAAAGCCCAGAGATAAACCCACACACATATGGTCCCCTTATCTTTGCTAAAGGAGGCAGGAATGTACAGTGGAGAAAGGACAGCCTCTTCAATAGGTGGTGCTGGGAAAACTGGACAGGGACATGTAAAAGTATGAGATTCGATCACTCCCTAACACCATACACAAAAATAAGCTGAAAATGGATTAAAGACCTAAATGTAAGACCAGGAACTATCAAACTCTTAGAGGAAAACATAGGCAGAACACTCCATGACATAAATCAAAGCAAGATCCTTTTGGACCCACCTCCTAGAGAAATGGAAATAAAAACAAAAATAAACAAATGGGACCTAATGAAACATCAAAGCTTTTGCACAGCAAAGGAAGCCATAAACAAGACCAAAAGACAACCCTCAGAATGGGAGAAAATATTTGCAAATGAAGCAATGGACAAAGGATTAATCTCCAAAATTTATAAGCAGCCCATGCAGCTCCATAAGAAAAAAACAACCCAATCCAAAAATGGGCAGAAGACCTAAATAGACGTTTCTCCAAAGAAGATATATAGACTGCCAACAAACACATGAAAGAATGCTCAACACCATTAATCATTAGAGAAATGCAACTCAAAACAACAATGAGATATCATCTCACACCAGTCAGAATGGCCATCATCAAAAAATCTAGAAACAATAAATGCTGGAGAGGGTGTGGAGAAAAGGGAACACTCTTGCACTGCTGGTGGGAATGTGAATTGGTACAGCCACTATGGAGAACAGTATGGAGGTTCCTTAAAAAACTACAAATAGAACTACCATATGACCCAGCAATCCCACTACTGGGCATATACCCTGAGGAAACCATAATTCAAAAAGAGTCATGTACCAAAATGTTCATTGCAGCTCTATTTACAATAGCCCGGAGATGGAAACAACCTAAGTGTCCATCATCACATGAATGGATAAAGAAGATGTGGCACATATATACAATGGAATATTACTCAACCATAAAAAGAAATGAAATTGAGTTATTTGTAGTGAGGTGGATGGACCTAGAGTCTGTCATACAGAGTGAAGTAAGTCAGAAAGAGAAAGACAAATACCGTATGCTAACACATATATATGGAATTTAAGAAAAAAAATGTCATGAAGAACCTAGGGGTAAGACAGGAATAAAGACACAGACCTGGGGCTTCCCTGGTGGCGCAGTGGTTGAGAGTCTGCCTGCCGATGCAGGGGACACGGGTTCGTGCCCCCGTCTAGGAAGATCCCACATGCCGCGGAGTGGCTGGGCCCGTGAGCCATGGCCTCTGAGCCTGCGCGTCCGGAGCCTGTGCTCCGCAGCGAGAGAGGCCACAATAGTGAGAGGCCTGCGTACCGAAAAAAAAAAAAAAAAAGACACAGACCTACTAGAGAATGGACTTGAGGATATGGGGAGGGGGAAGGGTAAGCTGTGATACACAACCAAATATAAGGTCGCTAGCTAGTGGGAAGCAGCCGCATAGCACAGGGAGATCAGATCGGTGCTTTGTGACCACCTGGAGGGGTGGGATAGGGAGGGTGGGAGGGAGGGAGACGCAAGAGGGAAGAGATATGGGAACATATGTATATGTATAGCTGATTCACTTTGTTATAAAACAGAAACTAACACACCATTGTAAAGCAATTATACTCCAATTAATATGTAAAAAAAAAGTCATGAAGAACCTAGGGGTAAGACAGGAATAAAGACACAGACCTACTCGAGAATGGACTTGAGGATATGGGGAAGGGGAAGGGGAAGCTGTGACAAAGTGAGAAAGTGGCATGGACATATATACACTACCAAACGTAAAATAGATAGCTAGTGGGAAGCAGCCACATGGCACAGGGAGATCAGCTCGGTGCTTTGTGACCACCTAGAGGGGTGGGATAGGGAGGGTGGGAGGGAGGGAGACGCAAGAGGGAAGAGATATGGGAACATATGTATATGTATGACTGATTCGCTCTGTTATAAATCAGAGACTAACACACCATTGTAAAGCAATTATATTCCAATAAAGATGTAAAAATAAAAAATATAAATGGTTTAAAAAAGCAAGTAAATATCTATGTATTGCTAGAAAAGAGATAATTTAATGATGAGCTTTCTTTATTAGTCATATTTTATACTGTTAGAAGAATGAGACTGTCAACTGAATTCTGTCCCCCCAAAATTCATACATTCAAGCTCTAACAAAGTGATGGTATTTGGAGATGGGGCCTTTGGCAGGTAATTAGATTAAATGATGTCATGAGGATTAGGCTCTATTAGTGCCCCTATAAGAAGAAACCAGAGAATGTTTTCTGTCTCTCTCCAACATGTGAGGACACAGTGAAAAGACAGTTGTCTGCAAGCCAGCAAGAGAGCCCTCACCAGGCACTGAATTGGCCAGCACCATGATCTTAGACTTCCAAGCCTCTAGAACTGTGAGTTGTTAAAGTCACTAAGCCTATAGTATTATGTTATGGCACCTTGAGCTATAAGAGTACTAAATGGAAGAGACATGGAGGAACCCTAAACGCATATTGCTAAATGAAAGATGCCAAACTGAAATGGATACATGCTGTATGATTTCAGCTATATGACATCCTGGAAAACGTAGGGCTCTTAACCTATTCTGTATGATACTGTAATGGTCAATGCTTGTCATACATTCGTCAAAACCCATAGGATATACAACAGAGTAAACTGTAATGTAAACTATGGATATTAGTTAATAATAATGTATGAACATTGGCTCATCAATTGTAAAAAAATGCCCCACACTAATGCAAGACGTTAATAATACAGGAAACTGTGGTTTGGGGAATAGATGTGAGGGGGTGTATGGGAACTCTATACTCTGCTCAAAAATTCTCTTTAAACTTAAAACTACTGTAAATATAGTCTACCAATTTATTTAAACAAAATAAATCTAAGTTGCCTCATCATGTTGTCAGGTTATTAACCATCTTATAGTTTTTCTATTTTCTATTTCTAAAGACCTACTTCTTTAATGTTCATTTCTATCTTCTTTTATCCTTGTTAAAAATATATCAAATGTTTTGTATTATTTCACCTCCCAGCCTATTATCTTTTTAGTTATATGTCTTTCACAAACATTCATTAGAAACTACATTAGATATCCTTGACTTATTACACTCTATGCCCATTACTATTTTCACCACCTCCCTCGCAATGCTTGAACCTTGGCTATGACCCATTGTCACCTCTGGACAAATAGTTTCTGCTCTATTTTCTGTCTTCTGTCCTTCTGGGCCACTTCTGTCTACCATCATTACCCAAAGAACTGACTTTACAGATTCTATATGCCAGTGTGTAAGACTTGCAGTGTTTTAAGAAGTATCCCAACTTCATGATGATGATTTGGGGTCATTACTAAAGCATTCGGGATCATACATATTCTTTTAAGGTAGTTTTACAGGACAACGCACATTGGTATTTTTCTCCTATTAACAGAGTAGGAAATTGTGGGTTGATGTGCAGTTATTTCAATTAAGAAAGCAAGATATGAACACTGCTTCTCTGCTGGGGTACTTGGCACTGCTCTTTCTCGTGCTGGGACATATTTTGCGCCTTTACAGCCTTGCATCTAGGTGTCCTGATCAGACTAATGTTTGGCTTTATTGGATACGTTGACCAGTCTGATTGATATTCTGGTACATACAGGGTACTTGGTCATGGTTGCTCACCTCTGAACCTCAGCATCATCACCTGCAAAGTGCAACTAATAGCATATCCGCTTTGTGGGGTTTTTATGGATTTGGCAAGCGTCATAGTGCCTGGCACATGCTGGAGACTCAGGTGATGCAGTAATTACTCAAATGTGCATCTCCAATGGATCCCTCCCACCTGGACAGGGTGACTTAACAGCCTTGGGGGAGTAAGAGCAGGACAAACAGCAAGGGCAGCATGGGCCAAGGGAAGGAGGTGAGAACTGACATGCAGGGGGCCCTCTTGCTGGTATCACCAGAGGGCCCATAGTGAGCCAGGATGTGGGGAGAGACTGGCCGGTCAGTAAGACCAGGCCAAGAAAGGCCGTGTGAGGGGGCTTAGCTTTTACCTTGTGGTAGAGGCCATCCAAAGGAGAAAGTGGAAGATGGGCAGGTATAGAATTCTCCCTTAGGAATTGTCCTCGGGGTCTGTTTATGTCCTGGCAGGGTGCGTTCAACGAGTTGGCCTCTCCAGCACATTCTAGAGAGCACTGGCCATGTCTGACCTTCTGGAGATACAGCCCTGACCTCCTGGCCACCTCACTGAGGAGAGGGCTCATGGGGGAATCAGCTTCACTCTGCATCTGTCCACCAGTCCTGCACCCTGGACCCAGGACAACTCACTTCCAAGAGGCACACCCAGCTGCCAGAGGAAGTGACATTTCCTGACTCATCTGGCTAAGAATGAGCAGAGTATCACTGACCATTCCAGGGGAGTAGTTGCCACAGAAGATCAGGATGCGTACAAGCCATAGAAGATCAGAAGGAACAAAGGTCAGTCCACGTGGGAGTTCACATGGGCGCCTCACAGTCCCCAACAGGCCCTCGAGTTTCCCTTCCAGCCCAACACACACTCCACCTGCCCACAGTCGCCCGTGCCACCATCACACAGCCCCACAGAGCTCCAAACATCCTCAAACACACAAACTCCCTACTTATAAGCAGATGCCTGACTGTGTGCCCAGAACCCTCCTGCTCCAATATACATGCACTACAAACCCCAATAAAATCACAGCCACGGTCTTGAATACAAAAACACACCCCCAACGGCCCCTGATAATCAAACACCTAAATCCTCATACCCCACAAAAATCCACCCAACCCCATATAACCCCTCAATGCAAACACACAAACCCTTCGACAATAGCCAAATATATTCAAACCAAACTCACATACTTCTTAATATAAGACACAACCCCCAAAATCCAAATAGAACACATACAGTCCCCACACAGCTGTCAACATCCACGTATGTACAATGCCTCAGAAGCTGAGACAAACACAAAATACCATCAGAGAGACACAATGTTTCCAACCTTCTCCTAAATACTCCCCCCAGAACACATCATGATCTCACACCCCCAATACAAACATACACCCATCTCCCTCTTGAGATACTATAAACAGCCTCTGTCATATCCCCTGATTATACACACACAGCTGGCAGCCCCAATTTACACTGACAACCCCAATCTCTGCAAATTCCTCCGCATCAAAAATACACTCCCTGAACTCTTACCCTACAGGATGAGCATGTGTATAACCCCTGCACTCTGAATACACACAGATCCAACACACAAAGCATTAAAATGCACACCCCTACCTCTTCTCAAATGCCTGCACACATAGCCTCAAAACACCCAGAAGCAGCCCACCACCCAGCCACACCATGCTACACCAACCGTACACTCACAAAGGCACTCACGCCCCTCATCTCTCCCCAGATCACACATACACAGTCTCTACACAGCTTTACTATTACCCCAAACCATCCTATACCCTAAACATACATCCAAGAGTTCCCCACACAGCCCTAACCGATGATAGAGGCAGCTCTACCAGGGGCATCATGGTACCCTGAACGGGCAAATGCCGCTGAGGTAAGTGCCTCCTATGTTGCTGCATTTCTTGCTGCTGTTGCAAATCATCCCTTGACCCCACCCAGGCTGACTGGGACACCCTAAACAGGAAGTGGCAGCATAGGAGTCAGGGAAGAGGAAAACTCCCAGTCCAGGTGCTCCCTGTCACCATCCATTGCACCAAAACATCGGATGACCAGCATGAACAAGAAACAGAGACATGTAACTATACCATGATAGAAAGGCAAATTTTTCTAGAAAAAATTTGTCCAAGGGAAGGGGGAGAAGGGTGCTCCCCCTAATTATAAAGCCATGCTGTTACAATTCAAAGAAACGTCAGATACAGTCCAACAGGCGTGGGGCTGCATCCATATTGTAGCTGGATATGAAAAAGATAATTTTTCTGAAGCCCCAAATCTCGCACATGGACCCCGCTGCCCCATTGGCCAGGAACCCAGCAGAGGATGCTTAAGGGATATAGGGACTTCTGGGACCCTTACCGGTCTCCACCGAGGGGTGGTGCCATCACACAGCTCCATCCTTCATGAGATGACTAACAGACCTCGCTGTATTGGCAGCTCTGGAGATCGGGGGTCCCTAATGACGTAAACTCGAGACCGCCCAAGCACACGTTAGAAATTTTTGCTCAGGCGCTGCAGACTCTTCAGGAGACTGGAGTGATGGGCAGCTGTCACCTCTCCGAATCCTGTACCCTGACCTCTGCCAAGGCCTGTGCCTTAGGGACCTGGCAGATCCCTGGAGCGTGGCCCTCCTCTGGGACACTTGCCCATATACTTCTCTAATTATCCGTGGGACACACATAAACAACTTTTCTTATGGCTCTCATTGGCAACTGGAGCTCAAATTACAGTGCCTCCTGGGAACCCCTCCAATTATAAGCAAGGGCCACACTTTAGATTACACGTCATAGTAGTCAGGGGAGTAGAAAGCATTCAACTTCCATTGAATGTCACTACTGAAACAATCTTTATTAAAAATCTTTTAGGGGTGGTAGCCCCTCTGGCCCTACCCTTTCCCGTTACAGCTATGGATGCCTTGATATACTGCAACGCCATTTGGAACGAACCCAAATTCCTGGCCTTCCTGGTGGAAGCTGAAATTGGGAGCCCATAAGACTGCCACCTAAGACAGTAAATATCCCCCAATAACATGTATGACAGGGGGCTGTGGGATTGCAGCCCATAATTCAGAATTTATGAAAAAAAGAAGTCATTAAACACACCATTTCTCCTTTTCAATTTCCCCATTTGGCTGCTATTAAAGCCTGCTATTAATGAGTGGTGCCTTATAATCAACTACTGAAATATAAATGCTGATCCCCACTCTTAAGGCTCCCATTTCCAGCATTGTCCAGTTCATTAAGGATATCCAAAGGGCTCCAGGGAATTACTTTGCTGTGACAATCTAGCTATTATGTTCTATTCAGTACCAGTTATTAAGGAGTCCCAGCTGCAGTCTACTTTTACTTCAGAAGGCACCCAGTATGTTTTAACCTGTCTGCCTACTGGCTATCTTAACAGCCCAGCTATTGCCCACAGTCTTTGCTGGCAAGACCTGGTGTCCCCTTGCACCGTCTGGCACTATACTGATGTTCTAACCCACAGCCCCTCAGGAGACTGGTGCACAAGGCCCTAACATGGTTGGTGACCCATCTATAACACACAGGTGGGCTATTTATTGCCCCACATAAAATTCAAGGGCTGTCCACAACTATTAAATTTCTGGGCATTAACTGATCCTCTAAAAACCAGGAAATTCCTCTTGCAGCTAAACCTCAGCTGTTAACTATTCAGCCCCCCAACACACTATAGCCAGCCCAACACGGCTTACTTAGGTCTCTCCACACTTTGGAGGCAACAAATACCACACTTGTCCATCATTCTTAGACCCATTTATGCAGCCATGTACAAACCCTCCATAGTTTACTGGCGAAGAGCTAAACAATAAGCTTTATAGCAGGCACAAAGCTCAATTAGTCAAGCTCTCCCACTGGTTCCCCCTGGCTGCTCCTTCTGGGCTGAGAATGGACTATGTGTCCCGAAGCCTTTGGACTAGCACAGCTCCTCCTAGCTGCCTGTGGGCTTCTGCACCAGACGGCTGCTCTCTACACCACTACCCCCCCCTCAGAACCGATTTGGGAACTGGTTCGTTGGTTTTGGTCTTGGTTTTGTGTGCACTGATGCCAGAATTTGTTTGCGTCTTTTGCGTTTTGGTGTACAAAATGGGAAGTACAAAATGGGAAATACTCCATCTACCCTGAAGGAGAGCCCTTTGGGGCCTATAGTAGATAAATGGGTGTAACATAGCCCTGAGCCTATGACTAAGAAAGACATGGTATACTACTGTAATAGGGTGCGGACCCAAAATATAGGATCAGAAGGGCGGTAGCCCCTAAATGGCTCACTCAATTTTTATAGGATCTCGCTAAAGTTAGAAGTGTTTTGCAAAACAGCAAGCTGCACCGGCAGTTCTTCCAACTGCCCACCCTCCCCCCATGCCGCCATCATATTCACCACCTCCTGTTTCCCCTACCCACGGGGATCAAATAGAAGTTTCTGTGTTAACCCCCAGAGGACAGGAGCCTGATTTAGTATCACCATCTAAGACTCCACAGGCCACCCAACTTGGACCGGGAGCCACATCCACGGCAGGGCAAGTTCCCTTGTGCGGACATCCTATAAGAGGCCAGAGGACTCCCTTGGACTTGAGGCGTCCGATTCTAATTGCCCCACAGGAGCCCCAGGGAACTTTGACAGTGGGGAACGAGTTGATTGACTCTCCAATAGATACCACTCCCCAAACCCTCCCTGTTTATCTTAAGAGGCTTGTAAATATTAAACAAAGGGGAAACAAAGTCATCCTAGGAAAAACTTGCCTGTATCTTTGAGATGCAAATGTCCTTTCTGGTCTTCTCAGGAACTCTCATCTCTGCCATCTTTTTAAAATGCACCTTTTTGAAAGACAGTAAAGTAATTTAGAAACTGACTTATCAAGGATAAATAAAAAACCTAAGTGTCTTTTCTGTAAAAATTCAGCCATCTAGACAAGTGAGTTTGATTTGTTCCATCTGCCAGAAACCTAATTTGAATCCAACCTCTTTTTGTAAACTGATGGGCTTCACATGGCTGTACCTGACTCAGTGCTGAAATTCTGAAATGACAACCATGACGTCTCTGTAGGTTTGTGTCCTTGTATGTGTCTTTGTCTTTGGATAACATTGCTGAGGTTGATTTGTGGATGAGCTCTATTTAATTGGCTTAAAGAAAAGTATGCACTTACACACCAAACTATTCTAAATACAAGAGAAACTGAGCTAAATGACCTTCAGGTTCATGTGAACTGGGAAATATTCAGTATTAATTAAGACCTGGTATTAATGTTCATTTGTTGATCTAATTAATATAGACATACTGTCAGAGTCATCAACATTAAGTATAATACTTTTATTGTGCCTAGCTTTAATATAAGCTAAATAAAATCTTGTTATATTTGTTGCAAATTTGCCAGCAAGGAAATAACTTGATGTGAAGAAACTTTTAAGGAAAGAAAATACAAATGAGATAAGAGCTTTAGGTGAACTTTTAAAGATACTTATCTTTTAGGAAGATCTATCTAAAATTAATCTCTCCAGATATTTGACCACTTGAAAGTCAGAATTGTGCTAAAGTAAGTGACAGAACGTTTATGGAAAGTGGACCCTGAGAAAAAGAGTTCTGTATGTGGTCAGGACTAAGTTTAAAATAAGTTTAATTGAGTAAATACATTTTAAAAGTAAGCTGGTGCACAACTTGAATTTCGCTTTTCTCTCTGTTAAGAAGACAAGGTTTCTTAAGATTTTGGACTGCCTTTGATACCAGATTTTAAGTTTTTCTACCTTTTAAGAGATCTGTTCTGTACTTGCCTTTGAAATCTTTTATTGTTACTTTGGCTAAGTGAATAACTATTGTTTCACAGTGACATGTGACCCTATCTGACTGTTTTAAACTCTTATTTTTTGACAAAACTTCCCAAATCAAATTATAATGAAGTTCCTTTGACCTCTAGCTAACTTTGGGGTGCTTCAAAGGGCCCCTGAAACACCCCAAAGAGAGATATTAACTAATTAGGTTGAATTAGACGGGAAGTGTTGTCAAGTAAGCAATAAATCTTCTTAGGTTATATTGTATGCCAAATGACACAGGTATTCTACAGATTATATGGAGTTCCTAAAATTTGGTATGTCCTGGTAAAATGTTACCAGTCAGAATTCTCTTTATGATCTGAAAGTGTTGCATGTCACCGCAGTAACCACGTTACTTTGTCAATTGCACTGTAATCAGATTTAAACGTGCCTTCTTAAGTCTTTCGCCATTGTACACAGTTATGGTTTCAGTCTGATGCCTTTGCAAAAATGCTTCCTCTTCAAGAAGATTTATAGAAAGGACCTTTGGATAAATACAAGTTTCTGATTTTCAAACTGGGTAAGAACTTGAAGAATTCTAATGGGAAACCTGATGGCTTCATAAAGCTGTTAACAAAAACGATTAGTTGCACATGCCTGGGTAAAAGGGTTATAATTACAGTTATAATTATGGTTATAATTTTTATGGTTTCTATCTGAAAAATGACTGTTTTAAATCTGTGTTTTCCAGGTGTAAGCAAAACGCTCCCCTTAAACTAATTATGACTTAAAGTAATTTGTTAAATTATACCCTTGTAAGCAGAATTGACACGTTTATCTTTTTCTCTCTACATGGGTGGTCCTGCCAGTAGCATATGCTTGTCTCGAAGATTAAGCCATGCATGTCTAAGTCCGCACCGCTGGTACACTGAAACAGCGGATGGCTCACTAAATCAGTTATGGTACCTCTGGTCGCTCGCTATTGCAATTGGATTACAAGTAGTTATACTGATCATTGTTCTTTGTTTCCAGATTGTTTGCTCTTTGTGTCTCCCTGCTGTACTGTGTCTTTGTTAACGGTACTAGCTGCATTACTTATATCCTGTCTACTTTATAAGATTGGTGTCTCTTCCAGTCTCTTACCCAGTATGTAACCAGGCCTCCAACAATACTTCAATGGCTAAACATCTTGAGGAAATAGACCACATTTATAACATGAAATAATTGTAATAGTGTGATTCTAGGTACAAGAGAAAGCAACAAGGGAAAATGTCTCCTGGATCATAATTAGATAGAGGATCCAGAAGATCTTTAATTATCAATAGGGCCTAATGCAAAAACTAGCACCTGGAGTGGCATATCAAGAATTCTCCCCCTGGGCTTCCCTGGTGGCGCAGTGGTTAAGAATCTGCCTGCCAATGCAGGGGACACAGGTTCGAGCCCTGGTCTGGGAAGATCCCACATGCCGCGGAGCAACTAAGCCCGTAAGCCACAACTACTGAGCCTGCACGTCTGGAGCCTGTGCTCCACAACGGGAGAGGCCGTTGACAGTGAGAGGTCTGTGCACCACGATGAAGAGTGGCCTCCGCTCTCTGCAACTGGAGAAAGCCCTCGCACAGAAACGAAGACCCAACACAGCCAAAAATAAATAAATAAATTTATTTTTTTAAAAAAAAGAATCCTCCCCTGACCCGGGATGAGCCTCCCAGCGCTGTGGGACAAAATTTGATCCTGAAATGTCTCCCAAATATTGGTCAAAATCCTGACCAAGAGGAGAGGATCTGAGAAATGGAATATTTCCTCACACATCAGTCATTAGCGACTACAGCCCCCCAACGTGAGCCGGTGAGCCCTGACGAAACTCAGGATATGAGAATATAGGATACAGGCCCCGGATAGCTGAGGTACATATCAAATGACTGATTTCAGTGAGCCCAGATTCTTCCATCTTCCCGTACATAGAAAAGTGCTGAATTCCTTAACTTGAGATGCTGCCTCCCAGGCTTGAAGCCCTCAAAATTCCCATCAAAGTGATCATAACTCTCAACTTTTAGGCTGAGAATATTTTTTTAAGGCTACAGGTGTAAAGGAGACACTTTCCAGAGAGGAACAAAAAAAACAAAAACCCAACGTTTGGAACATTGGCACCAATGGTGGACACTCCTGGAAAGATCCATCTGAAGAAGCAATTAGAAGGGCCGTCACCCCCTTTTATCCACAAGACTGTGGGATGGACATTGACAGTAGGGAACTGTAACAGGGAAGAGCCAAATCTGACTACACATTGGATCTGTTCCTTTTACTTTAACCTTTGCCTTCCGCTGCTTTTGTTCACTAAAAGGATACTGTCTGTACCTGTACATAATGGCCTGCCTCGGGGAACCCTGTCGCTCTGTCTGAATGTTAAACCAAAGTGCCTTTGTTCAGGGAAACATATGGACTCCTTCCACCTGTGGATGGCTACAATTAAGAAGAAATTAACACATCTCCTCCCCGAGGCTGGACATTCGAGGGGCTATTCACAAAACCTATGGCCTTCTTACTTTACCTCTTCATCTCCTCCCCATCTCTGTATTATAAAAGAAACGGGCACCCAAACCCCGATAAGATGGTTATTTTGAGACTTTACTCTGCCATCTTGTCGATCTGCTGGCTTTCTGAATAAAGTCATATTCCTTGCCTCAACACCTCATCTCCGATTTATGGCCTGTCGTGCGGCAAGCAGAGCAAGCTTGGACTTGGTAACAGCTTTACTCAGGACACGGTATCACAAAATGGGACACTGTTTTCTGTTTGTTTGTTTTGTTTTTGTTTTGGGCCACGCCATGTGGCTCGTGGGATCTTAGTTCCTCGACCAGAGATCCAACCCGCGCTCCCTGCAGTGGAAGCTCGGAGTCCTAACCAATGGACTACCAGGGAATTCCCATGGGACACTGTTACCTTGCAGTCATGGCCCTCACCTTTGTGAAACAGAGGTAGTAGTGTAGCAGGATTGAGAACGTTGTAACGTTTAAAGATTAGGTGGTGAAAGCAGGATTTCACAGGAAGTTAATCTAGTGATACTTGCAGAGAAATGTTGTCAATTCAGCGTTAAGAAGACTGTGGACAATGTGTGGAGTTTGCAAATAAACTTCATTTTCTAGAGTCAAATCTGCCAAGGCTGCCACTAAATTTGCAGTTGTGGCTATAACCTTAAGACAACCGAGACAGGCAAAAGCAACTGAATCAAGCTGTATGCTATAACAGGCAATAGGCCTATGTTTACTACCATGCTCACACAGTTCTGCGCGGCCTGATTATGCCTTTCATGCACAAATAAAGTAAAAGGTTCTGAATAACCTAAAGTTAATCTATTAAGTAGAGATCTCTTTTCGCACTTAAAAGGGCTAATATACTTTGCCTCCAGTGGAGATCTCACCTTAAAGTATCCAGATCAGGCTTCCCTGGTGGCGCAGTGGTTGACAGTTCACCTGCCGATGCAGGGGACACGGGTTCGTGCCCGGGTCCGGGAAGGTCCCACATGCCGCAGAGCGGCTGGGCCCGTGAGCCATGGCCGCTGAGCCTGCGTGTCTGGAGCCTGTGCTCCGCAACGGGAGAGGCCACAACAGTGAGAGGCCCGCGTACCGCAAAAAAAAAAAAAAAAAAAAAAAAAAAGTTTCCGGATCAACCTGAACCTGATCATTTGGGCAACCCTAAGGCAGGCAGCTCCTGCAGTGCTTGCTTTAGCCTTATAAAAACCTGCTTGTGTTTATCTTCCCAAGCAAAGGGTTCAGGAACTAAATCTTTAATAAGTTCATAGAGTGGAAGAGGTAACAGAAAAATTTGGAACCCAGAGCTTGCAATAACCAGCTAAACCTAGAAATCCACAATGCCAGCACTTGGTTGTGAGTCTAGGAAGTTCCTGTATCAGCCTAATTCTCTCTGGAGATAGCTGAATTCCTTCAGTGCTTAGATTACGTCCTAGGTAATGAACAGCGTCTACGGATAATTGTAATTTTTCCTTTGTGTTCTTTCTCAGCTAACTGTTGCAGCAAATAAATGGAATCTTTTATGAAAGCCTTATGGAATCTTTACAGTAGCTGAGTACAGCAGGAGGTTATCTCCATATGGTAAAAAGGCTGATTTCTCAGGGAACTAGAGGGTTCTTAAATCTTGGTGAAGTACTTGGGAGGAAAAAAGAAGGGGTCCCAGTGAACCCTTGAGGCATAAAAGTGCAGGTATATTGTTGATTGTTCCAAGTAAAGGCATGTAGATATTGGCTGTTGGGCCTCCGGGATGCTGAAGAAAGGTGAACAAAGGTCTCCAACAGTAAACCATTTCAAGTCAGTTGAAGCTTGTGACAGAACGGTGGCTAGGTTTGGAACAACAGCAAAACAGGGAAAAACTATTTTTATTAACAGCTCCCAAGTCCTGGACAAATCGCCATCCTGCCAGGTTTCCAACCAGCCAAGATTGGCATGCTGCAGGGACGAGTACAGGAATGATTACCTCCTGGGCAATTAGGTCTTCTACAATAGCTATGAGACCTTGTATGACCGCAGGCTTTAATAGCTGTTGAGGAAACCTAGGGAGAGGTTTAGCTACATCTATCTGAATCTTTATAGGTTTGCATTTTTTTATTCTTCTGATGTTAACACTGTCAGAAGTAGCCCCCCAAATTGCAGGCATCTCCATCCAATTAGGGAACTTTTGTTGAACTTCCGCTTTTATGTCCAGGACAGATTGTAAGGAACATAAATGATCAGGTTCAGGCTGATCAGGAAATTTTAAGGTGAGATCTCCACTGGAGGCAAAATGTACCGACCCTTTTCAGTTAGAAAAGAGATCTCTACCGAATAGATTAACTGGGGCTATATTGCATAGCAAAAAGGCATCTTGGTTGAGATAAAAATTCTCTCTGAACTGTATTAGGTACTCCCACTATGGAAACATCCTCTTTACTCAGAGGGACCTGTTGTTCTTTGAGGGTGGGATTTAGAGTAGAAAGCACAGCTCTGGATAGGGCTAGGGGTAGGGTGTTAAAGGGTTAGGTAATTATGTTTACAGTTAGGGTTAGAGTTTAATGTAGATTTCAAAGTAAAATATGAGAGTGGGGTTTAAAGTAGAAAGCATAGCTCCAGTATCAACTAAAATTTGGCAGTTTTTCATTATATTTCCCTCTGGGCTGTTTAAGGTCATTGCTGGTAATAGTTGACCAGAGAACCTCTGGAGTTCTGCCAACTAGGGGAGAGGGTCATGGGGGGCCCTCCCTTTGAGACAGATATGAGAGCATTTGTGAAGAGTTTGCATAGGACCTTTGAGGACACCTCTTTTTCCAGTGTCCTCACTGATTACAAATGAAACATCAACTTTGGGTCATCGAATTGATCATGGACCCCTAGGAGGTTGTAATGGGGGAGGCCCAGGTGTTATTTTGTGTCCCTTGCCTTAGAGCTGTTGTAACTGTAAGGCTATGAGCTTGGTGGATTTCTGTTTGTGATCTTGCTCCAGGGCCCTTTCAAAATGCTCCGCTATAGTCACGAGTTCAGTGAGGCCTAGAGCCTCCCACCCTCTTTTCTGCCCTTTTATCAATCCACTAATCTCAGAAGATAATCCATTTACAAAGAGGGCAGTTAAAGCAGGTTGAGTGGCCTTTTTATTCCTTGGAACACCAACTGCTGTAAAAAGAGAGCTGCCAAACTGGCTCTAAAGTCTTCCATAGATTCACCCCTCTTTTGTTTGTACGAGTGAATAATAGATCAATCATTATTAGGCCAATTAATAAGAGACCAAGTGTGAGCAGGGAAGATTTTAGGAATAGCTTATAAAAGGTTAGTTGTTATTCTGCAAGCCTTTTTAGGTTGAGGATCTTGAATATCATCCTAGGGATTATGTCATTTTGCTTCCCACATCCATTCTGGGATTTCACCCAGTCCTACCAACATGTGTACAAGCGGATAAAGATCTAGCAGTTTGGGGACATACGCCCTGACAGTGACTCTAAATTCTTCAAAAAATGTTGGGGGTTCCTCCCTAGGTTTAGAGAATTCTTTAACTACAGTTCTCAGTTCAATCTTTGACCAAGGGGTAAAGGACACCTGAGGGGGCTCACCTGCAACCTCAGGTAGTTTTACTTTAAATGGCAATTGTTAAATATTCTCTTTGGAATAGAAAAGTATTTCAGACAGAAAATGAGTAAAACAAAAGTACTCAGGTGAAAAAGGAAAGGGGGGGACAGTAGGAGTTAAATCTGCAGTCACATCCGTCCAGTGGTCTTTTGTTTCAGGTACCTCTTGTCTCTTTAATTTTTCATTAGCTTTTTGTTCTAAGTCTCTAAACGAAGCTATTTTGGAATCTTGAAACCTTCTGTAAACTTTTACATACCAAGTAAAGCAGGCATCTCATTCTCCCTGTGCAATCTGTGAACCCTTGCTCTCTAGTGTTTTCCTTAAATGAACAATCTTGTCTAACTGGAACATGCCCCACAATGACCACTGTAATTCTAGATCAATATTAGTATAATTTTGCCACCTTTCTAAATATCTACAACCTCCAGGACCATAGTTCTTAAATATAAAAAAAGCAGGTGTGCCGGAAGCTGGCATTCTCAACTCTTTGGCGATAAAAGATCTCATTTCCTTAGCTAGCCTTTGTCAACCCAAAAGAACACACAAGAAAACTGTGCCTTAATATATCAGCAGTAACAAAGAGATGTTACTATGTCCTGGACAAAAGAAGGCCTGGTATGCACCACCACCAATTCCCAGGGATCCTTGAACTGAGGAAAAAGATCCAACCGGCAAATCCCAAGGAATGGGGACTGCAAACTGATTCCAAACAAAATGGAGAACTATAGCCGCCACCAACAGCTCCAAGCATGGAAACTGGGGGCTGATTCCAAACAGATGGGCAAGTGCAGACTACACTGTCAGCAGTGCCCAGTGTGGAATCCAGGGAACAAAATTAGGGGCTACGGTTTACCACTCAAAAATATACTGGCAATAACCAAGAGATGTTACTGTGTCCTGGGAATTTCCATCTGAAAGGCTAGGGGTTTGGCCTCAGGGAGAATCCTCTACCAGCCAAACTGACCTGCCCTGTAAAGGAAAGCCAATTAGATTGGGAGCACAAACGCAAAGACAATGGAGCTCAAACCAAGAGGAGCTTACCAACAACCTTCAGGAATGGCCAGAAAGACAGTGAACTCAAAGGAGTTGTGGGCACCACACCTGTTTCTCCTTGTCCCAAATGTTATCAGAAATTTGCTTCAGATCCCATCACTGCCACCAATATATTTACCTTTTTCTTTTTAAAAAGATAAGCATTTAATCATAAAATCGTCTTGTTAGCAGTAGTAATGATAAGAGTGGATTTTAGAAAAGTGCACATACATATTTTTATACAGAACATTTCTGGAGGGATACATATTAAACTGTTAGTGGCCACCTCTCTGCATGCCACCAATGTATTAAAAAACAAAATTTAACTGAGTAAATTGGAAGATTTACTTTGAATTTTGAATAAATTGGCTTTATTAAACCATTCATGAATCAGGCAGCATCTCATCTGATAGAAAGGGAGATACTCCAACGGGTTACACAACATGGAAGGCTTTCTGTTTTTTTGGCCATGCCACATGGCATGTGGAAAGCTTAGTTCCCCGACCAGGGATCGAACCCATGCCCCGTGCATTGGAAGCGTGGAGTCTTAGCTGCTGGACCACCAGGGAAGTCCCAGAAAGCTTGTATAGTAAGGAGGGTGGGACAAGGACAGAAAGTCATCATCAAGGGAAAAAATGAAAGTTCACTAGAGGAAAGTAAAACTTCAGGTGACAATGGCGTCTCATTGGCTAAACTGCGGAATTTTCTATTAGCTATTTCTATTTTCTATATCTTGTTGCTGGCCAGGAAGGAAGTCTTCCCTCCTCCAGCTGGGGTAGTAAAGGGGTTGCACTTCCTCTTTGGGGTCAGTAAATGACCTCTTCCTGTTGGGGTAATTGATGATGAGGGACACGGCATGAGAGCTCCCTCTATGGGCCTTCCAGACTCCAATTCTAGTGGAGGCTTCCTTTTGTTAACATTCACAGCATGTTTTATTGGCAGGAGGAGTCACAATGAGAGAGAAAAGGCCACAAGACTCACCATAAAGAAGGCGCAGAAATGCTTGGGTGGGTCCAAGGGAGGCACAAGGTGGCTGTGGGGGTCAGCCAGGTGGCTACAGTGATCACATGGTTCCCTCTGATGGGTTTGCAGCTTGATGTAGAATAGTGAATAAAAGGGTCAGTTCATCCTATCAGAGAAACATGAAACTGAGATAAGCTTCCCACTGCTAGAAGCATCTTGAGCCTTCAGAAAAGAACAGAGAACATGTCTAAAGGGTTTGGGAACATCAGAGCCATATCTCCTCAGAGTGGGACGCCCCAGGCTCTCCAGGTCTCAGTCCCCAACTCTCCCTCAGTGACAAAGCCTCCCTACCTCTGTCCTTGTAAGCTCAGTGATCCCTAGAGGTCCTGCCTATCCGTGAGGTCTTAGGTTTCCATGAGACAGGTTGGTTGAGACCTAGTGATACAGTTGACCAGCCTGATACGCAACAGTTCCCACCACCCTGGGGCAGTTGGGCTCAGGGACACATGGCTCTGGACCCCATGTGGAGGGTGTCCTTGTACGTCAGCTGTGCCACAGAAGAGCCAGTAACGCCTGTAGCTGTCCAACTGATTCTCAGGGGGTTTTCCTGGGAGAGCCCTTGGTCATCTGACCTCCTAGCCAGGAAGCCCCATGACTTTCTGATTGCTGCCTGTCACGCCAACAACACACCTGTGAAGGTTCTGCTCTGCATGGCCATCTGTCCACCAGGCCCCTCCTTCTAGGGACCCAGATGCTAGGACCACACAAATGCTGAAGGAGTGTCCACCTGACTAAGGTACAGACACCCCTGTATCCATATGCATGATTTCTACTGGGAATCAACAACATTTATGGGAATTCTCTGGCCCTAAAGAACAGACCAACCTGATAGGAGCAATGCAATGATTCACAATTACCAGGGTCAATGCACATATACAAAGGCCCATAGCCCCAGATGCCCCACTCACAATTCACATAAGTGTCCCATACATACCCACCGATGCCCAAATATTCTTGCTTCATATATACATACATCCAAACATGCATATCAGTGGTACGCTGGCAAGTGATTGATAAAAAGCTCTCCGAGAAAGGCGGGAAAGACTTCACTTATGGTATCTACATGGTATAAATATTCCCAGCATGACCAATTTCAAGCTACCCACCTGACATCACTAAACACAGAGCTGGGAAGAGATATGCACCATTGACTCTCCCAAGATACTATGAACCAGTTCCAGCACATCCCATACCTTTTCCTGTGAATATGTGCACAGACTCCACTTACACCCCAAGTAGAACCCTCAAATCCCACCACAGATATATAACCAAAAAGATACCAGATATACATATGTGTTTGTACATATACATACATATATATATATATATATATCCTGACACACACGTGCATTTCTACCCTCACCCTGAATAAATACACAAACAGACCACCTCTTACTACCTAAATTTTTACAGATGAAACCTTACTCACCCTGAATATTCACATTCCACTCTTACAACTATATATACACACACAACATGGGCCTGAAAACAAACATGTGCAACCAATATGCCATCCAGATGTACACACTGAGTACCTAAACACACAGGCTCACCAAGTACACAACTGTCTCATGTGCAACCCCCAAAAAGACCCATATGCAATCCCACAGCCCTAAAATACATATACTCCAGGATTCCTGCACACACACATAACCTACACAGTCTACTTGTTTCCAAACACACAAACTAAACTCTCACATCTCGCAGAATGCATACCCAAAAAGCCCCAGGATCTCAAAAACACACACAGACACAAATAACCTATACTTATCAAATACAGCTGACCCTTGAACAACTTGGGGGTTAGGGCGCCAACCCTCCATGCAGTGGCTCTGCATCCATGGATCCTGTAGTAGTCCTGTAGTATTTACTGAAAAAGAAATCCACTATAAGTGGACCCGTGTGGTTCATACCCGTGTTGTTCAAGGGTCAACTGTACATATAAGTCCACCTCACTAATACTGAGAACACACATACAAGCAACACCACTAAATTCTTCAGGCATTACAGTTTGAAATAGACACATAGAGGACTCTAATCCTCCTGATACACTCACAAATCACAAATACACACACCCACAAACTACTCATGAGTATACACCCCAAATGCTCAGACACACTCAAAACAGAAAAACACCGGCAACCTCTGCAGTCTTACTAATATACATACACAATTCTCACACACCTATGGACACACACATGCAAATATTCCTAACCCCTGATCATATGGATCCCCTCCCAAACACTATACATTATGCTACCTCTCCAGAATACAAGCTCCCCACCACTACCCCAACATATAAACAGTATATGTGTGTGTGTATATATATATTTCTACCCTCACCCTGAATATATAGACAGACCACCTCTTACTCCTACCAAACACATGTATAAACACCCTAGCGTTCTCCAAAGAAATACACTTTGAATACTCCTAACAACTCCATACCTTATGAACAAACTTTGATAATGCATGCACCTGATGATGGACACGCACACGGATTAGAATACACAAGTAAGATACATGGAAATATCTCCAGCAAACCATTTATGAAACAACTTCCATATATCAAATTATCCCTAGCTATCAGGAGCCAGCTCACACATATGCAAGTACTAACAAATACCCGTATCACATAGTTCTAATACATATAAATGCAATTGTCCATCTTCCCTGTAGAAACATAGAACCCCACCTCTCTATCAGATACACATATACTCACTTCCCCAAATACATAAGCCTTAGAGGCTCCTACTGAAAATTACAAATGCACAGCCTCAGCAAATATTCCTCCAAGTGGCCATGCCCCTTGAATACACACACAAACTCATTTAACACACAACTCTCCACAAGTCCCAAATAGAACCACAATTACCCAGTACACTACAAATAGGCAATAATGTCACCCTATACGCCCTTTGTTCCAAATACACATACAGTACCACACTACTGGCGTATACATAACCCCACATTCCCAACCTCTCACACAGAATTAACTCTGCCATCTTGCAGAATACAGGATCATACAAACACAACATACCTACACACTCAACATCCACCAGCCCCATAAAAGAGTCACAGACTTGCCCTCTATACATCCAAATATACATAGACAGCTCCTGAAAATGCACACCCACAAACACCCCATAACCATACAACATGCCCTGAATACACAAATGATCAGCCTACATTCCCCAAATATACAAAATAAACAGACTGGACACCCAAAGTAATATACACCATTACTTTTCCTGACATTGCCCTTATGCATATGCAGATAATCCTTCCAAATCCACCATGAGACACACACAAATCCCCAAATTCATGGGTGAAAAAAACACATGTAAACATATTCCCCAAACACCAAATTACAAACACCTAACCACCAACTCCTTGAGTATGCCTGCGTCACATCTCAACACCCTCCAAATACAACACTCACTCTTACACACTTTCACAAAAACACAGGCATGACCTCCCTTCAAACACAAATATCCACGGACAAAACCAACCCACACATTTGACTACATATCAGATTCCCACCAACCAATTAAGTATGTACAGACCCCATCTATGCTTGCAAATCAATCATGATTTGACACCAGACTACAAATACATGTTTATTACCACATTCAGCAAAGTTGCTCGCATCACTGACAAAAGAATGCAGTTTGAACATAAGTGTTGACTGATGTTTTTATGATAAGAAGGAAGACACTAGTGAAACGATGAGTGTGTTCCTTCCATCTTCACTCATTTTCCAATCACCTGAGCTACACCTTCGGAACCAGATGAGGGTTTTCAACTCGCAAGAACTTCCCTCTAGCTTTTGTACTCTTCACAACGCGCAGACTAGAACGGCACCTGTTTAATAGCTCGCACACGCTATTTACCCCCCACTGTAGGCCCCGCAATCACTGAACCCTTCATGCAGCCGGCTCCCCAGTGGTGCCAATAATCCTGGGGTAAACATCTCAAGGGAATCGAGCTCTATGGGGGCGTGAATCCACATTGTGGGGAGTCTCCTTACAGGGACAAGGGCACAAATAACCCACAGGGTGAACAACAGCGCAGAGCGGTGACACCTGAGGGGTGAAAAGTCCCCGTACCCCTTACCTCAGGATTCCTAGAATTGGCTCTAGAGGCCGCCATGACAGGCCCCTCCCCCGCCGGACAGCCACTGGGGCCCCACCCTCCGCGCTCGTGCATGCGCTCCTGTCTTCCGGAGCAAACTGCCCCAACAGACGCCGGGAGCCATTGCAGGACAGCGGTCCGCGTGCCCGAGAGCCCCGCCCCAGTGGGCGTGCGCAGGCATGCACGGGCGTACATGCGCAGGGTGCGCGGGCCTCGGAGGTCTCTGCAGGAGAGGACAGAAATGCAGGGTCGGGCAAGCTGCGGAACTTCTCTGGCGACGCTCCTCGCTGGGAACCTTCGTGACGGTCTCTTCTTAAAACCAGCTCTTGTGAAATGTGCACTCGTGAGTTTTATATTGCACTCGTGAAACCCATGCACTTAGCTACAAAGAGTTCTGGAGAGCTCCGCTGTACAAGTACTTTCATGCCCTTTGGACTGCAGTTCCTTGGTTCTTGTTAATGCCTTTCAAAAAACAGTAGGTCCTTTTTCCTAGCACACCTGAAGTTTCCGTTAAAGAACAATGCTAGCAAAGAATTTCAGACCTGGGAAACACTCTTAAGATACTGGCTCCTGACTCCGTTCCTAGAGTTTTTCCAACGCACTTACTCTACTGGAATATATTTTCTCAGTGTTGACAGGTGTTTCCTTTGTACGGTTTTGGGTTTTTTTTTTAATAATTTTGAGAAAGAGTTGACAATCTGGGCCAATTTCAACAGGTAGTATGGGAACAATTTGACTTTCCCTCCCTCCTTTTTGATAATATCTTGCAGAATTTCAGTTGACAATAAAACAACAACAACATCAACAAAACCAGTAGCGGGATCGACTCACTGCCCTGACTTTGTAAAACTTCCCGAAGAGACGTCAGTCATCAGATCCGCTTTCTGGTCAAAGGCAAGATTAGAGCGTTTCTCACTCAACAGGATGCCTCTGAAGACCCCTCACCTGTAACAGCACTAAGCGCCTCCAAGTGCAGACTTGAAAACTCCACAAGACACACACATGGTCTCTCTTCGTTTCTTTAATGTTTCGTGATTGAGTGGAAATGAACTGTCTTCTAAGTGTTGTGATGCATGTCCAGAGATGTTTTTTCTCAGTAGTCAATGCCCGCCCCCACCTTCTGTGCAGGAATAGTCAGAGATCATGATCCAAAGGACTTTTAGATACTCCCTCCTGTGACTGGTCTTCCCAATTTAGATTTGGTCTAATTTGATTATCTCTGTCTGTGGGGTGTAGGATTTTGAAGTATTACAAAAGTGATTGCAGAATTGGGACTGGCTAATTTTTGCACAGTGCAATTTTTGTATCAGTGGCCTTGAGAAGAGTCCTTCAAATACTGTATCAGAATTATGAGTGAGAATCTTGTAAATAATTGGTTGAATGACTGAACAAAGGGAGGAAACAACAAGGAAGGCTGCCTTTCTCGAGTGCCTGGGTACAATATTTTGCCTCACCATTCCTCTAGTATGAAGTTATTGGTTGCAAATCATTTAAGTTTTCCTTCATTATAAAAGCTCCAGGGCTTCCCTGGTGGCGCAGTGGTTGAGAGTCCGCCTGTCGATGCAGGGGACACGGGTTTGTGCCCCGGCCTGGGAAGATCCCACATGCCGCGGAGCGGCTGGGCCCGTGAGCCATGGCCGCTGAGCCTGCGCGTCTGGAGCCTGTGCTCCGCAACGGGAGAGGCCACAACAGTGAGAGGCCCGCGTACCGCAAAAAAAAAAAAAAAAAAACAAAACAAAAAACAAAAAACCTAGGTTGATGGATAAAGACGTGAAAGGAAGGGGCTGTCATGTTCAACCTCGGTGCCGTGAATCAAAACAACAGTTTATAAACTGCCTAAAGAGGCACACGCCAATTGTGTTGCCACTGTGGGAGGTGGAAGGAACTTCCGGTTCTTGCCTACCTGCCAGATCCCTCGTGGAATGTCCCCCCAGCGCACGCCACCCCAACCCACGTGCCCTCTGCCCCTCCCCCACCGCAGAACGGTTCAGCCCGCATCTTCCTGTTTACTTTCAAACGTGTCCCTCGTTGACTTGGATCCCGAGCGTTTGCTGAAGCAGGTCGCTCTCTGGCTCCTGGTCTTGACTTTGCTCATTGAGGCTTCCAGGCAGCAGTAGTCCGTGCCCAAGCCTGCAGGATGGCTTCAATAGGAGGTAAGCCTATAGGCTGGGGGTGTGTTCTCAGAGACCCTGCCATCCTCACATCCTTCGGGTTCACACATTACACTTAACTGTGGGCACATAGTTGGACTGAAGTAGAGGGAGAAGAGAGCACTGGACGCACAAAGGACATTTCACCTGGGGAGACTGGGGAGCCTGAAGAAACCTGAGACTGCCCTGGGGAGGAGGGGTCGTTGGAGGTGGATCAAGAGGAATTGCCCTGGCTATGGAGAAAGGATGGCAGCAGACAGTTTGATTCTTTCTAGAAGGGAGACAAGCCACTTTGAAACGTGTGTGTATGGATGTGTGTGATGTCCTGGTGGTGACACAGGGAGGGTCATGAGGAAAGCCTAGAGCTGTATTGTGTTCCGGAGGCACCTGAAGCTTGCCTCACCATATCTTTCAAAGGGATTTAAACAGGAGCATACTGTATCTCAGGGGGCCGTGGGGAGAGATGGTCTTGGTGAGAAAACTATTCAATGGGGCTGTGTGTGGCCACAGCTGCAGTGAAGTGTCCTCTCCGAGAGCTAGGCAGGGTGTTACTCTAACTGCCGCAGCCCACACCTCGTCCACTCCTCCCAGCCCAGAGCTCACTTCTCAGTTCAGGTAACTGTTGCCTTGGATTCAACAGGGGATGGGCAACCGTTACGTGTAACTTCAGGCAACAGAGGGCTCAGGTTCTGAGTTGCTCTGAATTGTTCTTCCTTTTGTGGAATGGCAGTACTTCAGACCTACTTCATCTTGTCCAGTATCTCATGGTGGACCCTCAGGCTGCCTTGAGAGGAAGAGTTTGTTCCTATTTCATGTCACTCCTTCATGGACAGGGAACAGATGTGGAGTGGGGTTGGTTCGGGTGGAATGTCTATGAAGGCTGCTTCCTCTTTTAAAGGGGGAAGGAGTGTAGCCCAGGATCAGGAAGATGATCTTCTGTGTTACTGTTAAACGTCCTATGACATCTGTTCTGGTTCGTTAGGTGCACTGTGGTGTGTACTTTGTTCTCCTGAACGGGGATGTGTTTCAGACAACTTGATCGCCATGGCATCTGGCTTATGCCTGCATCTCAGATTGTCTCTCCGTTATTGGGAGCTGGAAGGGAAAGGACCACAGGCGGTCTGTACTCCCACGACCAATGTAACATGACAATTCCCTGGCCCTTGTTTAATCCTCTACAGCCATCACTGGCTGTGAAATGACAGAATCTAAAGGACACGCACCTACTTCTGAGACCACCCCAAGCCCCTAGGAACAGAACTCCTGACTGATGACAGTGACAGTGACTGATGACAGTGGGCACTGGGGAGGGGGTGGCAGGACCTGGCCCATGTTACGTATCTGCTGTGGGTTGTTCTGAGATGCAGGTGCTTTCTGGGCCAGTGTCATGGGTTTGTATCAGGATTCCATTAGAGAGATTTTCCAGCATTTTGTTTTGTTTTGTGAGGCTAGGAAAGAAAGAGGGGGTTTATACTGAGCATCAGGAAAAGGAGGACTGAGGAGGAGGTGGGGCCCTAATATTTTACACAGTGCCTGTCCACAAAGGGCCTTTGGGGGCCTAGAACTTACCTTGCAGAAGGCCCCTACCTGCTAGTACGCCGGCTGAGGGGCATTTCTCACAGAGCGGATGTCCACACAGCTCCAGGTCTTGGGAGACAGCCTGTGAGGCTTAGGTGCCAGGGTGTGCCTTAGGGAGGCTCTCCAAGTGAGTGCTTGCTGAGGCAATTTCTTCTTGGCAGGCAGGGGTCAGGGAGCTTGGTGGATGGGCGTGGGGTCACCAGTGGAATAATTCTCAACTGGAGGTCAGGGCATGAAAATCACTTGAAGACATTTGCCCGCTGCAGTTTCCCCTGTCCAAGTGTCTCTCATCTGTGATTTACACTCTGATGCCGCAGAAAGCCTCAGTCCCACTTGCCCATTCTCCTCCTCCATTCACTCCTTTCCTTTGCCTCAACAGCATCTGCAGTGCTGGGAACGGATGTCACCATGAACCTCGGTGCCTCCTTGTCTACTTTCATGGCAGTGTCCTTTCCTCCACCCATTCCTGGCGCCCAGCACCGGCCACCCTGGGAGCAGCACCTGCCACCTCTCATCGCCCCCGCATTCCCTCCTGGCAGCAGCCTGCTGCTGCCAGCTTTCCCCAGGATGCCTTTGGTGGCTAATGGTGGCTGTGGCCCTGGTGCCCCTGGGGCTTGCAACTTCACTGTACAAGTTAGGTCACAAGGGAGGCCAGTGCAGGCCCCCCAGACTCAGACCTTTATCATTCCTCAGGGCCCCCTCAACTTGAGCGCTCCAGGGGTCCTCAGAGTGAGTGCTGCATGTCCTGCACCCATATTCTTAGCCACCCCTGCGATGGAGACCATTGTGACTGCTCCAGCTGTTGGAGTTACTCAGGCTGGCAGGGGAGGCTGGACCCCAGGCTTTCCTCCTCAAGCTCCACCACCAGCTGCCCAGATGGCCCCTAACATTCGCCCAGTGAACTCTGGGCCATGGCCACATGGCACTTCCAGGGAGGGCAGCCTGGACACCAACCAGCCCTACGCCTCGCAGGATGACTGCTCTAACCACCAGAGCGTGTACAGTAACTTCCGACGGTGGCAGCGCCTCAAGCCACTGGCCCGGAGACACCTTCCCCAGAGTCCTGATGCAGAAGCTCTTTCCTGCTTTCTCATGTGAGTGAACGCTCAGGGGGTCGTGAGCTTATCAGAGCTCTTAGATAAAGAGGAACTGGGGATGGGCTCGCAGGTTAGGTTTCTAGGGATCCTGGAAGGTGTGAGGGCGATGTCCATGCCATGGGAAGGCACATTGTCGGCCATACGGGCGAGCCTGCCAGTCCCTGACATCATGACTGAAATGTGCCTTATCTCGACTGACCCCACCCCCCTGTGAGTCTAGCCAGCTTGTTCTTCCATGATTCTCAATGTAATATGGCCTGAAGACTTGCAGTCAGAGAGGGTCGTGGTGTAAGTTGAGGAGCCAAGGAGTGGATGCCACACTCTCCTGTGCTGCCGTCTCCTTTCATACAGGACTTGAGTGTACATGGCCGGGGGAGGTCACTTCGGAGGAGGGGGAGGAGGGCGGGGCCCAGGAGTGTGCTTAATGCACGCCTGGACTTCGTTGATGTGGAGAATTCCACTAGGAACAGGGTGATGGTAGAGCTCTCCTAAGGGCGTGGGCTCTCTCCCGCTAGAGTTGTGAGCCTGGCAGGCATTTCCATCCTAAACCTGCGGTCCCTCGTAAAAAGGGGACAATCACACTTCACTCAGAGGACCGTGCAGAAGACTCCTTGGGCTAATCTATGAAGTGTGAGCAGATTGCCTGGCACATGCCACGCCTCACTGATGATAGTGATTTTTATTATGAAAAGGCAGCCTTGAAGAGGAAAAGGGCTCCCCAAGGCACAGTGTCCCAGCTCTGGCCTGGGAGTGGATGGTCATCCTCGAGGGAGTGTGAGGCGGTGACGGCAGTAGCCGGGAAGGCTTGTCTCTGCCACATCCCAGACACCTGCCTCTCACCCTCCTGTGGCTCAGTCATGCTGTGTTGAGTGATGTGTGGTCCACATTGGCGGGTGGGGTCAGGCAGGTGGGGGCTGGCCTGGGCACAGAGACTGACCCCGAGTGCTTACAGCCCAGCGCTTCGATCCCTGGCCCGCCTGAAGCCGACCATGAAGCTGGAGGAGGGACTGTGCAGGGCCGTGCAGGAATGGCAGCACATTAGCAACTCTGACCGGATGATCTACTACGAGATGGCGCAAAAGTGAGTCAGCGTCCTGGGCCCAGGGGCTGCGTGGAGGGTGAGGCGAGTGGGTGAGGGCAGGGTCTGGCCGTGGGGGTGCTCATCAGAGAGGACAAAGGAGAAGGGCTGTCGCTCAGAACAGGGACCCCGCAGCCCAGAGGCCCTACAGTCCTCCAGAAACCCCTCCCTCACCTTGAGAGTTTGGGTCTTCTGTCCTTCCTCCACCAGGAGCTCTGCCCTCCCCTGAGTTTGACCTACCCTTGCCCTGACATGAAGGTCTCAGGACGGGGCAGGGTGAAGCTGTGAGTCCAGTAGGGGTCCAACTCTGGCCATATGGGCTGGGCCGGGAAAGAGCTCTACCCGCCAGCCTGCTGCTTCCTTAATGGTGGCTGACGGCGGCCACTGACATAGATTTGGGACCCCCTCTGCTCATGAAAAGTGGCCTGAGTGGGTACCCTGGCATCCCTGAAGGGGCTGGGGAAGCCAGCTGTCGTCAGTCCAAAGGTCTCTGGCCCTTCCAGTGTTTGCTCCACGGTAATCCCCTTGGTTTAAGAAACAAAGCCAAACAAACAAGCGCCTCTCAGAGGAAAGGAAGGCCTGTCCTCTAAGCTCAGCATCCACATCGTCCAGCTTGTCCTGAGCCCTGTCTCCAGGTCTATGTTCCAGGACTCTCAGTCCCAACCCAGGGTCCTGGATTCGGGCAAGGACCCCTGTGGGGAACACATGCCTGTTCCAGACTCGGGCTGTCAGCCCTTCATGTGGTTCTGGATGGGGACAGGGGGGCATGAGGAGGGTACCCCCTGGGTCAGCCATGTGTCCCGTTGACCTGGTTCAGTGCAGCGACCTGGGTCTATGCTGTTGAATGCTCTCCAGTGCTGGTGAGGCAGGAAGGGTCCCAGATCTTGTATCAGTTCCAGGAGCAGCTCTCTGCTGTGGACAGCACCTCACAGGGCCTTGACAGCGCCAAGGCACATCCTCTCCCAATCCCTCATTCTTGGCTGCCTTTGTTGGGCTCCAGAACCCAGGCCAGGTGCCTCCGTCACCCCCCAGGTTCATGCAATTTGAGGCAGAGGAGGAGATGCAGATTCAGCAGTTGCAGTGGATGCAGTGCGCGCAGGGCCTGCCTCCTCCAGCCCCACCGAAGCTGGATCCTCGGGGGCCCCCAGCCCCAAAAGTGGGCCTTCAGCCAGCCACCCAGGTTCCCACTGGAGTTGAACGCACAGGTAACAGGGGCCTAGGGTTGGCCACTGTTCCCATGTGGATCATTTTCCTTCAAGACAGGGGCACTGGTCTTTCAAGCAAAACAGCCACCGAGGCGGGGGGTGCGGGGGTGGGGTCTCAGATGCCCTTTGTCACTACGGGGTATTGACTTGGTCAATTTTGTAACTTCTCTCACACCTCCCTGTCAAAGGACTGCACACCAAGTCTGCCTAAGAAGTGGGCTTGATGGGGACACCCCTGGAAAATTGGAGGTTCCCCACTTCCTTACATGTGACTCTCTTAGATGCCCCCCTTACCTCCCCCCTCCAACTGTGCATGAGGTTTCAGGTGGCCCTGAACCCCCACACCCACATCAATGTCCCCCAACAATGCCCTCACCAGCGTGCGCTCGGTGGTCAGGAGGTGGACCGGGAGCCCCTCACCTTCCTTCCCTTCCTCCTGCTCTGCCTCAGCCTGTGCTCCCAGGATGTCTGGCCCCAGCGCCCAGCCCTCCCGCCCGAAGCCACACAGGTCCCAGCGACCCCCGGAGCCCAAGGCACCCGAGGAGATTCCACCTGAGGCTGTGAGGGAGTATATGGACATCATGGAGGCGCTGGTGGGGCCTGTCCACTCAGCCACAGGCGACTCAGATGGAGAATGGGGAGAGGACGGAAATGAGCTGCAGCAGGAAGAGGACGGCACCTACTCGGACCCGGATCTCTTAAGCTACATTGACAAGCTGTGTTCCCAGGAGGACTTTGTCACCAAAGTAGGCTAGGCCTGGAGACTGGGGTCTACAAGATGCCAGGGCATGGAACGCTCAGCACCCAAGATCTGGGTTCTGCTCAGGCCGTTGGGACTTAAGCTCAGCTCCTTGTTCCTGAGCCTGGTGTTAGGGGAGGTTTACGCAGATGTTTGTGTGTATATGTTTGTGTCTATCTGTGTGTATGCCTTTGTGTCTGTGTTTGTGCCTCTGTATATGTGCTCTTTTGTGTGTGACTGTGTATGTGCATGTTTGCATGTGTGTGTGTGTGTGTGTGTGTGTGCTGACCATCCCTGCCTTGTGGAGGAGAGTGGGGTGGGTCTCTGCTTTTCACTTTCCCTCCTGGTCTTCTTGCCTCACAGGCCACTCCTGGCCAAGGATGCTCACAGCCTCTTCTTTCTGTTCTAGGTGGAGGCAGTCATTCACCCTGGATTCCTGGCATATTTGCTTTCCCCAGACCCACAGCTGGATCTCTTGGCCCTAGAGAAGGAGCTGGAGCAGGAGGAAGGGCTCACCCCAGAAGAAGTGAGTCAGGGGAGGGAGAGGGACACTCAGGGAGCCAGGGGACCCCACGGGAGGGGGACCCCAGGTGATCCAGGGGACAGGGGAACCCAGATGACCCGGGGAGCCAGAGGAGGGAGGGATCCCCGGTAGAACAGGGGACACAAGGGACACCCAGGAAGACCAGGGCACGGAGGGACCCCAGTGAACAGGGGAGAGGTAGGGCCCCAGAACAGGAGGGCCACATAGCACTGTCCATCCCTCCCCTGCTTGGGACGCCTGGCATGCGGAAGGGCCCGTTCTGGGGTGGGTGCAGTGCAGGGTGAAAGGAAGGAGAGGATGGGGATCTGGGAGGGGTGGGAAAGACACAAAGCTGGGAATAAGGTGCAGGAGGATGGCAGGACTGTCACAGTGTCTGTATTTGGATTCAAGTCCTGGGGTCGCCCGTCCCCTCCTGCCCCCCAGGGCCATTGTCCCACTGCCCAGTGCCCCTCCTCTCACACGTGTGTGTGGAGTCGTCACTGTCCTCCTCCCTCCTACCAGCTGGTGCAGAAACGACTCCTGGCCTTGAAAGAGGACGACGGTGTGCGGGCAGCCCCGAGTCACAGTGCACCCGGAATGCGCTCAAGTCCTTCCGAGTCTGACGCTGGCCAAGGTGCCCACAGGCACGACCAAGACCCCCATCTAGGGGTCAGTGATGAAGCCTGCCCACCAGAGATTGATTCTGAGGCTCTTCATAGGCTCATCCAAACAGACACTGACCTGTGTAGGCCCAAAGTCTTTGTTCCCTGTCGAGGACATCAGGAGGTCTCTCCATTCCGGGCCGGACGGCCCTCCCCTCCCCAGGATCAAAGGCGCACTGGCCCTCTACTGGGACCCAGGGATGCATCTCTTCTCAGAGAGGCCTCTCCTGTTCGGGAGGCCCGAGGGCCCAGGGATGGGTCCAGTGAGGACGAGGAGGAGCTCTCCAGCCTGGCCTTCCTCTCTGGCTCTCTGCAGAGCCTGCTGCCTTTCTGGCTGTCCCAGAGTCCTGTGCGTGCCTCAGGCCTGGCCTCCCCTGGAGGTTGGGGGGCCCAGAGTGCTCCTTAGGCCCCCTCCTCTCAGAGAAGAGGCCTCAGCCCAGCTCCACCAGCCGCTCCCAAGTCGAGGAAGTGGGCTCTGTGTGGACGCCCAGCCGCTGCTGAGAAGCTGCCCATCCCCAGGGCTGGCCTCGGCGTCTCTGGGAGGCCAGCCTTGGCTCTGGGGCTGGCTCGCCCGTCACAGCCCAGAAAGAGAAAACGTGACCCGTTTGTCACAGAGAAGCGTGGGTGGAGGAAGAAGCAGCACTGCAGCCAGTAGGGAACAGCTGGGCCAGCCCTCCAGGGGAGCCTAGGGCTCCTCCTCCTCCCACTGCTGATCCTGGATGATGTGGGGGGAAGGGAGAGTGGGCAGGACCACCAGGGTGGGGAGGGGGAGCGGGATTGTGGGGGGTTAGGGAGGTGGGGGAGGTGGGTGTGGCCAGGTGTGGGTGGGAGGAGGACCTTTGGAGTGATGTATGTAAATTGTGAACAAAGATCGTTTTTTGTGGGAAATGCTCTCAGGCCACTGTCATCTTGTTGGTGTTGAGCTGCTCCACAGAGAGCGATCCTGAGAGGAAGGAAGGTTGAGGGAGGTCACAGGAGCTCTGGATCTACAGGTGGCCACACCTTTCCTCCACATAGACAAGGACTCCTCAGGCTGCTCCTGGGAACGCACAGCTCTCACTTGCCCCAGGGACCCCCTCGTCATGCCCTTCTCTAACGCCTGCTTGGCTAGGGCCCTTCTGGGGCACCTGTACCATCTGCTGCATCCCTGAACCTTCTGGGGAGGCAGAGCTGCTTTTGTGCCTTTCTGCCCTCTGGACACTCACCAGTTTCTAGGATGGAGCCTGGAGACAGCCCTTGTCATTATGGAGCTTCTCTCTGCTTCCCTGAAGTGGCCAGGCGACGGTGCTGGGATGACCCTCCGCTCATCCAGGGTTTCCTGTGTGGGTGGCCTGACCAGAGAGGAAAAGTCTTGGCCATGGGGACAGGACTGTCTGCCTCATCGTAGTGGGAGCATCCTCTAGTCCCACTGGGATTATTGCAGTGTGGAGAGTGGTGGAGGCCGCTACCTCTTAATCCTAATGAGGGTGCTACAAGGGGAATGGGTGTGGGGAAATTCATGGGGCACCCGTTAAAGGTGTGTATAAGGGAAAGGAGAGTTGGGCCCCTTTATGGAACTTGTGGGATTTCTGTGCAGCAGCATCTCGTTCAACTGAGGGAGGAGGACCCATCTGGCTGTGGCTGTGGGGACTGGCATTAGGGGCCTACGGGTCTGCAAAGACACCCCAGAACTACTGTCCCTTCCCTTTCCACCCATGGCTGGACATGTGTGTGTACTGGTATCAACACTGGTTTGTATCCCCATAGAAAACAGATCCTCCTAACAAACTATGACCACGTTTCACAAGAACAGCTTGCTCACAGGGGCAGCAGGGGGTGGGAGAGGTGTCTGTGGCCCCAGATCTGAGTGGGAGCTGGGATCCATGCTGAGGAGTGTGGAGGCCTCAGTCACCGTCCTGTGGGTGCCGGCAGAGACTTCGACTCATCAGAGCAGGGGAAATGACCCGCTCATTAGAGTGAGAGGAGCAAACAATGAGGGGCAGGGAGTAGACCCCTGCTGTCTCCCAGAAGTGCTTCCCCTCCCAGTCTGCTTAGCCTCTGTCACAGCCTGTGCTGGCCCACCTCTGAAGCCCCTTCCTCCTAAAGCACTGAGATGCTCTGATCTTTTATGGACCTGCCCTGGGCCTCACCCCCCCTTCCCTGCTGGCCAAAGGCTCTTCTCCTGCTTCTGAGTTCTGATTCCTTCCCCAGGACCCAGGCAGGTGTTAGGACAACAGAGACTCCCTGAACACGACCCCTACACCACCAGCATGCAGAACTGGGGCCGCAGGCGTCCACAGGTGGCCTGACTCTCTGCTGGACCCTGCAAAGAGCGTGGAGAGGAAAGGGGCTCATGTCTCTCCACCTCCACAGAATCTGTAGGTCAGCCTCACAGGTCCTCCTCTGTCCAGGTGGGCAGCACATATGTGCTCCCAGCCCTCCTTGACCCTTTGTGAAAGAAAGTTTTTGCAGCTTAGTAGTCTGATATTAGTCAAGGTGTCTCAGGGCTTGTTCCTTTTGAAGCCCTACAGGAGAATCTGTTTCCTTTCCCTTTCTGTCTTCTAGAGGCTGCCTGCATTCCTTGGAATTAGTCCCTTCTTCCATCTTCAAAGTGCATCACTTTAATCTCTGCTTCCCTCATCACATGGTCTCTCCAACTCTGACTCTTCCTGTGGCCCTCCTATACAGCTCTTTGTGTTTATATATAGCCCACCCCAAAAATTTATGATCATCTCTTCATCTCAAGATTTTTTACTTAGTCACAGCTGCAAAGTCCATTTTTCCATACAAGGTAACGTTCACATATTGTTATAGGAGGGGTTAAACACGGACGTTTTTGAGGAACCATAATTTACCCTACTAGAAGAAATCCACAAGAATACCTACCATCAGAATCCACATGAATAATAGACTATGACCAAGTGGAATTTATTCCAGGGATGCAAGCCTTGTTCAATGGTAAAAAATCATCAACGTAATCTACCATATTGAGTCTAAAGAAGAAACACATACTGTCACACCAATTAATACAGAACAGGCATTTAATGAAATTCAACACCCCTTCACATTAAAAATGCTCAGAAAACTAGGAATAGAAGGTCACTACCTCAACCTATAAAGAACATCTACAAAAAACCTACTTCTAACATCACATGAAATGCTGAAAGAATGAATGCTTTTCCCTGAGTTCAAAAACAAGGTTAGAATGTCCACTCTTATCTTAGTTTTCAACGTAGCACTTTAGATTCTAGTTAGTGTAGTACAGCAAGAAAAGGAAAAAAAGAGGCATACATATTAGAAAAGAAGAAATATAACTGTCATTATTTACAGATGACATAATTGTCTACATAGAAAATTCCAAGGAATGTATAAGTAGACTCATAATAAATTATAATAACTTGCTTTAGCAGGATCTCAGAATATAAAATCAATACATAAACATTAATACACAACATTGATCATATTTCCATATACTAGTAACAAACTGAACGATTGAAACCCAAAATTTAAAACATATTAAATAGGTTCCAGTTCAAGATGGCAACAGACGAAGATCCTGAACCCACCTCCTCCCACAAACACACCAAATCTACAGCTACATATGGAAAAATTTCCTCTGAAGAAAACTAAAAGATGGTGGAGCAACCCCTTCACATCAGGAAAACCAGAGGGAAACCACATCAAAACAGGTAGGAAAGGCTGAGACACAATTTTGCCATAAACCCCATCCTTGGTGTGGAGACACACAATTAGGAAGGAACTCAAAACCTGGAGCTTCTTCCTGAGAGGTGAAGGGTTTGGACCCCACATTGGGCACTCCAAATTTTAAGGCTGGCACCTGAGAGACAGACCGCCAAAACATGTGACTTTGAAGACCAACAAGGCACATCCCATGAGACCCACAGGGCTGTGGTGAACTGAGGAACAGCTCTTAAAGGGCCTGTGCACAGACTCACCTGCCCGAGGGCCAAGTGCAGAAGCAGCCCTTTGAAAAGCACTCTGACTTTTTGTGAAAGAGATTCACTTCCCAATTTTAAAGCATTAATCTGAGAAACAGGGGCCTGCTGGAACAGGCTGGCGGGTGCCATCTTCCTGCGCTCTCTCTGCCTTGATAAAACTGAAAGGTGCCATCTTTTTTTCCCCTTTTTCCTTTCCTGCAGGTGACAACTTTGTGCTCCAGCCATCTGGCTCCTTCTTCCCTGCTCTTCCTCTGTCTTGCTATATATATATTTTTTCCTTCTTCTTTTTCTTTGTTTTTCTTTTCCCTCTTTCCCTTTATTCAAATGGTGTCATCTTTGCACTCTTCCCACCGCCTCACTCCAGCCAGTAAGCATCATCTTCACACTTTCCTTCTGATGTGCTCCAGAGAGCCAGAATCTCCAAGACGGGAGATCCCGTTTTTGTGGCCTCCACTCAGGGGATGCTCCTTGATCACCTGGCTCTGGAGGCCAGCAGGGATTTCTTTTCTGGGTCCCATGGGACTGTAACAATTGGAGAGACAGTTCTTTGCAGGATACCACCCCAGGATGTACCATTACAAATTAGACTGAGACACAGCCCCAGCCTTTACATGAAAAAGGCCTATTTGCTAGTAGGGACAAGACTTAAGAGCAGGCTTCAGGTTCAGCACACATCTAGAGGCTACGGATGTGCTCTCAGGGAAGGTAGCCTGGGGGTACCATCTTTCCACCCTCACTCTGCCTTACTACAGTTCACTGGTATCTCCCAGAATGGAGCTTGTACACTTATCTGAAGCACTGTTTTCTTGTGACTGCTCCCCAGGGAACACCTTCAGGTTGCTTGCTTCTGGGGCCCAGCAGGGCTTACACTTGCAATCTCACAAGACTGAATATATTTGCATTCTTTAAAAGCTGTTACCAAATTTTCTGGCTTCCTATCAACCTGAATCTAGGTGCTGCCTGAGATCCTCCCCTTTGGGATGCTTATTTGTCTTGGCACACCCTCAACTGCTGGGATGGTGTGCCACGCCTATTAAAAATAAACTGCTTAGACAATCACAAAGGTTTGAAAGGCAACCAAGAGTAGACAGGGTTAAATGACAAGGTTCATCTGTCACACAGCTCTTCAAGACTGGGAGATGTGGCTATTTCACTTAATGCATAGAAACCAACACAGAGAGTCAAGCAAAATGAAGAAAGAGAGGACTATACTCCAAAAAAAGAACAAAATAAAAACTCAGGAAAAAATCTTAATGAAATGAACATAAGTAATTTACTTGATAAAGAGTTCAAAGTTATGGTCATAAAAATGCTCACTGAACTCAGAAGAAAATGGATGAAAACAGTGAGAACTTCAATGAAGAAACAGAAGATATAAGAAAGGTCCAAATAGAAGTCACAGAACTGGAGAATGCAATAACTGAACTTAGAAATATAGTAGATGAAGCACAAGAAAGAATAGGTGAACTCAAAGACAGGTCAGAGGAACTCATCCAATCAGAGAATAAGGAAGAAAAAAGAATGAAAATAATGAATATAGCTTAAGGGATTTATGGCACATCAAATGGAATAACATTCACCTTATAGGAACTCCAGAAGGAGAAGAGAAATGGGGGCAGAAAACATTTGTAGAAATACTATCTGAAAACTTTTCCTAACCTGGGGAAAGAAACAGACATCCAGATACAGGAAGCCCAGAGAGCTCCAAAGCAGATCAACCTAAAGAGATCCATACCAAGAAATATCAAAATTAAAATGTCAACGTTAAAGATAACAAGGGAATCTTAAAATCACCAAGAGAAATACAACTTGTTATATAACCTGTTATACACAACTTGTTATACAACTTGTTATATAACGACATCAACCTAAAAAGCTTCTACACAGAAAAATAAACAATCAACAAAATGAAAGGGCAAGCTACAGAATGGGAGAAAATATTTGCAAATCATGTATGTGATAAGGTGTTAATATCCAAAATATATAAGGAACTCATACAATGGCTATATATATATATATCTATATATAGATATATAGATATAGATATAGATATAGATAGATTTTCAAACAATTCAATTAAAACTTGGGCAGAAGAACTGAATAAAATTTTTTCCAATGAAGACATCCAAATCACAAACAGGTTCATGAAAAGATGATCTACATCACTAATCACCAGGGAAATGCAAATCAAAACTACAACAAGATATCACCTCAAAGAGACTAAGAGGTAACAAATGTTGACAAGGATGCAGAAAAGGAAACCCTTGTGCACTGTTGGTGGGCATGTAAATTGGTACAGCCGCTATGGTAAACAATATGGAGTCTCCTCAAAAAATTAAAAAGAAAACTAGCATATATTAGCAATCCTGCTTTGGGTATATATGTATCCAAAGAAAATGAAATCACTATTTCAAAGAGATATCTGCACTTGCACGTTCATTGCAGCATTATTCACAATTGCCAAGAAATGGAAACAACCAAAGTGTCCATACATGGATAAATGGATATAGAAAATGTGGTATGTACATAGATGGAATATTACTCAGCCATGAAAAAGAAGAAAATCCTGCCACTTGCAACATTTATGGATCCTTGGGGCATTATGATGAGTGAAATAAGTGAGAGAGAGAAAAATAAATACTGTATGATATAACTAAATTGTAGACTCTAAAACAGCCAAACCCAGAGAAACAGAGAATAGAATGGTTGTTGCCAGGAGTTGGGGTTGGAGGAAATGGGGAGATGTTGACCAAAGGGTAAAATATCCAGTTAGCAGATGAATTTCTGGGAATCTAATCTACAGCATGGTGATTGCAGTTAACAGAACTGTATTATATACTTTAAAGTTGCTAAGAGAGTAGATCTTAAATGTTCTCACGGAAAAAAAGAAATGGTATTTATGTGAGGTAATGGAGTTGTGTTAACTAGCTCCGCTGTGGTAATCATTTCACAGCATGTAACATACCAACAAGTTGTACACCTTAAACTTACACAACACCATATGTCAATTACATCTCAATAAAGTTAGAAAAAATACAGAAAACAGACTGTTGCACAACATTCAAGCAAAAATACTAGTTTTGGACTGCTTTTTCTTGAATGTAGTCACTGTTCCTTCTTGAATCTGTTTTGTATCACATGATAGCAGACTCATACAGGAAGCTTACTTCTGATCAGGCGCAGCCAAAAAGAAGCAACTGATGGTATATGGGAGTTTAGGGATAAGCTACGAGATTTCTCCCTTTCTTCCTCTACTTTGTGAAGATTCTCCAGCAGCAACTGTGTAACTTCCACGGCTCCAACTCCAATGAGACAGAACTGGTATGGTCTGCCATTGATGATCATTTAACCTGGCCCTGGACTCCTTTACAACCCTCTCCTTAACTTTGCCTTTCCAGCATAGGGGTAAAAGTAAATTCCTGTTCCTACTAATCACTCCATTATCTAGGTGGCCCTTCTTTACTTCTCAGAAGTTTCATCACTGGTGTTCTTAATACCCTGTACTAAATTTATCTGCAAAGACTTGAAACAATTTCTATTTTATTTGTTATAGGCAAATACAGTATAATAAAATTTCCAAATATTAAAAAAAATTAGAATAGACATGAAATCTCAAAATGGGGAAATGTTAGCCACGTTTAGGAAGAAAATGTACTAATATTATTGGAGGAGAGAATTCAGGAATTGGAAGATAACACTAATGAGTTTGGAAGGTATAAGACTGTGGAGAAGTTTGAATGGTGGGCTTCATGCCACAGGAAATAGGGAGTGAGTCAAAGTTCTATAAAGATTGTGCTCACTTCAGCAGCACATATACAAAGTTTTATAAGATTACTCTGAAAGTGGTAGGCAGTTTGGAGTATGTGATGGAGTGATGTCAAAGAAAAATTGCACCAGATGGTTAAACAGGCAAGGAGTACTTTACTCAAGATGATTCTGTAATAGGGGAGAGAGACTGAACTCCGTTCTGCTGAAACAAAAGGCACGGAAGTTTTTAGATGCCAGGATGAGTTGTAGGAAAAATAGTAGAGGATGCTGGGGAAGAGGTTGGTCAATATAATTAGACCATCTCTGTTTGCTTTGGCTCTTATCAAAGTTAGGCTCCTATACTCCCCACAGAGACTGGGAACTAGTGGCAGTACCTTTCTTGAAGGTTATATTTCAAAGAGCTGACTCCCAGGTCCTTGAGAAAGACATTTCTGGGTTGGAAGATTATCAAGTGACTAGGAGAAAATTTACATCTCAAAGGGGCAGAGAAAGAGTTTACAATTTCAAGTTTCTTAAAGTAAATGTTTTCAGAAAAGGGAGGTTAAGGGCCTATGGTAAAGAAAAAACCTGTCTGAAGTTTAGCCAAACTGAGGGAAACATTAAGGCCATCTTGATCAGTAGTTAAAATTAGCATTACCTTCAGGAAGATTATTTTATAAAGGTATGATCTATAGGAGTAAAGAAAAGCAATGCTTTAGAAACTTTATCAGAAGAATCAAAAGTAATTGTCTGCTAGGTAGATACAGGTCAGGAATAATGAGAAAGGGCAGTTACAAGGTAAACTCAACTAATGTTCTCTGTGTTGTAGCTTTAATAAAGATGAAACACGTAGAAAAAAAATAATCCATTGGTACACGGTGAGAGCCAATTGGATGGATTGCCCAATTAGAAATACTTCTTTATTTTCTAGTCATTATCAGTCAAGGATTAGCAAACCTACTTTTATTAGATATACTTCTGTCTAGGGATTGAGAAATAATTTTTTAAACTTAATCACTACTTTATTTCTGTGAGATTTTTAAAAATATACTTTGGGGAAAAGTAATGGAAGAGTGATATAGCACTAAAACATTGAAGTGAATGACATAATAAGATCCTATCTTTCTCAATTTAAGGAGAAAAAAAGGAAGGGCAAAAGAAATGGGCAGAAAGTAAGTTGACCTACCAGTCATTGTGTCAAGTGTTTTCATATATTTATCTAATTTAATACTCACAAAACAATGAGACATAAGGAAGATATTTATCCCATTCCGTAGATGAAACTCTGTTTACAAAGTAATATATCAACCAATTGTAGAGCTGACCCTTGAGTTTAAGGCCTTACGTCTGTTGAAATGAAAGAGCCAAACCCTGCTAATACAAGGTGCTTAGAATAGGTAGACTTCAGTGAGCAGGAAAATTAGAGCATGCGTGAACTGATGACAAGTTCTGCTGATCTAGTAGCTTTGTGAGATTTGTCTAGATTCAAAGGCCCTTGCTCTCCTAAACCATCAAATTATCGGTGGTCTCCTTCTTAAACAACCAATATTTGCAGAGCTAGTCAGACTTTGGGTCATGGTATTTTTTCAAGGATTAACTATTATCACTGGCTTTTCGAATTTTAACTTTAGAAAGTCCTTGCTTTTGTTGGAAGCAATGTTAAATTTTGATGCAGTTGTTGGCAGGGATGAAACTTGGTCGCCCTCTGGAGGCTATTCTCAGGTCTGACTACCATACCTTAATTTTGAGAAAGAAGTCAGGTCTTAACAATTTAACAACTCATTTTAAATGTGTGAAAATTATGTATATACATTATACTTTTTTAGAAGTTACAGAAACACTGAGTTCAAAATGCTCAAAATATTTTAAAATGCTGAATTAAACGTTTTATGGCATAGCATGTTTTGAATTCCTGTTCTCCCTTTGGAAATGGAGATGGTCATCATTCCCCTTTTATCATGCAATATCTATAATGGGACTAAAACCGTTATTTTTCCTCCCTTATTATAGGAACACATGGGCAATTAGTTCTATAAATTGAATGATAAAGCATATGACACAATACTATACACTCAGTTACTACCAAGATCTTTCATTTTAGGTTTAAAAAAAATCTCTAAATTTCCAATTAAAATTTTTTTTTCTTTCTCCCAGAGATAAAACATCAGAGCTTGCAAGAACCCTTAAAAACAGAATGGCTCAAAGGATAAAAATGTTTTGCTCCCTAATTCATTCTTTTTCAGTTTTCTTGTAGAAGGTGTATTATACCAGTTAGTGAAAATTATACAAGCAAAGTTCTTGCCATATACTGGTGACAGCTTTTCTACATAAAGTAAGCAGTTAAGGGGCTTCCCTGGCGGCGCAGTGGTTAAGAATCCACCTGCCATTGCAGGGGACACGGGTTCCAGCCCTGGTTCCGGAAGATCCCACATGCCGCGTAGCAACTAAGCCCATGCGCCACAACTACTGAGCCTGAAATCTAGAGTCCGTGTGCCACAACTATTGAGCCTGCGCTCTAGAGCCCATGCGCCACAACTACTGAAGCCTGCGCACCTAGAGCCCATGCTCCGCAACGAGAAGCCACCGCAATGAGAAGCCCACTGCACACTGCAACGAAGAGTAGCCCCCACTCTCCGCAACTAGAGAAAGCTCACGTGCAGCAAAGAAGACCCAACACACAGCCAAAAATAATAAATAAAATTTTTTTAAAAAGTAAGCAGTTATGAGCTGCTATAAACCTACTGTTTCTTCCCTTGATTTAAATGAATTTAATTCTTTAAATAACTGAGCAGGTAGAGAATTTAGACTCAGCCATTATTAGATGTACCTTATACAACCACAGTGGTATAAAAACCCTGTAACATGAAAGTGTTGTGGAGGTCCTTCTGGTCTTCTGAGACCGGGACACCCGTACCTTCATGTCCCATTTATAAATGTTCCTGTATAATGTTTGGGATGCTGAAATATTTCATGAGATAGATACACCATGCATATTATATGCCTTCCCTATATCTCTCTCAACTACATCCCTCTAATGAGTTGGTGCAGCTCCAAGGCTCTATCCAGTAACAAGGTAGTGTCAGGCAGTGCTTGTTGTACTCACTGGCTTTTAATCCTCCAACTGCCTTGTAATCTCCTCCTTCACACCTGGATGCTTAGAAATGGCATATTTCCTGAGGAAGAGGTTTCTAGGGAGTCCTGTATACTTGCTTGACATGGGGACAGGAGGATGGAGGAACAGAAGGGAAGATATTGGGAAGATGAATGGGGTTTTTTTATATAAATTTTTATGCCATAAAAACTATAGGTACCAAGCAAAGCAATCAGGGAAATTTATATTCATGCATTAATTTACCACTTACAATGATGAGTAGATAGAGAACATTAGATAGATTAAGGAAGCATCTAGGAGGTAAAATGGACAAGACTGATAATGGATAGGATATAGTGGCTGATGTGAGAGGTTGAACTCAAGGATTATTTTTAGGTGCCTTGTTTATACAACTGGGTGAATGGTGTCACTACACACTAAGACAAATGAAAATGAAGGAGGAGAGATTCGGCAGTTTAGGGAGACCATGAGTATTTAGCTTTATGTATATTTTTAATGAACAGATTTAGATGTTAAATAGGCAACTGGATTTACAGAATTCAGATTAGAGGTCTCAGGTACACAAATGTCCAAACTTTATGGAGTTGGTAACTGAAGCTGTGTGTTTCTGTGAAATCATATTACGAGTTCTAGAGTGAGAGGACATAATGGCCTAGAACCGAATTTTGAAGAATTTCAACATTTAATGTCTGAGGAGAAGGATATGTACCTGCAAAGAAGATAGAGAATGAACTGCCACAGAGATTAGAGGAAAACCAGAGGAGTTTTTGGGTCAAGGAAAATCAAGTCTCAAAGACAGAAGCAAATCCTACTTACAGGTCAAGTAACTAGGAGATAAAATTTTCACATCGCATCCATGGATCTGGAAATAAGTTATGAAGTAACTTTTTATTGGAGTAATTTGGGAGTGGGTTGAAGCATGAGAAGGAAATAATAAAGTGAAGATATCAAATATAGATAAACATTTATAAACAGCTTTATGGAGGTACAACTGATGCACAAAAAATGGCACATGTTTAATGTATACTATTTGATGAGTTTGGACATATGCATAAACCCATGAGACAATTAACACAATCAAGGTAATAGACATATCTGTCCCCTCCAAAAGCTTCCTTGTGTCCCATTTTTTCTGTGTGTGGTAAGAACACTTAACATGAAATCGACCCTCTTAACTAATTTTAAGTGCTTAACACTATTGTTAACTACACACTCTTTGTACAGCAGATTTATCGAATTTATTCATCTTGTATAGCTGAAAATTCATACCTGTTGAACAACAGCTCCCCATTTCTCCCTTTCCCCAGCCCCTGGCAACCAACATTCTATTCTCTGCTTCCAGGAAGTCTGATTATTTTAGATACCTCATATAAATGGAATTATGCAGTATTTGTCCTTCTGTGACTGGCTTATTTACTCAGTGTATTGTCCTCCAGGCTCATCCCTGTTGCCACAATGGTAGAACCTCCTTCTTCTTTTAAAGTTGAAAATATTCCATTGTAAATATATACTACATTTTTTGAACCATGCATCTGTCGATGGACATTTTGGGAAAAGCTTCTTGACATTGATCTTGGCAACGATTTATTGGCTATGACACCAAAAGCACAGACCACAGAAGCAAAAATAGACAAGTAGAACTACATCAAAATAAAAAGCTCCTGCACAGCAAAGGAAACAACCAACAGAATGGAAAGGCAACTAATGGAATGGGAGAAAATATCTGCAAATAATGTATCTGGTAAGGGGTAAATATCCAAAATTTGTAAGGAATTCCCACAACTAAGTAGCAAAAAAACCAAATAACTCGATTAAGAAATGGGCAAAGAACTTGAATATACATTTTCCAAAGAACACATACGAACAGCCAAAGCGTATATGAAAAGGTACTCAGCATCACTAAGCATCAGGGCAATGCAAATCAAAATCACAAAGAGATATCACCTCACACCTGTTAGGATGGTTAGTATCAAAAATACAAAGGTAACAAGTACTGGGGAGAATAGGGAGAAACTGGATCTCTTGTACACTGTTGGTGGGAATACAAAATGGTATATAGTCACTATGGAAAACAGTATGGAGGCTTGTCAAAAAATTAAAAATAGAACTATCATATGATTTAGCAATCCTACCTCTGAATGGATTTATGTATATATATGCATGTGTGTGTGTATATATATATGTATAAGAGAACTGAAATCAGGATCTCAAAAAGATTGCACTCTCATGTTCACTGAAGCATTATTCACAATTGCCAAGATATAGAAAAACATTTTCAAGAATTATTTTAAAACTGTGCCTCTGAAGAAGAGATAGTGTGGTAATTAGTAACAGAAGTCAGGTGGAGAAAGGTGAGTTTGGTTTTGCTTTTCTCTTTTGCTTTACTCTTCTTTATTATTTTTCCCAATTTGGAAGATTTTAGAATGTTTAAAAAAGATAGTGGAAAAGATCCAGATTAGAGAAGGTATTGAACAAAATAAGGATCCTTAGAGAGTGGAAGGTGACACAATCCAAATCACGAGTAAGGGAATTGGGTTTAGTAGGAACAGAGCTTCTGTTCTGTTAAATTACCAAAGGAGACAAAGATGGGAGCAGATGTAGTAATTCTATTATATTCATTAAGAGGAAAGTACTCCTTATGTCTTTTCTTTTCTTTTCTGTGAATTAAAAGAGATTATCTCCTGCTATTATAGCAAATGGTGGGGACATGGCCATTTAAGAACAGTGCAATAGCTGAATCACTTTGTTATACAGCAGAAACTAACACAACATTGTAAAGCAATTACACTCCAATAAAGATGTTTAAAAAAAAAGAATAGTGCAGAAAGAGAGAACGCACTGTAGAGAGTGGGAAATGATGGGTCCAGATTAATGTAGCAGAATTAAAGGGCAATATTAAAGGATCTTTTAGGTTTAGTGATCATGAATTTATAAAGGAAACAATCTAAACTATTATACACTTTACTTGGGAAGACTTTGAAAGCTGGAGATCAAGAAAAGAGAAAGCAATGGTTTGGGTTGGTCCAACATAATTAAAAGACACTAGAACGGGGTAGGGACAAACACACTATTAGATAATGGACATTGGAATGTAAGAGAGTAAGGAGAGATACAAAGGCAGTATCAGGAGAGAGCAAGGGAGTAAACAGACCTGCTTCAAAGTACTATCATAGTGGTGGGGTATTTGAACAAGTGAACTGGAATGTGAGAAGTTATTGAAAAGGGATGGCATATTTGTGTTAATAATTTTTAAAGACTATTTCTCTTTTTCCAGCTCTGATTTTTATTTTAGAGGACTGACTCCTGAAATCTCGGTTTCCCAGGATTCACTGACAACTAGCTTCCAATTAATTTTGAGTAAAGGAAGGACTGGTGAGAGTTTGGAAGAAGGGGATAGGGGAGAACCCAGAATGACCTCTTTCTTTGAGTTGTACATACAACTGAGGCTTCGTCTCCCTCATGCGTCCAATTCCTCCTGCTCAAGGGCTTCTCCCTCCATGTTCCCAGCACCCACCAGCAGTCTCTACATTCATTACAGTTCTGCTTAGGGGATTCAGTCTTTCCAAACTCTAGGTTGCCTTCCTATTTCATTTGACTCCAGCTTTTATAACTTTTGAAACAAGCTCCTTTTATTAAAAACTACTTTCTAAACTTCCTGAAGCAGATTTCCTGTCCTGCATGAGTAATCCCAGGAAAAAGATGCTCAAGATGGGACTCTGGAATAAGGTTCTGAGCTTGAATGTAGTAGTGACTCCATTGCCAATGCAAAGACAAGCACTTCTTTCGAGTAGTGGAAGCAATAAAGAAATTACCAGCAATAAATTACCAGCAATATTTGCTTTGAACATGTTGCCAATTGAAGACAATACTTTTACATGTCAAGTGGCAGCTGATTTTGTCTATTTTGGCAGTAATAACTACAAGCACTACGGGGACCATTAGCTGCTTCTTATAGTACCAGAGAGCTTACAAAATGAAAATGTTTAAACTTAATGTTAAAAGGTGATAGGTGTTTAAACTCTCAGATCGAGGCATGGGAAGACACAGAGAGCCACACTGAGGGCCTTAAAATTTTCTCATGTCTTATAGCCATACAGCAGACATGGCTGAGGATCAAGCTTCAAATCTAAAAGTGTGGGTTGCAGAATTAAAATGCAAGTTCAATGTACATCTGTGCTAAGTCTCACAGATTAATATCAGGACATTGATCAGGAAGAGTTGGGTATTAAGATAAGGATATATTGAGTATTTAGGATAAGTGCAGGTAAGCAGACTCAGATTAATATGAAAATTTTTAACCCAAATCTTCCTGTGGTTTCCTCACCAATGGAAGCCACCCTTCTTCCTCCCCATTTGAGGAAACTAACCTTCCCTTGCTTAACACATCTCTAAAGACCTCATTTAAATAGGTTAGTTTTCAAGGAAATTTCTACTTTTCTCAAGACCCACCCACATCAGCACTTACTGCATCCTAACCTATAACTACAGTCAGATTCCAGCAGGGCCCAGGAGGCAAGTATAATGTCCACCCTGGTAGGAGTTAGCATATACATAAAAAGAAATGCTATATCCTGCTAATGTGTATCAGCAGAAACCTGTAGAATGTGTGTGTGGCGTATGTTTTGTTTGCTTTTTTTTTTTTTTTTTTTTTTTTTGCGGTATGCGGGCCTCTCACTGTTGTGGCTTCTCCTGTTGCAGAGCACAGGCTCTGGACGCGCAGGCTCAGCGGCCATGGCTCACGGGCCCAGCTGCTCCGCGGCATGTGGGATCCTCCCGAACCAGGGCACGAACCCGTGTCCCCTGCATCGGCAGGTGGACTCTCAACCACTGCGCCACCAGGGAAGCCCTGGCATATGTTTTATAAGTGTTAGACTGAAGAAGATGGAATATAAAGTTGGAAGGGGTTGAATTTATTATGAAGAACTTACCTGAGATTCAAAGTATTAGCTCTAGCTGATGGAATTGACTCTAATCTTTGGCTTGTTTGGCTGACTGAAACATAGATTCAATAGTCAGCAACATTCAAAGAGGGCAAGATGCCATAATTTATCTGACGGAATGTAGACAGAGGAATCCATGTACTTAAAATGAGAATGTTGGAGTGGATTAATTATGTAAAACCCACTCAACTATCCCACAGTTATGCCCCCACAGAGGTCACCGATAACATTCTTCTTCAAGACATTAAGACATTCTTTGATGAGACAAATACAAGCATCCTTGAAAACCTCTGTGGCATCTGTCTTCTGTGGGCTAAAGATGACAATGCGGGATAGCACCAATGAAATGGCCCCGTGCTTTTAACAGGAATATGGGGTTACAGAGTAGCAGAGGTTAAGTGGTAGCATTTAATATGAGAAACAAGGTGAGTGCAATTATCATAAAGGTCAGCAGGGCAGAGTGGCAGTATTTTGACCCAAAGTGATTTCCAGCAGTAACAGATTAAATCACATTTACACTGGGAATTACACTGATGAGCAGGCTTGAACTGTATAAATGAAAATAAAATTCAAGCACAATGAGTAGAAACCTACACTGATTTTCCAGGAATGAAAATTACAGCCTCGCCCAGAGCTAAACCAGAGATCAGGTGGCTACAATAGCTTCAGAAAGTTTGCTGCAACACTGTCAAAAGTATAGAGTGAGATTTTTTTTTTCTCCAGGTCTACCTCAAAGGGGTTTACAATTTTCCAGGTGGAATGTTTAGAAAGAAAAGTGGAAAACTCAGAATTTTTCAGAGATTATTAAGATAAATTTACACACCTGAGGTTCCAAAACATCACTGTGGTCTTCAGGTCATAACAGGGCTTATGGAAGCCATGTGATAACTGGAATTTTGACACAAGTTCACCTCACTAGAAATCCTGTGCAGTGACCTACACTATATTTCCCCATATCTGAATGTATTTTTGGAGTACACATACTTGGAAAAAGATAGAACTCTCAACCAAGGTAAGTGCTATTAAGAACTGCTACTGCCTGACATCCATTAGGATAGCTATTATTAAAAACAATAATAAATAACAAGTATTGTTGGCATGGATGTGTAGAAATCTGAACCCTTCTCCATTGCAGTTCCTCAAAAAATTAAACAGAATTACCATACGATCTAGCTATTCTACTTCAGAGTATATATCCAAAGGAATTAAAAGCAGGGACTTGAACAGATGTTTGTAATTTCATGTTCTTAGCAGCATTACTCACAATAGCCAAAAGATGGAAACAACCTAAATGTCCATCAACAGAGGAATGGAAAAACAAAATGTAGTATATACATACAATGGAATATTAATGACCCTTAAAAGGTAAAAAATTCTGACACACACTACGATACGGATGAACTTTGAAGACATTATGCTAAATGAAATAAGCCAGAACCGAAAACACAAATACTGTGATTCTAGTCATATGAGGTACTAGAGTAGTCAAATTTATATAGACAGATAATAGAATGGTGATTGCCAGGGTCTGGGTGCAGTGATGAATGGAGAGGTGTTGTTTAATGGGTACAGAGTTTCAGTTTGGGAAGATGAAAAAAGTCCTGGAGATGAATGGTAATGATGGTTGCACAACAACGTGAATGTACTTAATGCCACTAAATGGTACACCTACACATGGTTAAGATGGTAACTTTTATGTCATGCATATTTTGCCACAACTGGAAAAAAATACATAGGAAGGGCCAAGTGGAAGCTCCTGGAACTGTCCCTACATGAAAACAATACCAAAAAATAGCAATAGCACATATCTGGGGAATTTGCAGAGACTAAAATAACCAAGCAGATGGTAATCTCCATCACCTGCCCCATTTAAATAATCTGTTTGGCCTGTAAAAAAGGCAAATAAGTCATGGACAATGATTGTTGATTATCATAAGATAATGAGGTACTAATTCTAATCAAAGCTGCTGGATTTTATGGGCCTTTTTTTCCTGGAACAAATCAAAACATCTCTAACTCCTGATATACAGCTATTGATCTGGCGAATAGTTGTCTCCACATCAAACAGCAAAGATAATGGAGCAGTTCACTTCTATCTGACAGAGACAGAAGTACACTCAAACTTTGTCTTACTTGAGTGCTATGCCAAGTCTCCTGATGTCTATAATATTATAGTCCATAGGGAGATTAGTCATCTGGATATCACAAAAGCATTATGATAGTCCATTGTATTGATGAGTTTATGGTGATTGGACATGAGAAAAAGTAGGAAGTACTCAAGTTGTGTCAGTAAGATACATAGATGTCAAAGAGTGGGAAATAAACTCCATGAAAATTTAGGATGTCAAATATATCACAGCCTAAGTATGATAATGCACACAAACAGAAACCAACCTCCAGAAAGCACTGAAGATCATGTTGATTTGTTTTAAAGATGGAGGCAGCACACAGCTAGGATTCCGAACGATTTTTTACACACTCCCTTTCCTAAATCCCATTCCTGATAGTGACTGCTCTTTCCTTTTACCTCTTCTCTCCTGTCCTCACCCTTCCTTTATTGTTCCCTATCCTTCTTACCCCTCTGCCCTCTTTCATTCTTCCTCATAGAGAATAGCCTGGGCTATTATTTGTATTCTTTACATTCTTTATATCTCTCTCCCATCCACCCCCCACGTCAACAAAGGTCTTGTACCAATTAAGAAAGTAAACATTTCAAGTCTTCAGAGTATTGAGAGGAGAAAGGTTATGGGGAAATAGCAAATCCTGACAATTTAAATATTCTCTGTGTATCACATAAGTATATTTATCGTAAATAAATTCATACATGCAATAATAGTACAAATAGAAAATACTCCCAAGCTACCAGACTGCCAAATTCTGCATGAGATACAAAATCACATACCCATACTATCTGCTTTTCAATTTATAATTAAAACCATGGGGCTTCCCTGGTGGCGCAGTGGTTGAGAGTCCGCCTGTCGATGCAGGGGACACGGGTTCGTGCCCCGGTCTGGGAAGATCCCACATGCCGCGGAGCGGCTGGGCCCGTGAGCCATGGCTGCTGAGCCTGCACGTCCGGAGCCTGTGCTTCGCAATGGGAGAGGCCACAACAATGAGAGGCCCACATACCACAAAAAAAACCTCAAAAAACCAAAAAACCAAAAAAACCATGTTACTGCAGAATTTTAAAAATAGCATTTTGATAATTATAAAAGAAAAAATTATAACTACATCAAAATTTTAAATTTCTGCACTTTTAAAGACACCATTAGAAAATGAAAGGGAAAGCCACAGATTGGAGAAAATATTCATGAGATATATATAGATATAGATATAGATATATACATAACATAGACTGGCATCCAGGATATGTAAGATGATCTTACAACTCAATAGTGAAGTAGTATTTGGGGGAAAGTGTACTGACATCTGTAATTGACTTTCAAATGTATCAAAAACATTAGATGGATTGATGGAAAGATAGAGAGATGGATAGATAGGTAAATACATAATAAAGAAAAACATTAATCATAGCATGTATGTGATACGCATATGAGTATTCACTATAAAATTATTTCAACTTTGCTATATATTTAAAATTTTCCATAATAAATAGTTGGAAGTACAGCTTTTCATCAAATGCACATAACTGGTTTTCAGACTGCACTTCACAAACTAAATATGAAGCAATAGGATATTGTTACTGTATCTTTTTTAAAAAAATGGGTGAGTGACTTCTGGATTTTCTAAAATATGTAATGAGCATCTTCAGACAGAACAGATCCTACCCTGACCTCTACTTGGTAAAATCTATTTGAAAGTTTGTTTTACCTCTTCTTACCCTTGAAATGACTCTGGGGGGAGATTTTTAACAACGGTTCATCTTTAAATCACATATTAAAAACATTGTCTACCTGTCCACCTCCTTTGGAAGGCTCCAAGGCAAGTTGCAGACATCATGGAGATGACATTTCTACAAAGAATGTATCTTCTTCTCTGTGGGGCACAGTAAGATAACATTTTAATAGAGAAAATATATAAATACATCACTGTTTCCACAGAAATTAACATTTGCTTCCTATATTTTGCAACCCAGATCAATAAGAGTGGGACTTTAAAAGGGCAAATGTTTTTCCTATCAAACTTTCTCTCTTCAGAAATGGGAAAAAAAAAGGTCAGCAAGATTTTAGCCATGAGTAACGTGTTTTTATGTTTGTGTTGAAACTCAGTATCTTCAGGGTATCAAATGCTGTCGTTTAACCAAATTCTCATAAAAGAAAATAAGAAAGAGAAAGAACCAAGGACTGTAAAGTAGAACCAAGGAGAAATATAAATGGGAAAGATGGATTAAATGAACCAGAGGGCGAAAAAAATGGGTTTCTAGAACCAGATGGTATATGGCCAGAGTCAGATCAGTGCCCCCTATAAGAGAATAAAGGACAGTTGTTTTGATTCTTCATCCATAGTTGAGGCTGTTTGACAGAAAGGTAATCTACCGTGACCTATAAAAACCTTTCTATTATATGCTAGTGATGTAGTTGTTAAGCCATTGCGAGAAGAGTTAATATTTCCAACAGAGCTGCAAATCACCAATTTAGAAAGCCCCATGGAAAAACAAATACATTTCCTGTTGTGAAATCATTGTGGTTATGTACAGTGCCAGTGCCTGATGCTTGTACATAGCTATTTGATGCTAAGGATTCTGAGCTTCCTGGCTATTGAGTACATATTCTTATGGGTGAAAGCTTGTTAAAATAAACCTCAAGGGAAGTCTTGCTGGGAAAAAGGAATTCATTAAAGGGGCAGTGTCTGCTCTGAAAAGGATGAGTCCAACTGGAAAAAACTTAATTCTGCCAGTTTTTCTTTGTGGCAGAGCTGGCGCTTATCATAATAATAAAATTCTGAGAATTCTTATCTTGCTTAAAGACTCCTGCCATGTAAACTCATCATAAAGAGTATTCACACTGTAGAACAGGAGAAAAAAAGAAGTAACTGGCAGAAGCAGTCTCCCCTACCTTGAATCCTCAAGATCTGCTCTCACGCAGACCACTAGAATTAATTAATTAAAATTAATTTGGAATTAATTCCAAAAATGTTTCTAGTTAATTACAAAGTGTCCAACATTGTACTAAGCACTCAAGAAATAAGTGAGCATTTGTTCGAGTCATTGCCAAGTTCAACTGTCACCCTTTTTTTTTCTCCATTTCAGTGAAGTATAGTTGATTTTTATTGAAGTATAGTTGATTTACAATATTAGTTTCAGCTGTACAATATAGTGATTCAGTATTTTTATAGATTATACTCCATTTAAAGTTATTACAAATGTCCTTTTTTTTTTTTGCAGTATGTGGGCCTCTCACTGTTGTGGCCTCTCCCGTTGCGGAGCACAGGCTCCGGACGCGCAGGCCCAGCGGCCATGGCTCACGGGCCCAGCCACTCCGCGGCATGTGGGATCCTCCCAGATCGGGGCACGAACCCGTGTCCCCTGCATCGGCAGGCGGACTCTCAACCACTGCGCCACCAGGGAAGCCCCAAATGTCCTTCTTAATATCATCATCTATGTCAATGGTGGCCTTAGAGTTGTATAGTACACGAATATACAGCCATGCATCATGGACCTGTTGGGTAGTAAGGACAGAGCAATGAGTAAATATAGACATGATCCCTGTTCTTATAGAATTTACTATTATTGTCTAGTTTGGATAAATTAAACAAAAGTTACAGACAGTGATGAGTCATAAATCTAACAAAACAGAATACACATTATAGAGCAGCATGGACTAGGGGATGTGGTATTACAGATAGTATGATCAGGAAGGATCACTCTAAGGAAACTGTTTTTGAACACTTAATAAGTAGGATCCAGCCATATGAAGATCTATATGAAGAACAAACCAGACAGGGGAAATAGCAACTGTAAAGGTACGGAGGTGAGAATGAGGTTGGTTGGAATATTCAAGTTCCAAGAATTGACAGAAAATTAATGGGGCTAGAATGGAGCAAATAACAGGAAAGTAGTACAAACTGAGAATAGAATTAGACTGAATGAGTGTATCCCCCCAAAATTCATATGTTGATATCCAATGTGATGGTATTAGGAGGTGGGGCCTTTGGAGGGTGATTAGGTCATGACCATGGAGCCTTCATGAATGGGAATAGTACACTTATAAAAGAGACCTCAAAGAGCTCTCTCTCCCCTTCCACCATATGAGCCATTAGATGGCTGTCTATGAACAAGAATGTGGGCTCTGCACTCTCAGAACTATGATTCAAAACAGGTTTGGAAGTTTTAGCCACAGCAATCAGAGAAGAAAAAGAAACAAAAGGAATCCGAATTGGAAAAGAAGAAGTAAAGCTGTCACTGTTTGCAGATGACATGATACTATACATAGAGAATCCTAAAGACTCTACCAGAAAACTACTAGAGCTAAACAATGAGTTTGGTAAAGTAGCAGGATGAGAAATTGAAGCACAGAAATCTCTTGCATTCCTATACACTAACGATGAAAAATCTGAAAGAGAAATTAAGGAAACACTCCCATTTACCACTGCAACAAAAAGAATAAAATACCTAGGAATAAACCTACCTGAGGAGACAAAAGACCTGTATGCAGAAAACTACAGGACGCTGATGAAAGAAATTAAAGATGATACAAGAGATGGAGAGATATATCATGTTCCTGGATTGGAAGAATCAACATTGTGTAAATGAATATACTGCCCAAAGCAATCTACAGATTCAATGAAATCCCTATCAAACTACCAATGGCATTTTTCACAGAACTAGAACAAAAAATTTCACAATTTGTATGGAAACACAAAAGACCCTGAATAGCCAAAGCAATCTTGAGAAAGAAAAATGGAGCTGGAGGAATCAGGCTCCCTTACTTCAGACTATACTACAAAGCTACAGTAATCAAGACAGTATGGTCCTGGCACAAAAACAGAAATATAGATCAATGGAACAGGATCGAAAGCCCAGAGATAAGCCCACGCACATATAGTCACCTTATTTTTGATAAAGGATGCAAGAATATACAATGGAGAAAAGCATTTTCAATAAGTGGTGCTGGGCTTCCCTGGTGGCGCAGTGGTTGAGAGTCTGCCTGCTAATGCAGGGGACACGGGTTCGAGCCCTGGTCTGGGAGGATCCCACATGCCACAGAGCAGCTGGGCCTGTGAGCCACAACTACTGAGCCTGTGCATCTGGAGCCTGTGCTCTGCAAAAAGAGAGGCCGCGATAGTGAGAGGCCCACGCACCATCATGAGGAGTGGCCCCCGCTTGCCACAACTAGAGAAAGCCCTCGCACAGAAGCGAAGACCCAGCACAGCCATAAATAAATAAACAAACAAACAAACAAACAAAAGCCAAGCATGTAAAAAAATAATAAGTGGTGCTGGGAAAACTGGACAGCTACATGTAAAACAATGAAATTAGAACACTCCCTACCTAACTCCATACACAAAAATAAAGTCAAAATGGATTAAAGATCTAAATGTAAGGCAAGACACTATCAAACTCTTAGAGGAAAACATAGGCAGAACACTCTATGACATAAATCACTGCAAGATCTTTTTTGACCCAACTCCTACAGAAATGGAAATAAAAATACAAATAAACAAATGGGACCTAATGAAACTTCAAAGCTTTTGCACAGCAAAGGAAATGACAAACAAGACGAAAAGACAACCCTCAGAATGGGAGAAAATATTTGAAAATGAAGCAACTGACAAAGGATTAATCTCCAAAATATACAACCAGCTCATGCAGCTCAAACTCAAACAAAAAACCCAATCCAAAAATGGGCAGAAGACCTAAATAGACATTTCTCCAAAGAAGATATACAGATTGCCAACAAACACATGAAAGGATGCTCAATATCACTAATCATTAGAGAAATGCAAATCAAAACTACAATGAGGTATCACCTCACACCAGTCAGAATGGCTATCATCAAAAAATCTACAAACAATAAATGCTGCAGAGGGTGTGGAGAAAAGGGAACCCTCTTGCACTGTTGGTGGGTATGTAAATTGATACAGTCACTATGGAGAACAGTATAAAGGATCCTTAAAAAACTAAAAGTAGAACTACCATATGATCCAGAAATCCCACTCCTGGGCATATACCCTGAGAAAACCATAATTCAAAAAGAATCATGTACCATAATGTTCATTGCAGCTCTGTTTACAATAGCCAGGACATGGAAGCAACCTAAGTGTCCACTGACAGATGAATGGATAAAGAAGATGTGGCACATATATATAATGGAATATTACTCAGCCATAAAAAGAAACGAAATTGAGTTATTTCTAGTGAGGTGGATGGACCTAGAGTTTGTCCTACAGAGTGAAGTAACTCAGAAAGAGAAAAACAAATACCATATGCTAACACACACATATATGGAATCTAAAATACAACAACAAAAAACAGTTATGAAGAACCTAGGGGCAGGACAGGAATAGAGACGCAGACATAGAGAATGGACTTGAGGACACGGGGAGGGGGAACTGTAAGCTGGGACAAAGTGAGAGAGTGTCATGGACTTATATGTACTACCAAATGTAAAACAGATAGCTAGTGGGAAGCAGCCGCATAGCACAGGGAGATCAGCTCAGTGCTTTGTGACCACCTAGAGGGGTGGGATAGGGAGGGTGGGAGGGAGACACAACAGGGAGGAGATATGGGGATATATGTACATGTATAGCTGATTCACTTTGCTATAAAGCAGAAACTAACACACCATTGTATGCAATTATACTCCAATAAAGATGTTAAAAAAACATATTGTAAACAGAATTAGGCACTTCAAAATTCTTAGACTGCATTTTATATATGTCTCTCTTTATTATTGCTCAAGTAGTTTTTTGGTTTTTTCTACTTCATTACTTTTCAGGTAATTAATGAATTACCTACACATGTAATCAACCAAACTATAAGATACTACTATTGTAAAAATATTTAATCTTTTGTATAGTTTTCCCCTTTCTATAAAACATTTATTAATATTTCTTTCACCTTATTTTGATTAGTGTTTTCACTGTGTAAATATTTTCATCCTTTTGCTTTGAACCTATATCTTTATATTTAGTGTGCATTTTTGTAGAAAACATGTGATTGAATTTTGCTTTTAAAACGAACCTGATATCTGTGTTGTAACTGGCTTGTATAGATTGTTTTTAATTAATGTTATTATTAAAGTGGTTGGAATAAAATCTAAAAAAAAAAACTATTAAAAAAAAAGAATGTGACTGATCAGAAACTGAATTGGGCTGAGGAGCTTCAAGATGGCGGAAGAGTAAGATGTGGAGATCACCTTCCTCCCCACAAATACATCAGAAACACATCTACATGTGGAACAACTCCTGTAGAACACCTACTGAATGCTGGCAGAAGACCTCAGACCTCCCAAAAGGCAAGAAACTCCCCATGTACCTGGGTAGGGAAAAAGAAAAAAGAAAAAACAGAGACAAAAGAATAGGGATGGGACCTGCACCAGTGGGAGGGAGCCGTGAAGGAGGAAAGGTTTCCACAGACTAGGAAGCCCCTTCGTGGGCGGAGATTGCGGGTGGTGGAGGAGGGAAGCTTCAGAGCCACGGAGGAGAGCACAGCAACAGGGGTGCGGAGGGCAAAGTGGAGAGATTCCCGCACAGAGGATCGGGGCCGACTGGCACTCACCAGCCCGTGAGGCTTGTCTGCTCACCCGCCGGGGCGGGCGGGGGCTGGGAGCTGAGGTTCGGGCGTTGGAGGTCGGATCCCAGGGAGAGGACTGGGGTTGGCGGCGTGCACACAGCCTGAAGGGGTTAGCACACCACGGCTAGCCAGGAGGGAGTCCGGGGAAAAGTCTGGACCTGCCGAAGGGACAAGAGACTTTTTCTTGCCTCTTTGCTTCCTGGTGCAGGAGGAGAGGGGATTAAGAGCGCTGCTTAATGGAGCTCCAGAGGGCACCAGCTGCGGCTATCAGAGCGGACCCCAGAGACGGGCATGAGACGCTAAGGCCGCTGCTGCAGCCTCCAAGAAGCCTGTGTGAAAGCACAGCTCACTATCCACACCTCCCCTCCCAGGAGCCTGTGCAGCCGGCCACTGCCAGGGTCCCGTGATCCAGGGACAACTTCCCGGGAGAACACATGGCGCGCCTCAGGCTGGTGCAACGTCACGACGGCCTCTGCCGCCGCAGGCTCGCCCCGCACTCCGTGCTCCTCCCTCCCTCTGGCCTGAGTGAGCCAGAGCCCCTGAATCAGCTGCTCCTTTAACCCCGTCCTGTCTGAGCAAAGAACAGACATCCTCAGGCGACCCACACACAGAGGCGGGCCAAATCCAAAGCTGAACCCCAGCAGCTGTGCAAACAAAGAAGAGAAAGGGAAATCTCTCCCAGCAGCCTCAGAAGCAGCAGATTAAAGCTCCACAATCAACTTGATGTAACCTGCATCTGTGGACTACCTGAAAGGACAACCAATCATCCCAAATTGAGGAGACGGACTTTGGGAGCAACGATATATATTTTTTCCCTTTTTCTCTTTTTGTGAGTGTGTATGCATATGCTTCTGTGTGTGATCTTGTCTGTATAGCTTTGCTTTTACCATTTGTCCTAGGGTCTGTCTGTCCGTTCTTTTGTTTTGGTTTTTTTTTAGTATACATTTCAGCGCTTGTTGGTGAATTTGTTTTTTGGTTTGGTTGCTCTTTCTTTCTTTTTTTAAATTACTTTAAAATTATTTTTTAATAATTATTGTTTGTTTTTATTTTAATAACTTTTTATTTATTTTCTCTTTCTTCCTTCCTCCCTTCCTCCCTCCCTCCCTCTCTCTCTCTCTCTCTCTCTCTCTCTCTTTCTTTCATTCTTTCTTTCTTTTCTCCCTTTTATTCTGAGCCGTGTGGATCACAGGCTCTTGGTGCTCCAGCCAAGCGTCAGGGCTGTGCCTCTGAGGTGGGAGAGCCAACTTCAAGATATTGGTCCACCAGAGACCTCCCACCTCCACGTAATATCAAATGGCAAAAATCTCCCAGAGATCTCCAACTCAACACCAACACCCAGCTTCACTCAACGACCAGCAAGCTAAAGTGCTGGACACCCTATGCCAAACAACTAGCAAGACAGGAACACAACCCCACCCATTAGCAGAGAGGCTGCCTAAAATCATAATATGGCCACAGACACCCCAAAACACACCACCAGACGTGGACCTGCCCACCAGAAAGACAAGATCCAGCCTCATCCACCACAACACAGGCACTAGTCCCCTCCACCAGGAAGCCTACACAATCCACTGAACCAACCTTAGCCACTGGGGGCAGACACCAAAAACAACGGGAACTACGAACCTGCAGCCTGCGAAAAGGAAACCCCAAACACAGTAAGTTAAGCAAAATGAGAAGACAAAGAAACACACAGCAGATGAAGGAGCAAGGTAAAAACCCACCAGACCTAACAAATGAAGAGGAAATAGGCAGTCAACCTGAAAACGAATTCAGAATAATGATAGTAAAGATGATCCAAAATCTTTGAAATAGAATGGAGAAAATACAAGAAACGTTCAACAAGGACTTAGAAGAACTAAAGAGCAAACAATCATGAACAACACAATAAATGAAATTCAAAATTCTCTAGAAGGGATCAATAGCAGAATAACTGAGGCAGAAGAATGGATAAGTGACCTGGAAGATAAACTAGTGGAAATAACTACTGCAGAACAGAATAAAGAAAAAAGACTGAAAAGAATTGAGGACAGTCTCAAGAGATCTCTGGGACAATATTAAATGCATGAACATTCGAATTACAGGGGTCCCAGAAGAAGAAGAAAAAAAGAAAGGGACTCAGAAAATATTTAAAGAGATTATAGTTGTAAACTTCCCTAATATGGGAAAGGAAATAGTTAATCAAGACCGGGAAGCACAGAGATTCCCATACAGGATAAATCCAAGGAGAAACACGCAATGACACATATTAATCAAACTGTCAAAAATTAAATACAAAGAAAAAATATTAAAAGCAACAAGGGAAAAACAACAAATAACATACAAGGGAATCCCCATAAGGTTAACAGCTGATCTTTCAGCAGAAACTCTGCAAGCCAGAAGGGAGTGGCAGGACATATTTAAAGTGATGAAGGAGAAAAACCTACAACCAAGATTACTCTACCCAGCAAGGATCTCATTCAGATTTGATGGAGAAATTAAAACCTTTACAGACAAGCAAAAGCCAAGAGAATTCAGCACCACCAAACCAGCTTTACAACAAATGCTAAAGGAACTTCTCTAGGCAGGAAACACAAGAGAAGGAAAAGACCTGCAATAACAAACACAAAGCAATTAAGAAAATGGTAATAGGAACATACATATCGATAACTACCTTAAATGTAAATGAATTAAACCCTTTTTTCCCCCACATTCCACTCCTCCACATCCCCAGGTGACCACTGCTATGCTTTCTATCATTATAGATGTGTTCGCATTTTTCTAGAAATTTATATAAATAAGATTCACACAGTGAGGACTCTTTTGTCTGGCTTCTTTCACTCAATGTAATTACTATGAGAGTAATTCATATTTTTGTGGTTATCAATAGTTTATTACTTGGTTTTGCTCAGTAGTGTTTCACTGTATGAGTATACCACAGCATGTTTATTCATTCGCCTGTTGATGGGTGCTCGAGGTTGTTACAATTCTATTAGAATAAAGATGCTATGATGATCCATGTTAAAAAAAAAAAGAAAAGAAACTGAATTAGCCAGCACCTTGATCTTGGACTTCCCAGCCTTTAGAATTATAAGAAATAAATGTTTGTTGTTTAAGACACCCAGCTTATATTATTTTTTATTCAGATATAATTGAAATATAACATTATGTATGTGGAAGGTGTACACTTGTTGGTTTGATATATTTATATATTGCAGTATGATTACCACCAGTAGCATTAGCTAACACCTCTATCATGTCACGCAATCATCATTTCTTTTTTTGTGGTGAGAATAATTATGATCTAGTCTCTTAGCAACTTTGAAGTTTATAGTACAGTATTGTTGACTGTAATCACTATGCTGTGCATTAAATCTCCAGGGCTTATTTATCTATCAATACCAGTTGCAAGTTTATATCATTTGACCAACATTTTTCCAATTTCCTCATCCCCAGCCCCTGGTAACCACCATTCTACTCTTTGCTTTTATGACTTTGGCTTTTTTAGATTCCATATATAAGTGATATAAGACAGAAAAAGACAGTCTATGGTATTTTTGTCATAGCACACCAAACAATGAAGTATTTGGAAGATGCCATATCATGTAAGCTTTCTAGTCAATGGTGAGAAATACTGATTTTATTCAATTACAATAGGATAGTGCAATGCAGAGTTGGGTTTGAAAGCTTAAACATGGAAGAAAAATGATCTCATTTATTTTTTTAAGATTATCTATGGGGGGGCTTCCCTGGTGGCGCAGTGGTTGAGAGTTCGCCTGCCGATGCAGGGGACACGGGTTCGTGTCCCGGTCCGGGAAGATCCCACATGCTGCGGAGTGGCTGGGCCCATGAGCCATGGCCGCTGAGCCTGTGCATCTGGAGCCTGTGCTCTGCAACGGGAGAAGCCACAGCAGTGAGAGGCCCGCGTACCACAGAAAAAAATAATAATAAAAAGATTATCTATGGGGAGTTTCCTATAGACAAACAAGGATTCAAGAAGAAACTTTAGAAGGCTCTTTTTAAGAGTCCAGGTAAAGGATAGCAGATTAAGGTGGTAAAAATAGAAATACATTAACTAGCAATTAACTGAGAAATAGATTTTCAGGAACTAACCCCCACACATTTAGATAATTTATCTGAAATATGCTATTTGAAAATATAGCTTCTTAGGATGCATCATATCTCTGAAGGAAAGGCTAAAATACCAATGGATTCATCATCCAAGCAATGAAGACTTACTGAGTGGGGTGTGTGTGTGTGTGTGTGTGTAGTCCTCAACTGTCCTAGGTTCAAGGAAAGGCAAATAGAAATAAAACCTTCATGTTGGAATACTGTCCCACAATGAGTAAAGGTATCATGTACTTTTAAAATTATATCTATTTAAACAAAGCCTAATATAATGGGAAAAATAAACTAGACCTGGAATCCAAAGATCTGAGTTTGAATTGCAGCTTGATTAATTACCAGAATATTAGTTCGGGCAAGTTGTCCAGATTTGATCAATTTCAGGTTCCTTATTTATAAAATGGTAAGCTGGATGGAGTGATCACTAGGCTCCCTTCTCCCATGAGATTTTGTTATTCTACTACACCATATTGGTATTCTCATTAAAGTGAATTTCAAGTGTTTGGTCAAGAAGAGGCTCATTTATTTACTTCTTTTATTTCAAATTTAATAATAATGTAAGCCCTCATCCATCAGGCAAAGAAGAAACTCTACCAGTTTGTCATCATTCAGGAATCCATTTCTTTTGTTAGATCACATGAACATTCTAGAGGCTTAAAATAACCCTAGAAAGTGTAGTAGAGGCTCTGTATTTGGGCCTTAAACAAAATATATATCTTGTTGAACTTTAATGGTGACTTTAAATCTGCTGACTCTACTGCTCCACTGATAAACTGGAATAACAGGAAAGTTGGTGGCTGAACCCTATTACTTGCATGAAGTGCATAACCACTGTTTCTGAAATCTTTCTGTATCTCTGGAGACATGCCCTATTTTCACACTGCCATAGTGAATGTTTAAGTTTTCTGCTACATGAAGATATGTCCCTCTCTCCAGCCTCAGGGACATCTATCCCTCTTCCTTTGGAGTCTCAATGGCTCTCCTCTTTTTCCTCTCTCTCTCTCACCTAACATTACTTTCAAAGTATTTGTGCTTTTCAAAGAACAAAGGAAAATCTGTCAATTCCAGGAAACACCAGCTTTTCACCCTAACACAAATCTCCCCTGAAGTAATTAACAGCAAATGTTGACTACCATCTTGAAGTGGTGGTAATAGAGTTGTTGGGGAAAACAAACACAAATTAAAGCTTCAATAAATTATACTGCCATTAACTACAAATAATTAGCTCTTCAAGAAAACAGATTTATATATCAACAAAATCCTTGTTTTGGAGCCTCCTCACCAAACAGCCTTAGTCTTTAGGGGAACAATCAATGATCTGAAATCTATCCCTTACCAAGCATACTTTGAAAAGTTCATTCTACTATACAGCTCATTAGATCTAACTTGCAATAAATCTTAACAGACTCAGAGAAGAAAATGTTTATTTAAAGTGGTAAATTTTTCAAAACTTCACGTGGAGCTTGACGGTATTTCCAAAGATCTGATTCCTGCATTTCGCTTCAGATCATCCCCAATCATTAGAGAGATCTCTATCCAAAAGGTATGTGAATCTTCTATGTTCATGTTGCCATATCTGACTACCTATATATACTTAACACAAAAACTCATGCACACACTGTCTCTCGCTCTCTCTCTCACATACATACACAAACACACACACACCCATCCCTTCAGTTCATATATTTGTAAACTTACATACTCCTTTTGTAACTGCAATTTTTTTTTGGGGGGGGGTACGCGGGCCTCTCACTGTTGTGGCCTCTCCCGTTGCGGAGCACGGGCTCCAGACGCGCAGGCCCAGCGGCCATGGCTCACGGGCCCAGCCGCTCCGCGGCATGTGGGATCCTCCCGGACTGGGGCACGAACCCGCGTCCCCCACATCGGCAGGCGGACTCTCAACCACTGCGCCACCAGGGAAGCCCCATAACTGCAATTTTTAAAATCCACATTATGTTATTATGATCCACCCATGTTAATACACACAAAAACATTTCATTCAATTTACCTATTATATAATATTACTTTTGAGAACAAACCATAATTTATTTATCAATTACCTTTAAGAAGGGAATTTAGGTAACATCCACCTTATTATAAACAGCACTACATTAAGATTCCAATGCACATAGCTTCTAATGTAGATAAATAAGAATTTCCTTAATGATAGAGAGGCTGACCTTTCTTTTATAAGTTTCGTGGCCACCCAGATTTATTCTTTTGTGTTTTTATTGGTCCATTTGTCTATACTGCTGTGGAAATGTTTCAATATGAATGTCATATAATCTGTTCAGCTTTTCTTCATACTTTGTGATTGTTTAAATATTGTGTTTAAGAAACCTTTCCCTAACCTGATTTCATAAAGCTATATCCATATTTTGCTTTCAAAGTATTAATGCTTTTTCTTTCATATTTAATTTTTGATTTGAACTGGAATTTATTTTCTCTTTTAAGATAGGGGTCTAGGGCCTCCCTGGTGGCGCAGTGGTTGAGAGTCCGCCTGCCGTGGCAGGGGATACGGGTTCGTGCCCCGGTCTGGGAGGATCCCATATGCCGCGGAGCGGCTGGGCCCGTGAGCCACGGCCGCTGGGCCTGCGCATCCGGAGCCTGTGCTCCGCAACGGGAGAGGCCACAACAGTGAGAGGCCCGCATACCGCAAAAAGAATAGAAAAAAAAAAAAAAAAAAGATAGGGGTCTAACCCTTTGTCCATATGAATTTCCAATGATCTCAACACCATTTATTAAAAGGTTCATCCTTTCTCCACAAATCTGTAATGTTACCACAGTAGTCTTTTTTTAATCTATCTATGTTCCTGGGCCCTACATTCTGTTCAATTCTGTTTGTCTATACCTTTGCTGTGCCAGTACCACACTGTTTTAATTAATATGACTTTAAATGTTTATATCACGTAGTATAGGTTGCCCTTTCTTCATGTTTCTTAATGTTTTCATATCTTCTTCAAAAAATTTTGGCTACTTTCATCTCCCTACTTACACATAATGGTCACCTTGGTTAAGACACGGTAACCAGACATTTGGTCAAACATTATTCATGATATTTGTGTGAAGAATTTCTTTTAGATGAGATTAACATTTAACCCAATCAGTTGAAAGTCTTAATAGAAAAAAGACTGACGTCCCCTCAAAAAGAGGGAATTCTGCCAGCAGACTGCCTTTGGACTCACACTGCAATATCAGCTCTTCCCTGGGTCTCCAGCCTGTTGCCCTGCCCTGCAGATTTTTTGCACATACACATCTCCTATTGGCTCTGCTTCTGTTTCTCTGGAGAACTCTGCCTAATACACTTCTCTCCCATATAAACTTTAGATTTAGCTTATCATGGCTTATGACAATATCTATTGTAATTTTCATTGTAATAGCAATGCATACACAAGTTAGTGGCATGGTCAATTATAAGATATTGATTCATTTTTCCAAGAATATTATAAAGTGTTCCATTTAGTTTTTTACATCCTTTAAGAAAGCATCATTTTCTCCATGAATATTTGACTCACATTATTATATTTATTCTCAAATACCTGATATGTATTATTTTATTGTGAATGGGATTTTTACTTAATAGCAAAAGTATTAATGAAATAGTATTTAATAATAGTAGTACATTTTCTTACCAGTTGTTGCTAATACTTCAAATTCTTATTGGTTTTTGTACGTCAGTCTTGTATCCAGCAAGTTCAGAGATTACAGATTTTCTTGTATTTTGTATGCAGATATTTTCCACCTCTTTTTTGTTTTCAAATATATTTTCCACTGGCTTTTGCTTCTGTACATATAAATTAATCTTGTGTTACTATTTTATTTGGAATAGTTTTATTGATCTCTATAATGGATGTGTTGTATATTTAATTTATCTATTTATTTTGGTTTGACTATTTATTGTATATTGAAAAAGTGAGTATACCCTCTTGTTTCACTCTCTGAAAAATTTTATATAAGATAAAGGTTAATTTGATCCCTGAAGGATTTGCAAAGTCACTTTTAAAATGTCTGCTCCTGGTGTTTTTGTTTGCTGATTTGTAGACATTTGACCAGACTATCCTATTCATGTAAAAGTTGTTAGTATACTATGTTTCTCTATTTCCTCTTAAGACAATTTTGCTAATTTTATTTTTTAATTCAAGTTTTTATAAATTTTCATATTAATGGCATAATACTCTTTACTTTATTCCTATAATTAGTAAAACTTCAAATATATGTAAGTAAAACCCCTTTTCTTTCATAGTTTTGTTTGTGCCTTCCTCTTCTATGAACATAAAAAAATACCATTCTTTATATTTTCAAAGAAACAAAATTGAAGTTTACTGATCCTCTCTATTGTCTGTTTAGATCCCATTTCTTACTGACATAATTCACATACCATAGAATTCATCTATTTATATATTTCAGTGATTTTGAGTATATTCACATATAAGTGCAACCATCATTACAGTCAATTTTGAACATTTTTATCACTTCAAAAAACAAATCTAATATTCTTTAGGCATACCTCCCTATATTCCCACCCTACTTCCCACAAGCTCTAAGCAACCACTAATCTATCTTCTGTCTCTGTAGATTTCACTATTCTGGACATTTCATAGAAAGAGAATCATACAATATAAGGTCTTTTGTGACTGACTTTTTTACTTAGCATAATATTTTGAAGGTTCATCTATATGATAGCATGCATCAGTATTTCATTCCTTTTTATAGCCAAGTAATATTTCATTGTATGGACATACCACTTCTGTTCATCCATTTATCAGTTGATGGACATTTTGGCTGTTTCCACCTGTTTGCTACTATGAAAAATGTTGCTATAAACATTCTTGTTCAATTGGTGTGAACATATGTTTTCATTTCTCTTGGGTATACATCTAGGAGTAGAATTGCTGGGTCATTTCATGTTTAATTGTTGGAGGAACTGCTTAGATGGTTTTCAATTGAGTGACGCCATTTTACTGTCCTACCACTATTTTTTTAAATAGTGTGAAGTGTGAGTCCTCATACAAGTTGGAGATTATTGATACCCTCTCTAGTTTGTTTTCTGTTTGTTCTACTTGTTTTATTAATTATCTCTTCTTCTATGGCCCAATCTATTTAATTCTTATGTTGAAAACTTAGCTAATTAATTTCTAATAAGTTTCCTTTCAAATATGTGTGTGTGTGTGTGTGTGTGTGTGTGTGTGACACAGATTACAAGTATTGATTTACAGGTTCCCAGCAAGGGTTTTTTTTTTCATCTCTAAGTATTTAGTAAATTCTGACAGAAATTGTCATTAAATAATAAAATAGAGCTTACAGTTTCAAACTTAATAGAGTAAAAGTAGACTGCTATAAATATTTCATGATTCCAGAAGAAAAAGAAAAATATGAAAGAATGTAGACAAGTAGGAAAAAAAGGAAGATTTAAATCAAATTAGTAAGTACATTTAATGCAAATGGATTGGCTTCTCCAAATAAAAAGAAAATAAGTGTCAGATTGTATAAAATTACATGTAAGTATGTGCTATCTTCAAGAGACATACCCAAAGAAAGTGGAAGAAGTAAATAATAAATGCAAGAGCAGAAATTAATGACATAGAAAATAAACAATACAAATTCAAAAGCTAACATTTGGCTCTTTTAAAATACTAATAAAAATGGCTATCTACCTGAGAGTCTTCTCAAGACAAAAAAGAAAAATAAAGATAGAAAGCACAAGAAACCAATATCAGAAAGGTAAAAGGGTCATATATCACATACATGTTACAGACTTTACAAAGGAAAGAATGAACAAAGTGTTTTCAAATAAATTTTAAATTTTATAAAAATCACAGGCCCCTAGAAAAATATAACATCAAAATAGATTCAAACAGAAATAGAAGTTTATACATATGTTTATACACTACAGACACTGAATCAGCACTCACTACTCTCACCATGAAGAAAGCTGAAATCCAAGATTTTTCACTAGTGTGTTCTAAAGAAAGGAAGAATTCCAGTAGTACACAAACTCTTTGAGAATAGAAAGAGGGAACACTATTCAACTACTTTTTAATATTTTCTTCATTTCAAGACAGGAAAGGACAGTATAAGAAAGGATAATTAGAGGTGACTTTACCCAGGAAAACAGATGATAAATATAATATAAGCAAACTGAGTCCACCATAAAAAGCTAATTTCATGACAGACAACCAAAATTATTTTACACAACAAAATTAACAAAAAAAATAAATCAAAAGTTTCTTATAATTTCAGCAGTCATGTATGATTTTACAAAAACCCACAGCTAATCTGATTTATCAAAGTAGAAACAGAAACTTTCTTAAATGAAAATTAGCTATCTACCATAGAGTAACATTATAGATACAGGTGAGATGATTAAAGATTTAAAGATCAGGAACAAGACAAGGATGCCCCCTGTCACCACTTCTATTCAGTATTGTACTTGAGAGTTTAGCCAGTGGAGAAAGTCAAGAAAGAGAACGAAAATGTCTAAGGATTAGAAAACACACAACTTGTTCTATATATATATGATATTGTTGTGTACAGAGAAAATACAAAATGATGTACAGGAAATTGCTAGGATTTGTAAGAGAGTTTCATAAGATTTCTAGATAAAAATCAATAAAAATAAATTGTATTTTTATATAATAGCATCAAACAGAAAGTGATATTAAAAAGAAAGAAATCCTTTTAGATAGCACCAAAAAGCTGAAGTAGCAATAAATCCAATAAGATATACAAAGCCTTTACAGACAACATTATAATACTTTTTCAAAGAGCTTGAAGAAATCAGAAATGAATAGAGATATATTTTGTGTTTATAAGTTGGATATCTTAATAGTGAAAAGATGTTAAGTCTCTAAAAATTAAGTTACAGAGTAAGCAAAATCTAAGTGAAAATGCCAAAGATTTTGTTTTGGACCTGAAAAACTTCTTTAAAAATTTATACGGATTACAAAAGCCCACCACACACTTGAAGAATAATATAAATGTGGGAAAACTTGTTCTACTGAATATTTAGTGTTCTTATAAAGCTCTAGTAACAAAGAGGGTGCAGTTTTGATATAGAGACAAACAAATGAACCAAAAGAAGACTTAACACAGACACAGAAAAACAAACCAAAACATATATTATTAAAACAAAATCATATATATATATATATATGTGTACACACACACACACACACACACACATACATATGGCACCTCTGTATAACAGAGGTATCACAGCACCTCAACAAAGACATAACAAACTTTTCGATTAAAAAGTGCTGAGCACTAGGGTATCCATAAAGAAAAAAATAATTAAAATTGTATCACATTGTAAACAAAATTATTTCCAGATGGATTAATGACCTAAATGTGAAACGGTACCAAATATATTTTAAAAGACAATATAGGAGGCTATCTTTAAGCCACAAAGTAGAAAGATGGAAAAAAGTATAAGCTTTAAAGGAAAAGATTGATGTATTTACCCACATTAAATTAAGAAATATTTTCCAACAAAAGAAAACACAAAGATAGTTAAAAGAGAGGTCATGCCACAGAGTTTGAAAACATCACTGCAACATATAAAACCAATAGAGAGACTACTATTCAAAATATGAAAAGAACTTAAAAAGAATAAAGCTGGAGGTATCTCACGCCCTGACTTCAGACTATAGTACAAACCTACAGTAATCAAAACAGTATGGTACTGACACCAAAACAGACCTATGGAACAGAATAGAGAGACCAGAAATAAACCTATACACTTATGGTCAATTAATCTAAGACAAAGGAGGCAAGAATGTTCAATAGGAAAAAGGTCTCTTCACTAAGTGGTGCTGGGAAAACTGTGGACAGCTACTTGTGAAACAATTAAATTAGAACACTTTCTCACATCATATACAAAAACAAATTCAAAATGGATTAAAGACCTAAATACAAGATCAGAAACCATAAAACTCCTTGAAGAAAACATAGGCAAAACACTGACATAAATAATAGCAATATTATTTTGGATCTGTCTCCTAAGACAAAGGAAACCAAAGCAAAAATAAACAAATGGGACCTAAATAAACTTAAAAGCTTTTGCACTGAAAAGGAAACCACTGACAAAATGAGAAGACAACCTACTAAATGGCAGAAAATATTTGCAAATGATATGACCTATAAGGGGTTAATATCTAAAATATAAAAAAGCTCATTAAACTCAATATTAAAAAAACAATTAAAAATGGGCAGAAGACCTGGATAGACATGTTTCCAAAGAATACATACAGGTGGCCAATAGGCACATGAAAAGATGCACATCACTAATCAACAAAGAAATGCAAATCAAAACCACAATGAGATATCACTTCATACCTGTCAGAATGGCTATCATCAAAAAGACTACAAATAACAAATGTTGGCAAGGATGTGGAGAAAAGGAAACCCTAGTACACTGTTGGTAGGAATATGAATTGGTGCAGCCACTATGGAAAACAGTATGAAGGTTTCTCAAAAACTAAACTTAGAACTACCATAAGATCCAGCAATTCCACTCCTGGGTATATATCCAAAGAAAACGAAAATACTAATCCAAAAAGATGAATGCACCCAATGTTCACAGCAGCATTATGTACACTATTTACAATAGCCAACATATGGAAGAAACCTAAGTGCCTGCTAACAGCCAAATGAATAAATAACATGTGGTATGATACATACACACACGCACACACAGACAGAGAGAGAGAAATATTACTCAGCCATGAAAAAGAAAGAAATCCTGCCATTTGCAACAACATGGATGGACATGGAGGGTATTATGCTTAGTGAAATAAGTCAGACAGAGAAAGACAAATACTGTATGTTATCATTTATATGTGGAATCTAAAAAATAAAATGAATGAATATAACAAAACTGAAATAGACTCACAGTTATAGAGAACAGACTAGTGGTTACCAGAGGGGAAAGAGAAGGAGGAAGGGGCAAGATAGGGGTAGGAGATAAAGAGGTATAAAATGTGTAAAATAAATTAGCTACAAAGATATATTTACAGTTCAGGAAATATGGTCAATATTTTATAATAACTTTAAATGGAGTATAATCTATAAAAATATTGAATCACTATGTTCTACACCTGAAAGTAATATAATATTGTAAATCAACTATACTTCAATTACAAAAATGAAATAAACTCTTAAAAGCAAGAATAAAAAGGCAAATAACCCAATAGAAAAATAGGCCAAAAATTCAATAGACCCTTCAAAAAAACAGCAAATCCCAAAAGCCAATCCTAACTATATTTAAAATTGTAAAATATTTGTATTTTCACTAGTAATCATGAAAACTAAAATTCACACCACACAGATTAGATAGGAAATATTAAAATAAATGATAACAACTAATGTCAAGGAATTTAAATATGAATCACCACCACTGTTGGAAGTGTAAGTTGATTTGACCACTTGTCATTATCTTGTGGTTTAAGGACATATTTTCTCTGTGACTCAGCATCTCATTCCTGAAACTTCCCTGTAACCCAGTAGTTCACTCCCTAGAGAAATGTGTTCTCCTGTGTACTAGGATACACATATAAACATGTATGTTGTTCAGCATTGTTCATGACAGCCATAAATAGAAAACAACACAAATATCTATCAACAGTATTATAGGAATGTGCACATAAGTAATAAATCTACAAAGAAAAACAATGAATGAATTAACATAAAAGTTAGGGAAGTGGTTATTGTTTGTGCTATGGGAGGGTTTTGTGATGATGCAAGGCATGGAGGGGATTCTTGGTTGTTGCCAATGTTCCATTTCTTGACCCGTGTGATTGTAACAATTGTTATTGCTTCATAATTTTTATTAAATGTACATAGAGTCTATAGATTTTCCATCTAAACTCACAACGAAAAACAGCTATTGTGCTTACTACCTAGGGAGTTAAGTACACAGGAATGATGCTACAGATGAATACTTATGTCTCCACAGCGATGCTTGCTGGCCACAAAAGCTAAAGCACCAGGATAACTGCCTTTCCTTATTTTCAAATTCCAAGTCTCACATAAATGCACTGAGTTTGTGGAATTTCTTTTACATAAAGATCCCAACCTGAAAGAGGGTCTGGGATTTTTTTTTCTTAACTTCTAACCTCTGCCTTAGGAAGGTATACCAGAAAATGTAGTAGCCCCCTTATCCTCAGGGTATAAGTTCCAAGACCCCAGTGGTTGCATGAAACAGCAGATAGCATCGAATCCTATATATACTGTGTTTTCTTCCTATACTTACATACCTATGATAAAATTTATAAGATAGGCACAGTAAGAGGGTAACAACAACTAATAATAAAATGTAAAAATTATAGCAATATACTATAATAAAAGTTATGTGAATGTGGTCCCTTCCTCTCTCAAAATATCTTATTGTACAAATTTAATGCCTTTTCCATCTTAACTAAGCACTTATCATGCACTGTGGCCATAACTTTTGCAATTTGAGGTGTGACCACAAAACTAGCATGAATTTACTTTTCCTTCTTCACAATTTCACATACAGAAGATTCATTCTTACCATAGATCTTAGCAACCCAGCATATGATTTTTTCTTTCCTATCAAACCAAGAACTTTCACCTTTTCACCCAAAGAAAGTACTTTACAGCTTCTCTTTGGCATATCCAAATTGCCAGCATCACTCCTCTTTTCCTTTGGGACCATTATTAAGTAAAATAAGGATGACTTGGACACAAGCACTGTGATACTGAGACAGTCAGTTCTATAACCAAGATGACTACTAAGTGACTAAGGGGTGAGATACGCCAGACAAAGGGATGGTCCATACCCCGGTGGGTGGATGGATGATACAAGATTTCATCACACTACTCAGAAATTTATGAATTGTTTATTTCTGGAAGTTTCTATTGAATATTTTTGGACTTCGGTTGACCGTGGGTAACAAACAGCAGAAAATGAAATCTCCAATAAAGGGAAATGACTATAGATCAAATAGATGCTGAATGCCAATCCACTTATTTCACTCTAGGAGTAATCTTGAATGAATCAATTATAATACCATCTGAACTCTCCAAATATCTTTAGTTCTTTAGAATTGGTAAGAAGTGGTCTTGTTAATGAGATAAGTAATTCTTTTTCCCCTTGTCAATAAACAACATGGTGCACATATTCACTGAAGTGTATCAAAACTCACACCTGTTAAATGACATTTTCAAATTAACTTCCTTAAGGTGATCTTGCCCTTAGAGAAGTAACTTTTCTTGCTTTTTCAGAGTCCTTAACTCCAAGAATCAAGTTTATTATTTAACTATACCTACACTTCCAAATACTCTCACCAATAGCCACTTTCCCCAAATAGTTTAGACTCCAGTGTTGCCCTGAAGCATTTTTTTCAAAGGAAAAAAAAATCTCACTAGAAAAAAGTATTTATATTCTCTTTAGGTTTAGTCTTCCTATGGGTATCAAATAATATTCACTCCTCCCTTAAACCTAACACAGACAAAAAAATTCCTGAGCCTATACCGTGCCGACTTCTGAATTCTGAATTTGGGATATAGTAAATTAATGATTAATAGTTTCTTCTTCAACGTACTTTAGTACAAACACACACACATCCTAATATTTTTAATCTTTTAAAATACCATCACAATTGAACAAGATTACTAACTTCGATACTAAGATATCATAATATAGGATTTCCTACTATGGTACCATAAAACATTGATCTCTGATGGCTCAATCACACTGAAAAGCTCTACAAACTCTAGGGTTCTACAGCTGTAGTTCTCCTTTTGCACTGCTTATTGAGAGGAAAAATTTGTATTCATACCTTATAACTTCTCTTTAAACTTGCCTTCCATTCTTAGGTTACTTAAGATTTTGTATATTCAAATCTGTCCATAAATTGGAGTCAAATATTACTCTGGTATTTGATTAGGTGCTAAAATCAGTGGAAAATATTGTTTAAGGGAGTAAAGTCAAAATTACCCTTGAAAATCTCTTAATCAATCATAATATACACTGTCCACTAAATAATTTATATCAGTTTCTCTAAAGCTTATTTAATCAATTTCCCTTACCCATCCTCTCAATTAATTATTCAATGAATTATTTGAGAATGGCAGAGAATCATGAATTCCTAAATAATGTATTCTTCTTCTCACGTACCTACTGGCTGTCTTTTCACTAGTTTCAAGCCCTGTTTCAAATGTAGCTGGAGCCAATACTGTATCAACTGCATTGCCCCCATTAATATTGCCGTATCATTCAGGGACTTTTCCTCCGTCTTCATAAACAATCTAATTTCCCTTCTATCATCCATTTTGGATGATGCAGGTACACAAATGACCTTCCCCAGACTTCTTCCCTCTCTTCATAGCCTGATAACAGCTTGTGAAATTTTCCTATGGGAAACTAATAAACTCACAAGAAAGCATTAACCTAGGCATTCATGTTAAACCATGCATTCTCAAACTTGACACTCGGCCAGTGCTTCCAGGCCAAGATTACTACTTTTCTCAAGTTACTCCCCTGCTGAAAGAGTATTCATTACATCAATTTACAAAAGCTGTGAGCACTCCCCTTCCTCAGCAACAATCTGTTAATTTAGATAAACGGTGGAGTATTTCTTGGCTAATTTCTATGGTAGTCTTACATGGAGGCACAGCCATATGTTATGTCACAGTACAGTAATCTCAGACAAGCCCACAAGTATATAAATCCTTATTTATGTAGACTTGAATATCTGGAAGAGCATGAAAGTGGGTCTGTTACTAGAAGAAGAGCCTACTTTACAATACAAAACACATAGAGAACAGTGGATAGCGTGGATAGTGTTTTCCTCTTTTCCATTTCAAGTCTATACAGGTTTCAGCTTAAAGCTGCATCTCTGTAGGTTCTCCCTAACTTTTCTCCTCTTCACCATGACCTTGGTATTTTTTAGCTTTCTTCTTACTCTGCAAGGCTTGATTAGCAGTCAATAGGCTCCTTTCATCTTCTCAGCAAGATAGGCTGTGGGAGAGGTCACGTACCTTGAAGGTCCTACGGAAATATGTTTTAATCTTTCAGTTAAACATCTACAATCAAAATTTCTCTTGCAAATGTTGATAGCCTTTATTTGGTGTTATGATAATAAACACTTTATTTTCTCATCTAAGCTAAGGCTCTCTTCTAGGAGGGGGGACTTGGAGAAAACACATCTTGTCTTACTGCATAACACTGAAGACAGAGAACAGAATTATATGGCACTTTTTCTTGAGGAGATGATGACATTGCACGGTGGTATTCTTTTTTTCTTCTTTAATTAATTAATTTTTATTTATTTTTGGCTGCGTTGGGTCTTCATTGCTGCGCGTGGGCTTTCTCTAGTTGTGGCGAGTGGGGGTTACTCTTCATTGCGGTGTGTGGGTTTCTCATTGCGGTGTCTTCGCTTGTTGCGGAGCACGGGCTCTAGACACGTGGGCTTCAGTAGTTGTGCCATGCAGGCTCAGTAGTTATGGCACACGGGCTTAGTTGCTCTGGGCATGTGGGATCTTCCTGGACCAGGGCTCGAACCCATGTCCCCTGCCTTGGCAGGCGGATTCTTAACCACTGCGCCACCAGGGAAGTTCTGCACTGTGGTATTCTAATGAGAGAAGTGGAATTTTTTTAAATTGTTTTGCATAGAGGGAATTTACCACCATAGTGGTGATATCTGACTTCTCTTGTGTCTTAACTTCTGAGACCTAAAGCCATTCAGCAGTGTTTTCTTGGTAGCTCTTGAAATACAAGACTGTAGTAGAAGAAATTACAGACCTTTCTCCAATGTCTAAAGCCAGTTTATTAACCAGAAGCACAATTTAAGGACTCTGTACTTCAAATAAATCAAATCCTTATAGTCCCTAATTTATACATAATCTTTCAGTTCCATTATTTTTCATTTCCAAAGATAAATTTTTTTAAATCCACTAGGCTATATTTCCTACCTAAACTATATGTTCCATTAAAATAAAAGTATGGGGGTTGCTAAATGGGCCAAGATCCTCTCATGTTCTATCATGTATGTCATTAAAAATAATTTAGAAAGCAATGCCATGTTTATTATCACATTATGTGTCTGTTATAAAAGATACATTGGAAAACCAGGTTTTCCTGTGGTTTGATTGAGAAGTTCAATCTTGATGAAGTAAAAAAATTTAAATGTTTAATTTTTTTTTCAGTAACTGCTACAAGGGAAATTTAATGCTTTTGCAGTCTAGACCAAAAACTACATCTAATTTTAAAGAATTCATTTAAGTAAATATATGAACATTTCATGTACTACTATTATTATGTTATTATTTTTATTGGGGGGATATTTGTTCAAAGCAACAACTCCAAATAGCCAAAAAGCTTCCCACATGCTCTTCTCTAAATTCCTGTTTTGTTTAATTATAACCCTGAGTTTAGAATTTAAAAGAAAAAGGGGAAAAGAGGGAGACCCTCCTCTGACTACAAGCACAATTAGCTGCCCATTAGCAGTTATGATCCTGGTCTTCTGCCTCTGATATCAGTGGCCTCTAATAACATGGGATGGGTTCACTCTGTGGCTTCAGCATGAGAAGAGTTTATGGTTCATCCTCATTCTTGCCTCTTTTACAACAGAAGAACCCCCCAAAGTGGAAACCATGTCTTACTTCTGTCACTTCCAGCAATAACCCCCTCCAACTTATTCTCTGGGCTACTGTTTGACCACACTGAGTTCTCTTTTAAGCTCTCTGAGAGTGACAGTGAACTAACTGGAGGACTGGTATTTTTATCATCTCTTACCCAGAAACACTGTTTCTTCTACCAGGTCTAACTGGTAGAACAAATGAAACAAATTTTCAAACAACAAAGTTTCAAACACACAAAACCTATCAAATGATTTGTTTGTTGCTTTGTTTTGATCTCAATAACTGTAGTTTTCATCTCTAGAAGTTAAATTTGGTTCTTTTATATATCTTCTGTATTTCTACATAACTTTTTTTAACATGTGCGGTACAATTATAAAAGCTATTTTGACTTCCTTATCTTCTCATTCTAACATCTGTGCCAGTTTTGGGTCACTTTCAAGTGATTATTCTTATTATAGTTCATCTTTCCCTGTCCCTTTGTATGCCTGGTAATCTTTAGTTGGATGCCATAACTTATTAATTTTGCCTTGTAGTAGTGATGAATATTTTTGTATTTCTATAAATATTATTGAGTTTTGCTCTGGAACATAGTCAAGTTACTTGGAAAGGTTTTCACCTTTTTGTGTCTTGCCTTTAAGATTTGTTCTGCTCTCAAAAACTTCATTAGTTAAATGTTTTATATCTATTGTTTAGATGATGAAAATGAAATTCCTAGAGAAAATGTAAAAGCCATGTACCTGGCTGTGGTAGGATCTCAAAAATTATCATTGAATAATTTGAATTCATACCCCTCTGATTCTAAAAGCACCATGGTGTCACGCTTCACAACGTTCCCGTTTTTAATTAACTCACTTATTAGCTAGATGAAAAGTCCCTCAAAAGTTTCTTAAATATAAAATTTAAATACTGTGCTAAAAAATATATATAATAGTTTTCTTACCACTGGCTCTAACAATTTACTCATCTAATTCAGGCTTTTCACTTAACAGTAATTATATATGGTTATAATATGTGAGAATATGCAACGAGAACTTACGTTGGAAAAATATCTGTTCTTACATTTCATATTATAAAAATGTTTTCACTGTACAGGAAAAGCCAGACATATTCTAAAATATTTATTTGCAGTAATGTCTTAGAGATATATTTTCCTTTAATAATTAATTAAACTAAGAACTGACAATAACATTGAGAGAGAAGGAGTATAATTTTGAGGTTCCTGCCTCAGAGATGATGTTAATCTCCATGTTCACATTTCATGTAGTTTAGTTCAGAAAAAAGTTTTCATTTTCCCCTTTGTAACAAAAAGAATCCCCATTCTGCATTCAGAACAGTAACAGTAAAAAACAAAGGCCTACTTTATATAAAGTCAGAATTTATAAACACACACACCCATATATACATATATGTATGTGTGTGTGTGTGTGTGTGTGTGTATATAACTTCCTTATTCTTGTTTCCAAAATATTATTGTAAAGAAAATTATGGCTTATGTGGTATTTATTCATGAATAAACTCTAATGGAGAGTTCTACTCCTCGTTTTTGTCCAGTGTATGAACCCATATATAAGTTATGGAAATCCCCATCTTATGAGGAAGAATCTGTCTCTCGTTAGAGATTGAAAATGCCAGCTACTTAATCTCTGAGTATCCTTTAAAGCCATAGGCTAGCATATGACCTTAGCTCTGACAATCAGTTACATCCATTCTGGAGACTGGACTAGAAGCTACTGACAAGAAGAAAAGACTGCTTAGAATATATTCTGGAAGTGGAAAGCACAAACTGTTTTCAGTATCCAGAACAAATGTATCAGTGATTCATATTACTGTATTTAGCATCCCCTATCATTGATATTTGTAGTTCTAGCTGAAGTGTCTCTGCCCAGTGACTCTTGCACTAGGTTGTTCCCTGGACCAATTCTACAGCATGATTCCTAGACATAAGTTTAAACTTCCAAACACCAATCCTGGTTCTTGAATCTTTTATTTAGAGATTCCATAAACTGTCCAATATCTTTTTAATAGTTTATTTTCTACTTAATTAACCCAGAGTAAGTCATCAATTGCTCTAACATAAAAATTGATACCAGGAGAGATCAGAGACAACAGATCATTGAGGATATAGGGGAAATTGCCATCACTTATCTAGCCTGGTTGACACTGAAGACAGTAAATCCCTAGTTGGCAATAAGAAACAAATTGAGAAAAAATTATCCTTAAGAGTCTCCTGGAACTTAAAGCCTACTAGTGACCTGACTAGGGAAAATCAAGTAGTAACTTACATGTAAAAGTATGAAGGTCCTGGGACTTCCCTGGTGGTGCAGTGGTTAGGAATCCACCTGACAGTGCAAGGGACACGGGTTCGAGTCCTGGTGCGGGAAGCAACTAAGCCCACGAGCCACAACTACTGAGCCCGCATGCCACAACTACTGAAGCCTATGAGCCTAGAGCCTGTGCTCTGCAACAAGAGAAACCACCGCAATGAGAAGCCCGCAAACTGCAATGAAGAGTAGCCCTCACTCGCCACAACTAGAGAAAGCCCGTGCACAGCAACGAAGACCCAATGGAGCCAAAAATAAATAAATAAATTTATCTTTAAAAAAGTATGAAGGCCCTGAATATTCCAAATCTGTAGGGTGTCATGGTTACTTCTAAGGGCACTGGGAGAGCATTCTTTCCCAATTGTGTATTCTTAGCTCCCTCGTCAAAGATCAGTTGGCTGTATATGCATATGTTTATTTCTAGTCTCTCTATTCTGTTACATTCGTCTGTCTTTTTGCCAGTACCATGCTGTTTTGAGTACTGTAGGTTTGTAATATATTTTTTGAAATCAGAAACTCTTATGCCTCCAACTTTGTTCTTTCTCAGAACTGACAAATGGTGTTGGTGAAATTGGATATCCACATGCAAAAGAATGAAACTGGACTCTTGTATCATACACAAAAATCAACTCTAAATGGATTAAAGACTTAAAGATAAGATGTGAAACTGTAAAACTCCTAGAAGAAAACATAGGGGAAAAGATCCTTGACACTAATTTTGGCAATGATGTCCTATCTATATGACACCAAAAGCACAGGCAACAAAGCAAAAATGGGCAAGTAGAACTACATTAAACTAAAAACCCTCTGAACAGCAAAGGAAACAATCAACAAAATGAAAAGGCAGCCTATGCAATAGAAGAAAATATTTGCAAACCCTGTATCAGATAATGGGTTAATATTCAAAATTTATAAGAAACTCCTATGACATAATAGCAAAAAAAAAAAAACCCAAATAACCCAATTTAAAAATGGGCAATGGGCTTGAACAGACATTTTCCCAAAGAAGATATATAAATGGTCAACAGATATATGAAAAGGTGCTTGACATCACTAATCATCAGGAAAATGTAAATCAAAACCACAATGAGGGAATTCCCTGGTGGTCCAGTGGTTAAGACTCTGTGCTTTCACTGCTGAGGGTGCAGGTTCAATCCCTGGTCAGGGAACTAAGATCCCACATGCCGCACAGCACAGACCAAAAAATCCCCCCAAAAACAACAAAAGAAAACACACAGTGAGATATCATCCTGAACCTGTTAGGATGGCTATTATAAAAATAAATAAAATAAAGTATTGGTAAGGATGTGGAGAAATTGGAACTAGTGGGTACTGTTGGTAAGAATGTAAAATGGTACAGTTGCTATGAAAAATAGTATGGAGGGGGGCTTCCCTGGTGGCGCAGTGGTTGAGAGTCCGCCTGCCGGCAGGGGATGCAGGTTCGTGCCCCGGTCTGGGAAGATCCCACATGCCGTGGAGCGGCTGGGCCCGTGAGCCATGGCCGCTGAGCCTGCGCGTCCGGAGCCTGTGCTCCGCAACAGGAGCGGCCACAACAGTGAGAGGCCCACGTAGCGCAAAAAAAAAAAAAAAAATAGTATGGAGGGTCTTGAAAACCTTAAAAATAGAATTATCACGTGACCCAGCAATGCCACTTCTGTGTATATAGTCTAAAGATTTGAAATAAAGACCTAAAATATATTTCTGCACTACCATGCTCACTGCAGCATTATTCATGACAACCAAGATATGGACAAAACGTAAATATCCATTGATGGATGAATACATTTTTAAAATGTGATATATACATACAATAGAATATTGTCCAGCCTTAAAAAAGAAGGAAAATCTGCCATGTGCAGTAACATAGATATAACTGAAGACGTTATGCTAAGTGAAATATGCCAGTCACAGAAGAACAAATGCTGCATGATTCCACTTATATGAGATATCTAAAATAGTCAAACTCATAGAAACAAAGAATAGAATGATAGTTGCCAGGGGCTGTATTATACACTTAAAAATGTGAGAGTAGATCGCATATTGTTTTCTTACCACAATAAAATTTATTTTCATAAATTAATAAATTAAAAATAAAGACAACAGGATAAACCAAAGTAATAAGAATGTAATATTCCAGTCGTAAATTCCCAGCTCAAGATAATGCCAAAATATCATTAACTTTCTGTGAATGTGATAAAAGTCTTACTTCTTGCATCCACAGGTTGAGATAGAATAACACTAAACATTTAATTCTGATGACTGCTTTATTATGAGAGTTTAATTGGCATCTTGGAATGGGGCATTGACTGGAAAAGAACTGGACTTCTTTGTAGTGGGATGAGGATATAATGGTAGATTCCAATAAAGAAAGGACTCTCCAACCCTCACTTGCCATCTTTCTAAGGAGAAGTCAATTTTAAAATATATATTAACATTTTTTTCGCCATGATTGGAGACATGTAATGACTTAGCCAAGAAGAGTTACCTAGAAAATGGAAGTCAATTTTTCCCATCCCAACCTCTTTAGCCTTCCCTGTGTTGATTCTTGGCACCTTCAATACCACTATTCTCCACTAGTCAGGGTGGAGACATGAAGATGAAATGATAAATGGCAGTTTTACTTAAGTCTGCCTCCCAGTAGGACTCGTAGGACGCCCCCAAATTCCATAAATATTTCATTAGTTTCTTAGTATATCATTAAAGTAGTACACTCAGCCACAAGCAGAATCACCATCTTGGCTGCATGTCTCAGGGAATAATATTTTTATTAGGAAGAGCCCACTAAGAGCCCCAAGAGCTTCCTCTATTTATTATAATAATATGTCAAAAGCATGATTAAATCCCTAAGAGAAGCACAGTGATTAGTTTCACTACTGAAGATTTTACAAATTCAGGGTTGGTGATTTCTATCATATTCCCTTTTAAAATTTCAATTTGTCTAGTGTAGAAGTCAGAGTATTCAGGAGTAAAACAGAAGACTGTTATAAATTTGATCAGCTAGAGACAGCAAATTGAGACCGTTGTTCTATATGTGGTCTCTTCACTAGAACAAATCAATAAGGTTCTAAGGAACCTGCTTTGCTTTCTAAGTAATCAATAGCTATTGATTAGGCACATGCTTTTATTCCTTTACTCTAAAAAGCTGAGAACATCAGAACAATTTGCTTGCAAATCACAAGGCAGCAGTATTAATTTCACTGTATTGTCTCAACTTTTTCATTCTATATCACAGCTTAGCTCATAGGGACCTTGACCTTCTGACGTCACACTTATTCTCTATTTTAATGACATCATGCTCAGAGAACCTACAGATCAGTAAATAGACTATCCAAAGTGTCTTGGCAAGACCCATGTCTGCCTGAAAGTCATAGATAAATTGCATGAACTTTGTCCATTCCCTATGTTTTAGGAATCTCCCACTTTATGAGGCAAATCCACCTTTCACCATAGAAGCTAAACATCTCAAGTACTTGTTTTCTCAGCCTCCTTTGAAACTAGGGCATTAGCACAAAAACGGAATTCTATCAGTTGGATGCATATGCCCCAGATTTGCAATTAAAAGCTGCCAGTGAGTGAGTGGAAAACAGCAATTGTAGAACCTCTACTGGTCACACAAAAGAACCCTAGTGGAAGCAATATCCTCTTTCCAGCAGCATCTAAGTTCCGTGTTTGTGAGCTCAGCATTACAATCTGCAGAGTAATCAAGTAATCCAGCAGTAGTGGCAATCTCATCTTCACCACATCAGACCATGAAATAAGTTTAGACATTTCTCCTGGCTGATAGTTTAGACCCACGGTTCTCTGACTCTCCAAACCATTCTGTGAGCTACTCTATATCATTGTAATAAATTCATTTTCTTAAAGTTACCTAAGTCATATCATGTTGCTTAAAACCAAGAGTTCTGCCGATACACCCAATTAGCATTTAGTAAGCATCTTCAACTGGCCTTATCAGACCCTAAAGGAAACTAGATAAATGGGATACAAACTCTGTTAGTGCATATGCTTGTGGGGGAAACTGTGATGGTGTTAGAGTACACACATATGTAATAAACCGTGGAAGTATAGCTAAAATTTTGCTTTTCTTATGCTAATTGTGATTTCTTCTTTGTGGATTATTAAAGTAAAATGCTTAATTCCTGAACATTTGGATCTATTTTAAAATAATTTTTGTTACTGATTTCTAACTCAACATCTCAATGGTCAGAAAGCATATTTTATTGTATTTCAGTCTTTGAAATATGTTGAGACTTGCTTTATGTACAACCATATAATTAATTTTGTAATATAGTCTATAAATACTTGTTAAAAGTGTGATTTCCATCATTGTTGCATAGAGCGTTTTATATATTTCAAATTGATCAAGTTTGATATCTGTGTTAAAAATCTTCCATGGACTTTTGGCTGGTTGTTCTACCTGCTACTGAGAGAGTTGTGTTAAAATCTCCCACGATGATTGTGGATTTACATATTTATTCTTCTTTTCCTGTCAATTTTTGCTGTATGAATTTTTAAAAACATTATTGTTTGTATGAAATCTTAGATTTATTACATTGTTTTAGAGAATTGATCTTTTAATCATTATGGTATTTGAAACAAATTCTACAGGTAAGCCAGTTGAATAAGATAATTTAACAAGGTTGCTGAATCCAAGGTCAGTATTTTAAAAAATCAATTGTATTTGTACAGACCAACAGCAAATAGGATATTCAGAAAACGATGCTCTTGATGGTAATATCTAAAAAGTGAAACACATAAAAATAAATCTAGGGCTTCCCTGGTGGTGCAGTGGTTGAGAGTCCGCCTGCCGATGCAGGGGACACGGGTTCGTGCCCCGATCCCGGAAGATCCCACATGCCGCGGAGCGGCTGGGCCCGCGAGCCATGGCCGCGGAGCCTGTGTGTCCGGAGCCTGTGCTCCGCAACGGGGGAGGCCACAGCGGTGAGAGGCCTGCGTACAGCAAAAAAAAATAAATAAATAAATAAATAAATAAATAAATAAATAAATCTAATGAGAGATACGAAGACTTCTATATGCAAAATTATGAAGCAATACTGAGAAAAATTAAAGACTACCTAAATAAAGGGATATACCATGTTCATGGACTGAGGGACTCAACTTATTAGAGAAATCAATACTCCACATATTAATCTCAGTTTCAACATAGTCAAGTCCCATTAATTTGGGGTTTTTTATTTTTGCGTTTGGCTGTTATATTTGTTGCATATTTGTTTGTTTGTTTGGTTTTTCTTTGGGGAGATTAACAATGGTTTTAAAATCACTGGGAAGTGTGTTCTCCTACAATTTAATACTGCTACTCTCTTCCTCATTGATGCTTAAAATTTCATATTTAGATATACATTCTATAACTTTACCTTTCTTTGCCCCTCTTAAATCTCACTCCTCACACTTCCCTGGGAGAGGCAGCACCTTAAGGCTTGTAAGCCATTTACATTTCAGTACAAGTTTGATATAAGTTTCCTAGAAGAAGTTTTGGTAGGAGAAGGAGAGAACAGAGATAAGAGGCACCTAAAAGGGCAAGGAAAAAAGAAAATGAGTTCAATAAAGACAACCACAGATTGGAGAAAGACCAGCCTTTTGCTATTTCTCAATCCTTCTTAGAACAGCTCTGTTGATTGACATTCAGAAAAACAGATGAGTGCAGTATTTCTGCTTATTGATTTACTTTATATTCCAGTATAAGCCACTACCAATCAAGCAGTCATCATCTGCTTAATCCAAAGTTTTACTTTACAATTGTTTTTTATGTTGCTTTTTAAGTTGATATGACATCTGGATTCTAAAACATTGCATTCTGTTCTCTTTTGGATACAGGAAAAAATATTTTGATGTTTGAGACTGTATGATTAATTTTCCAAATGGTGGAAAGAGTACTGGATTGAGAACAGAGATTTTAATACTTCTTAATATTTAATATGCAATCATTTATCTTTGGTAAATTGCTTAGCTAAGCAGGCTCATATTTTTCTCATTTGTAAAATGAAGGGACTAAAATATCTCATGAACCTGTTCTCAACCCCTTTAAGAGTACATGACTCTTAGTCAGATGTTCATTGGATCACTCAGGAAATTCTTTCTAAGAATAAGACAGTATAATTTTAGATGACACCTTTCTTTTAATAACATCAATTAATTTTTTCCTCAAAAATTTCAAGTTAAGCAGTAGAGATAAATATCTTTTAGATATGGGGATATCAATAAAGGCTGAAGTTTTACTAAGCTTACAGAGTTGAAAGTAAAAGGATAAGTATTGTTAATATCAATATTATCATTAAGAAAATGCTTTTTACATCTTGTAGGTTTAGTTCAGAAACAAATAATGTTTTAAGTCATCTCCAAATGCTCAAAGGGCAAATAATTTATTCTATATATGACAATTATAATAACACAACACTTTTTGATTCCTTAAGTATGATTTGTAATTCAAACTTACCCCTCATTTATTATAAAAAAGTTTATTCCTTTGATCTAAATTAATTTACTAAAATAGATATAAATTGTCTGTGTTAGATAATATTTTCAAATGTAACTTCCTTGTCTTACAATACCCTCACTTGAGACAGGCAATATAATAGATGTATTATTAAAATGCCTGCTCTTTCTACAATCTAATGGTTTTCAACATGACTTAGTCAATCAGTAAATACTTACATCAAAAGTTACTGAGACCAGGGATTTCTCTGGTGGTCCAGTGGGTAAGACCCTGTGCTCCCAATGCAGGGGGCCCGGGTTTGATCCCTGGTCAGGGAACTAGATCCCGCATGCATGCTGCAACTAAGAGTCCACATGCTGCAACTAAGATTCTGCGTGCCACAACTAAGAAGTCTGCATGCCGCAACTAAGACCCAGTGCAGCCAAATAAATAAATATTTTTAAAAAAGAAAAAAAGTTACTGAGACCAGTGGTTTTTAAATTGTAGTTCTTGGAGTTTGGGGATTTTGTCAAGGACATTTATGAGTTTATGAAAGAGTGGAGGGTACAAATAATCAAAGCCACACTTATTTTGTATTTCATAAATTTATTGGGATTACATGTAAAATTTTGTTTGAAAGATGGGATATGTTCTATTAAACATCTGGATGTCACTGACTGTACAGACGCTTTTCAAACGTAGAGGTTAATAATAATAATAATAATAATGATGCATATTGAGCATTCATTAAATACCAGGCACTGTTTGAGTGCTTAAGAGGCACTAACTTATTTCATCCTAACATCAATCCAGTGATCATTATCTCAATTTTACAGACGTAGAAATCAAGGCACAGAAAAATTAAATATCTGTCCCAGTTAGTAAATGAAAGAACAATAATCAAACTCAGGCTGTTTAACTCCAGTACGTTCACTCTTACCCACAACATTAATTCACTTTCTTAGGACCTCCTTAGAATAGAAAAATGGACAATCTTAAAAGTCAGAATAAAAGAGACAAAATAGACTGAATGAAGTTTCTGATCAGAAAAGCAGCAATACAAAAGTGGTATTAAAAAATATTCATCTGGTAATTAATGTAAAATAAATAATAGGAGAACCTAACTTTGGGTATTTGGGCTCATTCATTTATTAATGAATATTAATTGAGCTAGTTATCATCCTTTGTGATTAGGCTACATTAATGAACAAAGCATAAAGAAAATTCTGCCCCCTTGGACTTTCTAATGGATCCAGAGACTAGTTACCTTGGCCCAAAGATCTGGCCTAGGAGGATAGCAAGGAGCCTACAGAGTGTTAGTTGAAAAAACATTCAAATTTTTTTGTATCTAAAGGCTATGGCAGAGATAGAAGAATGAGAAAATCAGAAAGGGGGACTAGGTTTGGAGAGAAAAATGATTTTGAATAGCTATCTTTCAAGGAATAGCAAGACATTCATTTATGAATACTTAGAAGGCAATTAGCAATACAAAGTTGGGGCTTTAGTGAGAGTACATTACATGGATACCATAGCCATTTCCCACTGAGGTAATAGCCAATCCAATGGCAGGTTTTTGCTGGAAACATAAAATTGAATAAATAGTCTGATAGTGGAGAACCAGCACACAAAATACAGAAGTATGGTGAATTCCCAAAATAATGGAATGGGAAAAATCAAAAAGAAGCACTCAACGTAACAAACTGATTTGCTAAATATGTAAAAAGAGTAACAGCTACTACATAGTCAACACAATTACAGCAAAAAGATAAGAGTCATCTGTGAGGAGCAAAAAATCAAAAGCAATTGATATTTTAAAGTAAATGAGACAGAAGAAAAATCTCTGAATTTGGAAATATAAAGCTATTACTGATGTGGAAAATAAAATCTTGGTGCAATGTGGAATGAAAGCAGGGTGAAAAGAGAACATAAAGAGTTCATATATGTCATTTGTTTTGCACATACAGTACAAGGAAGGGGAGGAGTAGACCATTAGGAAGAAGGGCATGCTTCATGTTGGTGGTAACTGCATCAAGAACACTACAGGATTTTGAAACCACAAATTAGCTGATGATTAGAGAAAACTTTACTTAGCTTTGAAAAAGCTGTGCTTCAAATAGATTACGGATAGCCCAACTAATTCCTTAGTCATTCCACTACTATATGCTACTTCCAATAGAGTAATACAAACCTGTCACTTGTTTTTAATAATGCTTGCTCATTGCCCCAGCAGTTTTCTCTTAATCTACGATCTTTGACTTCCTTGCCTTAGCTTACAGTAACATTTTAATACAGGGAATATAACAATAATGCTGGACTCATTTATAAGTCCATCTCTTCAAACACATTTTCCCACATGAAATGTTGTTAGGATTAATTAAAAAGAAAGTAAAGTGACAAATAAGAAAACCCTCTTTTAAAAAGATTTTTAAAAAAACCTTTGCTCTGAAAGGCAGATATGAATCACTGACAGCACACATTTGGGTATTAGCTAGGTGTAATAAAGTTCTCACGCTCTTTCACTCAAGCTTTGTTTCAGTCCAATTGTGCCCTCTACAGTCTTATCAAGTGAATGAAGGTGAGTTTAGCTTGAAAGGAATCTGATAAGTCTCTGATACTCAGTCCACACTTTTCAGACAGGAAAGCAATATTTGATTCTTTATAAAAATTTCTGACCTATTTAATTTGGGGGAACTCTCTAAGATAAAAGGTAATTAAATTTAACAAGTGGATACATTTGCTTGGCTGTGTGATGACCACTGGAAAAGAAAACAAAGTTTTATATAATCTAATTGTGTCCTTCAATACTGAAAACTATTATTAGTGACAACGTTGAATTTTACCTGAGCCCTCGAATCCTGGAAAACAGCAAAAGTTAAGATATCTCTCTGCCCTTTGTGTTGTGGAAAACAGCTTATTCCTAAGAACCACCCTTCCACAGATGCCTCCTCTTGTTTACCTATGGCAATGCCAGACAAAGATATTCCAAATTGCCATTTTTTTGGTCTCATAAATTATCATCTGAAGTGTTTATTCCTACTAATCAATTGGAACAAACTGCTTATTAATCAAACTGTAAAGTTTCACTCTTTCCTCCAGGCTCCAGAACTCTGACTCACTGTCAGACTGAGTCACCATATAATCTCTCCTAAGAACAGGCTGACCTCAGGGTAAAATATTCTCTGATCTACCATCCACTCAAGCTACTCTCTTATCCCATTTTCCCACACCCTACCCTTAATACCCTTGTTACTTCCTCTCAAGAGGAGAAAAACCCCTTCTGATTAACCACTGAGAGGCTTGAAGATCTTAAGGTCACAGCATTCTCCCTAATGCAATATTTCTCCTCCCCCAACTGCAATAGACCCCTCCTCGCACTTACCCTTTTGAGTAAAGTTTCTCCTTACTATGCTGGTATTGTTTGGTTTTTTTCAGTTGACATTGGCAACTGAAAGAAGAAGTAAATATTGCTGCATCTGGATATATGGGATAATGGGGGACTGAAAACTCGAAAATTTTAAATTAATTTTTATTGGAGTATAGTTCTTTTACAATGTTGTGTTAGTTTCTTGCTATACAGCAAAGTGAATCAGTCATGCATATACATATATCTGCTCTTTTTTAGATTTCCTTCCCATGTAGGTCACCACAGAGCACTGAGTAGAGTTCCCTGTGATATAGAGTAGGTTCTCATTAGTTATCTATTTTATACATAGTAGTTATATATGTCAGTCCCAATCTCCCAATTCATCCCACCCACCCCTTCCCCCCTTGGTAACCGTAAGGTTGTTCTCTACATCTGTGACTCTATTTCTGCTTTGCAAGTAAGTTCATCTCTACCATTTTTCTAGATTCCACACATAAATGGTACTATACAATATTTGTTTTTCTCTGACTTACTTCACTCTGTATGACAATCTCTAGCTCCAACCACATCTCTGCAAATGGCACTATTTCATTCCTTTTTATGGCTGAGTAATATTCCATTGTATATATGTACCACATCTTCTTTATCCATTCATCTGTTGATGGACATTTAGGTTCCTTCCACGTGCTGGCTACTATAAATAGTGCTGCAGTGAACATTGGGGTACATTCATCCTTTCGAATTATGGTTTTCTCTGGATATATGCCTAGGAGTGGGATTGCTGGGTCATATGGTAGCTCTATCTTTAGTTTTTTAAGGAACCTCCATACTGTTCTCCATAGTGGCTGTACCAATTTACAGTTCCACCAACAGTGCAGGAGGGTTCCCTTTTCTCCACACCCTCTCCAGCATTTATTGTCTGTAGATTTTTTGATGATGGCCATTCTCACTGGTAGGAGGTGATACCTCACTGTCATTTTGATTTTCATTTCTCTAATGATTAGTGATGTTGAGCATCTTTTCATGTGTTTGTTGGCCACCTGTATGTCTTCTTTGGAGAAATGTCTACTTAGGTCTTCCACCCACTTTTTGATTGGGTTGTTTGTCTTTTTGATATTGAGCTGAATGAGCTGTTTGTATATTTTGGAGATTAATCCCTTGTCAGTTGCTTTGTTTGCAAATATTTTCTCCCATTCTGAGGGTTTTCTTTTCATTTTGTTTATGGTTTCCTTTGCTGTGCAAAAGCTTTTAAGTTTCATTAGGTTCCATTTATTTATTTTTGTTTTTATTTTCATTACTCTAGGTGGTGGGTCGAAAAAGATCTTGCTGTGGAAAACTGTAAATATTAAATGATTTGGTTCATTCAGTGAATTATGAGTGTTAATGAATACATTAAACAGTCCACAAAGAGAGTCCTTTAAGCATCTGCTGTGTGCTAGGGTTTCCTCTACTAGGCCACAATTAGAAAAATCTGTTTGCTCAAAAAGCACATAGGTCAGTACAGAAGACTGACATAAAACCATCATGAGATGCATTGATAGAAATGTACACAAAGTGCTATGTTTACATTTGATAAAGTCATTTACTATGAGTGCCTAGGGCCTATGGCAGGAAAATGATGTGACAAGAAAAGTTTTATAGTAAAGGTGATATCTGAGAAGAGCATCAAAGAATAAACACGACTTTGTCAGATGAACAAACTGTGAAGAATCTGTATTTGGAATTGGGAACAAAGTGATCACAAAAAGCCCAAGTAATACCATGGCTCCTCTGGAGAGCAAAAGTAGTTGGAACTGACTCAACTGTAGCTCACATATGTAAGACAACTGAAGGGGAGCTGGAAAGATGAGCAGATACAAAGCAGCACAGCCTTTTACAACTATGAAAGTTGGGGACTGCACAACTCCAGGGGGTACCATTCATAATAATGTCAATGTGAATGACACATGCTGGAGTTGTGTACAGCCCTGAGCAAGACCTCTGAGCAGGTACCAAATTAGTAGAGTATTATTATGACAAGTGTATAAGTTAGGATGCTTTTGGTAGCAAAAAAAATGGAAACCAAATCTGTCTGTCTTCAACTTTAAGAGGATTTTGGAAAGAACATCAGGGCTCATGTAACAGAGGAGGACCCTATGGAGCCTTCCTAGGATAGACCCCTCCCCCATATCCTCTACTTTAGCTCCTCTCTGAAGTACATAGATAACAGTATTTGATGCACATTTCCTGCTTTACAGATGCTAAAATCCCCACCAAATGGAAGGTTAACTACTTAATGACCATGAGCACATAGCCCCCAGGCCCACTGGAGCCAAAGAATTGATGACCTTAACCCCTGTGACACTGTCATGTAACCTCACCATCAACCAAACAGAGAACTGTGCACAAGCTAATCACATACCCTGGGACTCCCCTCCCTCACCTTGCCTTTGAAAACACTTTGCTGAAACCCATCAGGAAAATGAGGCTTTTTGAGTACTAGCTGTCCCGGACTCTGTATGGTTCCTCACGATAAAACACGGCATTTTCTTTCACCACAACCCAGTATCAGTAGATTGGGTTCACTGCACGTGGATAAGTGGACCCAAGTTTGCTTCAGTGACAATCACAGTACTGCTATGGGGCTTTTGCACAGCAATGGAAACCATAAACAAGACGAAAAGACAAACCTCAGAATGGGAGAAAATATTTGCAAATGAAGCAACTGACAAAGGATTAATCTCCAAAATTTGCAAGCAGCTCACGCAGCTCAATATCAAAAAAACAAACAACCCAATCCAAAAATGGGCAGAAGACCTAAATAGACATTTCTCCAAAGAAGACATACAGATTGCCAACAAACACATGAAAGGATCCTCAGCATCACTAATCATTAGAGAAATGCAAATCAAAACTACAATGAGGTATCACCTCATGCCAGTGAGAATGGTCATCATCAAAAAATCTACAGACAGTAAATGCTGGAGAGGATGTGGAGAAAAGGAAACCATCCTACACTGTTGGTGGGACTGTAAATTGGTACAGCCACTATGGAGAACAGTATGGAGGTTCCTTAAAAAACTAAAAAATATAACTACCATACGACCCAGCAATCCCACTACTGGGCATATACACTGAGAAAACCATAATTCAAGAAGAGTCATGGACCACAATGTTCATTGCAGCTGTATTTACAATAGCCAGGACATGGAAGCAACCTAAGTGTCCATCAACAGATGAATGGATAAAGAAGATGTGGCACATATATACAATGGAATATTACTCAGCCATAAAAAGAAACGAAATTGAGTTATTTGTAGTGAGGTGGATGGACCTAGAGTCTGTCATACAGAGTGAAGTCAGAAAGAGAAAAACAAATACTGTATGCTAACACATATACACAGAATCTAAAAAAAAAAAAGAAAGGTTCTGATAAACCTAGGAGCAGGACAGGAATAAACACACAGACATAGAGAATGGACTTGAGGACACAAGGAAGGGGAAGGTTAGGCTGGGACGATGTGAGAGAGTAGCATGGACATATATACACTACCAAATAGAAAATAATAGAGAGCTAGTGGGAAGCAGCCGCATAGCACAGGGAGATCAGCTCGGTGCTTTGTGACCGCCTCAAGGGGTGGAATAGGGAGGGTGGGAGGGAGACACAAGAGGGAGGGGATATGGGGATACATGTATACATATAGCTGATTCCCTTTGTTATACAGCAGAAACTAACACACCATTGTAAAGCAATTATACTCCAATAAAGATATTAATAAAAAAGAAAAAGAAAATAATGGAGGGTTTGTAAAGAAAAGGGAAAAGCCAAAAAGTGCTGGATATAATTGAGGATTTCTGCATCAGAAATTCTGCAGCACTGAAGTACAAGAAAACTGAGTAGGGGGATGAAGATTTAAGAATGTTCAACTTTTTATGCATTTAATTCCTTTCAACATTTTTTTATGAGTAATGGTTAAAATTTGAATTCCTTTATAAATTACTTTTGGGTGATTAACTGTGTTTTTTAAAATGCATCTCCGTACAAAGACTCTTTCTCAAATTTATTATGGTGGCCTAAATAAATTAATACATCTTGAAGGTCTTAGTGGTAAATCACCATGTTTAATTCCAAGAGAATTTAAAAGGTTAAGAAAAATTAGTTTCAAAAATATTTTCAACAAGTTGACATTTATGAAAAAATTTGAAAGATTAGCAGCTACGGGCATACCACCTTATTTTAGCTGATGAACTAATGAATACAGACTTCACACATTTTCAAAGTATTGAACTGCCTTTTCTTCTGTGGCAATCAGCAACATATACCAGGTTAAAAAATACTAATAATCTTAAATCATGATTTCTTCCCTAAAATCCCCTTTCTACTCATTTATAAATCCTCCTTATCATTAATTTTTTTCCTATCATATTTCTTAGCCTTGATTATTTCATGTATTTGATGTACAAACGTATTGAACACTTACAATATGTACAAGATACTTTTTTTTTAAAGCTACATGTTAGTTGACACTTTTGTGCTTGGCACTGGAAGATACACTGTTGGAAGATTCAGCCCCTGCACTCAATTTTCTCACAGGTTAAAGAAGATTCAGACAAGTAAATCCACAATTCAACACTCTACTATAAAAGGTATGAGAAAGGGTTGCCCAGGGGGTTTTGACTGTAAAGAGCAGGAGAAACTTATCTTTTCCTGGGTATGGGAGGATTCCTAGAGGAGATGGTACCTGAGAAAAGGAAGATGAAAAGAAATTGCCAGGTGAATAAGGGATATTTTTTAGCTTTTATTTCTATTCAATTCTCACAAAAAAAGAAAAACTCAAAAAAATAAATGAAGGTATATGGCTCTCAGAGCTCCTTAGGCTCTTTGGCATCTATATTTGTAGCTGGAGGTACATGTGCCACAATTATGTTCTAAGTTAAGGGAATCTGCATGTGTCATGCATCAAGCATGTAGCGCAAGCTCATGTTAATAAAAATAGCCATTCAGGCATAATCAAGGTAGAAAAGCAACAACTCACTACATAGTCACTGATACCTTTCCTCTAGTCTCCTCTCCTGTGTTCCTTTCACCCACCCAAATGTTTTGGTGTGTAAGCTTTCCTCTCAAGACAATGGAGTCCACAGCATGGCCATCACAAGTTTGAGTGTTGAACAATAGGTGAGATCCCTAGTGAATAATTATACCCAGTTGGAGAAGACTGAACAGTGCTTGGAGCCAGGTGAGAGAAATAGCGTTTGGCTTATCTGCTCTGAAATAATATCTGAAAGACTCAATCCATAAAGTTTCCATATGGTTGAAAGCAAGTTGAAGAGTGAACCCTGGGTCTTAACATTATATGTGTGTGTGTATGTGTGTGTGTGTGTGTGTGTGTGTGTGTGTGTGTGTGTGTGTGTTTTGATTCATCAAATGTTAGGGAGAAACATTTTATGATAGAAAGAGCATTGGCCCCAGAGGCATGGGTTTAAAGTTCTATATCTGTCACTCTTGACAGGAGGCTTTTTTAAAAGCTCATTTAATGACTCAGTTAATGCTTTTTTACATTTGAAAAAGAATGAGCCTTTTTCAAACTTTAAAGTTTGATGATTTTATGGTCACTTTTAGTTTCAGCTTTTTAAGATTCCCCATCTAAATAAACTCTTAGGCTCCACCACGAGTGCCCAACCTAGACATGCCGAAGGGGCTTTGAAATCCTGGCCTGCTTTCAGCCAACTTTATGCATTTATATCAGCTGATTTGTTACTTGATAAAAATGTTCAGGATAATGCAGTCACTTTTTTAAATGCTGTAGAAAAGACCACTTCAGAAACAGATTACAACAGCCATGATAATGGACCGGAGTCCTGAGGCATTGAGCTGAGAATTCCATCTCCCCCTGCATGAGAGAGGCAGGTCGTTACCCTCTAAAGCATCTGAAGTTGGGGATTTGCTCCCTACACCCCTAACTCTGACTAACAGCTTCCCATCAGCTTACCATCTGTGAATGAATCTGGACCTGCAGATTTATAGTCTCAGTTGGTACTGTGTCTTAGGATGTGGAGGACAGCTTGCTTATTATTCCCTAATGCTGCTTCTTCTCAATCTTAAGAGCTAACTCAAGATTTAGTGAATAATCTATACACACGTTACATGAGCTACTCAGATTCCATCCCACATCGTGTCTTCCAGACTGAGGAGTTCTTCCAACTGCCTATTCTCAAACCCCCAACCTCACCCTCACCCTCAGCTGAGGAGCCGCTTCCCTGAGAACAGAGAAGCCATCGGAGGGCTTCCCCACCTGCAACCCAGCTCTGCCATCCCCTCCCCACTCCAGGACCCTGGACAGCAGCTCTCCCCTCCCCCACACGCATCTACTGGATCATTCCTACTGTTATTTCTCCCATCACAACACAACACAACACATCACAACACAACATAACACAACACAACATCCTCCCCGGACCTCAGCTCCTACCCCAGCTACTGTCCCCTTTCTCTTTTCCTCGTCACAGCAAAATGTCTTGAAAAAGTTGGGAACAGAACAAACCCAGTTCTCCCACTCCTCTCTCCTAAGCCCCTCTGATCAGGATTTTACCCCACAGATCCATCCAAATGCATCATCAGTGAGGTACGACCTCCCCCCAGTGCTGGGCTCGATGGTTAATGGCTCCACAGAACGGCAACCTCGTTTGTCCAGTCACCCAGGGAACCTCTAAGGTGCTTCCCACATGCAGACAAAACGCTGTGATTAATATTTTAGGAGAAATACTCGGCGTGGAGAATACACTTGAGCTGCTGGAGGAAAGAGGTAGTGGCACAGAAGAAAAGTTTCTGTAACTACAGAAATGAACAGATAAGCTGTTTCAATGGTAGCAAGTATGGGATGAAGGAGAACGAATAAAAACCATTTAGAATATGACATTAACAAGCCTCATACTACAACGTGATAACAGAGGATGGAGAAGGACTTTAGAATGAACTCATTTTTCTGGGTAGGTGACAGGCTGGATGATGCAACGATGAGCCGCCAGGGACAACCGGACAAGGCAAGGGGCAGGGGAGCTGTAAATAATCATTTCTGGATCTACTGCATCTAGAAATCCGAGGTGCCCCTTGGACAAACTCCATAGAGATGCGGGCAAGTGGCTGGACAGAGGCATCTATCTGGTCCAGGTGCGAGAACTGACAGAGTTAGAGGTGAAAAGCACCAGAGGGTGAGATCAGACGGATTGAAGAGTCATGAACCAAGGGTGAAAAGACAACACACAAAGAGGGCGGAAGAAAGAATCAGTCAGGAAGACAGCAAGGAGAGATCTGTCACAGGAACCAACATAGCAGACTCTGCGATGGGAAGGCGACAGTGGTCTGAGGTGACGACTGGCAAATCTCCACTTGTCTGTATGCTAGATGCCAGGTCACCTCAACTGGATCAGGTTCCGGAGAGGGGCAGAACCAAGACCGCAGGCTGCACGATACAATTCAGCTGGGAAACAAGGAATCTTTGACAGAGACCTCAGTGCATGGTGTGTAACGTGACCCTCTGAGATTGTAAGAGACAAAGAGGGAAATTTACTGGAAGGGTGACAAGGTTGTTCTTCCAGATGATCCTCATTGCACCCCTCGACTGAGCACTGAAAACAATGTACCTATGTGACAACGGTGTTCTACTGAACAGACAAGTTATATGCACCGAGTGCTCCCTGGACAGCACGCTCTCGGCTCACAGGAAGCACAAGGAAGGCACCAATGTCAACACGTTAGGGGCTGTTGCTCAGGAAGGCTCGCGGCCTACAGCGGGATCCTCAAGGAAACCTTTTAACGCCCGAGAACAAAAGTGCTTCGGCAGGACAATGTAAGTCGAGCAAGGGATGGTGTTTTGCCACAAATGTCAAGAACACGAGGCTGGTACCGTGGCTCTAAGAGGATCGTGGGATCTACACGTAGAACTTGCCAGAAACACTTGGTACTGACCTGCTCCTCTACGCTTTGTCTAACCACATCTTTTACCTACTCCTACTTCCCATTTTAAATTTTGAACTATTCGCCCCCAAGGTGTTATCACAACGGAACAGCAGCGGATAAATACGAAAACAGCAAAACTCACCAGAGGCTGATTCATTTTCCGCTGCTCTTGGAACAACGTGCAGGACTGTGACAGCGGAGGCGGACCTGGAGAAGGAAAACGCAGGCAGTGAAGCTACGACTGAAGCGGCTCGGGGTGCACGAGCACCCGCCCCACACTCCAGAAGAGACACCTGTGGGAGACCCGTCCTTTCACCTTCAGAAGGGCCTGTGAGAATAAGGAGGGAGCAACCACCCTCAGGTCTGTAACTCCCACGTGACTGTGGTACCCGAGGGGATACCTTTTTTTTCGGTAGCAAGTGTACGTTGAATCCTATTAAAATAAACCTCTGTCATTAAATACGAAATTAAAAAACGCTTATAGTTTATCTCTTCCAAGTCTGTTAACAACTTAAATCAGAACATCCAAAGGATACCCAGAATAAAGGGACACACTCAGGTGCGTTTCAGTCTTGCAATTATTTGTACAAACTTTACAAACTTAAGTGCGACGCTCAAAAACATCTTTTATTAAAACTGACTTTAAGTGGACAGAATGCCTGCCCTAGGAGTTTGGAGTCCTGTGAGCGACCCTATGTGCACACCCGATGAGGATCTAGGACAAGTCATCTCCCTTCTCAGGCCCAATCGCTTCCTTCCTCAACCAAGGCAGCAGGACAGAAGCCCTGCAGACTCATCCTGCACCGATTACACTGTGCGACTCCACAGGGCACAACCCAGAGGGGGCAGCGGACGGTTACATTAGACAACCAAGGTGCTGACGCGCCTTGAGACACACGTGTGAGATGCCATGACGGCAACAGGAGGGGGAGGAGGAGGATCGGGGTTGGACGGAGGGGAGGACGCGGCACATCCCGGCCGAGCCTGTGGACCCTGCTCCCCCAGGACACCCAGAGCTCACAAGTCCCAGGGGAGCCCCATCCGGAGCAGCTGGCCCTGTCCTCCAGCCTGGCCCCTCCACCTCTGGGAAGCAGTCAAACCCTCCCAGTGGCTCTACTGCGGGGCCCGGGGCGGGCTACCCCAAGCCCCGCTCTCCAAGGGCCGCAGGCTCCACAACCGCCTGCAGGCCTGCAGACACAACACCTACCCCATCTGGACTCGCTCACCGTCCCCGGGCTCCCGAGGCTTCGGTCCAGGGGCTGCTCCACGGGCGCTCCTCTCTCGGGGTCTCTATTTTTAAAATATTTATAAGTAACCCATTTTGTAGGAAAACACCTATGTTTCATCATAAGAATTATGACACTTTATACTTTTATTCCAGCCTAACTTTTATACTCTATTTTCTACCATTTGGCAACTTATACCCTATGCTCTAGTCAAAAAGAATCTCATTTACAATCACTTAAATATACTGTGTTCGTTCTCAAGTCCAGGATGATCCTTCTGCCTGGTATGCCCCTGACCTTCTCTCCACGTGGAACATTCCTACTGACATTCAAAACCTAATTCCAAACCCCCTCATTGTTGGCATTCTCTTTAATATCCCCTAGCAGGGTTATTGACTCCAAGTTCTGTTTTACAAAGTTACATTTTTATGATCTATTTATTTAATAGCCTATCCCTATTTGATTGTAATGAGTTGTTTATGCATCTCTCACACTCTCTTTTGAGTTCCTCGGCCTTTATTCTTTCTTTCATCTCTTGCGCATAAGCACAGTGCTTGCCCCATAGTACGTGCTCAACATGTTGGCTGAGTGAAAAAAGACACCTTTTAGCTCTAATCATTTGTGAAATTTCATTTAAAATGACATCAGATTACCCTTTGTTTCCTAACTTAATTTCTAGTACTATAGAATGTACACTCAGAACATGGTCAGTGGCCTACAGAAACAGTGTTCTCACTGGACTTCATGCATATAGTCAACCCCCTTATAACTTTCTCTGGCATACAACTGCCAGACATGTTATTAAAAAAAAAAAGATGTACCAACCCCTCACCTATTGGAAAACTTCCAGAAGCTCTCCATTCCTTATTGTATCTTTTCTACTTGATTTTTCAAATACCTCTGTCTTACTTCATCTATTCAGAACTGGCTTTTCTACCTTTGGCTTTCATTTTCAATTTCATTCATATCATTATCTGCACTTACCCATAGAACCTAAGCATATTTCAGTTTCTTATGCAAGTTTCCTCACTAGAGGTCAAAGGGGCAAGGACTATTGTGATAAAATATTAAATAAATAGATGATAGGACTTTGTTCTATTGGTCTGGGAAAATTACTACCTGAAACAAAAGAATTCTGGAAACTGAAGGCATCAGACCAGTCAGCTTTGTTTACTTCAGACTCAAATCAATGTCTTGTCTTTACCTGAGCTCTGATTACATTTAGAAAAAAGTACTGTAAATACAGTGAATGAGCAAGGCCACTATCTGAGACATGTCTGGGTCCTTAGTATATAACTGGGGGAATGGTAAGCGTTGGTCAATGTTTGCTGATTGATGACTCAATAGATCTGGTTAAGCCTCACCATCAGAATTCCAGATTTTTTAACAAGCTTCTCAGTCTTTTCAACCCAAAGAAAAAACTAAAGAAAACCAGATGACAAGAATTTCAAATTGTAAAATATCCCGATTGTCAAATTTAAATAGGGATATCCTGTGCAATGGAGAGGCTGGCTGGTGCCAATTTCACATTTTGTTCTCTAGTGTCTGGACGAAGCCTGCTCTGCCAGTGAGCTGACAGGTCGAGAGCACTCCAGCTTCCACAGACACCCGAGAACTTTCTATTTTTCATGGTGTTCCTGCCTTACCTAAGGGAAGGACTATATTCACAATGAAAAGAGTTATGATTCATCAACAGTAGAGAGATTCTTCCACTTTCTGGGTGCCCACGTTAAAAGTCTGGTATAGTCAACACTCCCTCTAACATAGATCATGTATTGAAATGAGAAAACTATCACCTAATATGGCCAGAGAGATGAAGGGACTTGGCCCAGCTGAGCCCAGGAGACACCTCTAATTCAAAACCTCAACCATTAACGTAGTGATTGTGATCAAGGAGACTTATAGCACATAAGAGATTCAAAAAGCGTATTAATCCACCTCCGGCAACACTGCCAGTTTTAAAGAATGATTAACCTTCTCTCCCACTTGATTCAACCTGGCTATGTATTATACCACTCTAAATGCTAGCAGACTCTATGCTTATGGCTTCCATTAGGTAGCACTTAGTATACACGAAAACTTTCTTCAAGAAGTAATTACTTTTGAAACCATAAACATTTCAGTTGGGAAAAGAGAAAAAGAAAGGAGGTGCAAGTAAAGGGAACTAGGAAAAAATAAGAAAATACCCTCAAATATAAACATGTTGATTCAAAAAAATAATTTAAAGGGGATTTAAACGATACTAGGTGAGCATTTATTCTGTTTCTGCTTTAAATAAAGCATTCTGTTCTATTTGTTAGGTGTTGTACTTGTTTATTATCTAATGTCTTTTAAAAACCTCTCGAAAGAGATGTATTCATTCTGGTATCCTAAGCACCTATCTGGATGAACAGCACAAGCAATGAGAAGTCATGGGGCATAATGGACCTTGCAAAGGCTCTGGAATCCATCTCTTACTTATGGTCTTTGAGACTCAGGCTCCTCCTCTATGTAGTGTTCATAAAACTTAGTGGAGATAGAACACTAGGGACACAGAAGGTCAAAGGAGGTATTTACTACGACTTTTCAAATATCTTCCTTTAGGAAAACAAATATATTTTATTTGCAATGAGGCTTTCTTGTGAATTTTATTCTTCTAAAGAATGTTTTTAGTGAACAATTGATTCGTTTGCCTCCCTGTGCTACTTTATTGACAATACTCAGGTAGGGGTGGTTTTCCCTCAAGCAGTTACCTCCATGTGATTTGTATTTCAGACCTTCCTAAAAGCATGTTTTCCTGCTCTTTCTTTCCACCCCATCCCAGCTCTACTTAAAATATTGTGATCCTCTATTAAAATGCACAGAACCCTGGGAAAATAAGGAGAAGCAAAATGTTTGTCACTGCCAGCTCTGGTATGCATATATCAGAGGCTAAATTATAACTGATGAAGACAGAAATGGGACCCATATCTGTCTGACTTCAGAAATCAGAAGTGTAGCTACTACAAGCTGATGAATTGGAACTCAAGTCAAGGCCTAGAGTGGAGAGGAGTCTTCTGATCAGAAGGGGAAAGTAAACAAAGGGCAGCATTTAATTATTTAATAATAAGTAAGAGAATGACTAGGGTGTTTTTACAGAACAGGATATAATATTGAAATAAAACCCCCCAAAGTGACACAGAAACATAATGCAATCCTCTTAAGCTACAACCCTTCCTAAACCAAACCATACCATTCTCTTCACACAGCCTGGAAAGTCGAAAGAAAGGGGATACTGATCTGCATCACACTGGCATTAGAAGCAGATCTAGTTTTAATGAAGTTTTACTTCATGGACTGAAGTTTCTCCCCAAAAAGGGTAAGCTTTTTTCTCAAGAAACATCACTGTGTAATAATCAAGGAGCCAGGGATGGTGGTATTAATTGTTCTAAGTACAGGGATTTGTTTTGCAGAAAGAAGTACCAATCAGAAAGAGAACTGACCAATAATTACTTAACAAAACTGCTTCAGAAGTAGATTTCTAAATCTACTTTTAGATTGATAGTTAGAAAAATCTTACTAAGTTTATTCATTTAGAGGAAATCTGTGCAAGCCTCTGAAACCAAGAGGTATTGTATCAAAAGAGATAAAGTCACTAGACACTTATGTAAGAGCTACTTCTTCCTCAAATGGCCACCATATAGTCATTTCTGACTATTACATTACCAAGAAGTAACAATGCACCTTTAGGAAACTAGTATGAAAGAAAAACATAATAAAATTTTTTGCAGGTGACTCTTCGATCTCATAGGAGTGTGTTAATTTTCCAAAGTTGGGACTGGATCCTGCCTTTACAAAATGCTCCTTGAAATATCGCATTGAAAATCTTCTCTTTTACTCCTTATTGTAAACACTGTATATGTTTTTAAGAAGACCAATAAAATATATGGACTATGGGTCTTCCCTGGTGGCGCAGTGGTTGAGAGTACGCCTGATGCAGGGGACACGGGTTCGTGCCCCGGTCCGGGAAGATCCCACATGCCGCGGAGCAGCTGGGCCCATGAGCCATGGCCGCTGAGCCTGCGCGTGCGGAGCCTGTGCTCCACAACGGGAGAGGCCACAGCAGTGAGAGGCCCGCGTACGGCAAAAAAAAAAAAAAAAAAAAAAAAAAAAAAAAATATATATATATATATATATATATATGGACTATGAAATTATTTTTCCAGTAGTGAAACTGTGGAGAATACAACTTGCATTTCTACTGTACTCCCGCAAAAAGAGGAAGTTCTTTTCCACAAAGACTCTCATCAATGTTAACTCTGGGAGAGAAGTATTTGTAGTTGTCTCATGCTTTGTGGTGAGAGACTTTCACTTTTCCCCGTCTCTATTGTGGGAAACAGGGCACACTTTGGGCTGAGAATTCATGCTGTGGTCGGAAAAGAAAGAAACGAAAAATACCCTCATTAACACTGCTCTTTAACAAGTTCAGCGAATGGGCTTCAGGCATTCTAAACAGCAGCAATTAAAAAATAACTTTAGATTTCATACATTTCTTCCAGTAGGATGAAAAGCTGAGGTATGTTAACTTTAATTTTATGGTTTGGGTGAATACAGAGTTCGATTACTCCCTGTCAAAGCAGAAGTCAGCCTTTTACAGGGAATAAGTGCTAATTAAGCAAAACAGAGTAAGCATGTTATATGAAGTGTATTTGTTTCTTTCCTGTGCACTTTGGCTGCACAAGCTCTAACCACAGTTTCCAGAGCGACCATCAGTGCTCCCTAAGAATGCTAATGCAGTGTTCCGTCCAGTTAGTGGGGTGCAGAGACCAGTCAGAATGCTGATGCTTTCCACAAAAGAGATGGGACTGGGGAGGCAAATGCAATCAGGGAATATTATCTCTGTCTTATGTGCCTGCTACAAAACCGTGTCCTCTCAAGACTGCTCTATCCCTTCTCTGCTTTATACATGTATGTGTAAGTTTGTATATGTAAGCTTTACAAGTCTCTCATAAGAGAAAACTGAAAACGCCCAGGAAAAAGACAAAACTGTTTCAACAGAGAAAGGTCTCTCTGTTCCAGTTGAAGAGGATATAGAGTTAATAACAGGAAATATCCATCCCCTGAAACTGTATGAAACATGGATGCTTCCAAAATTTACTCAAGGTCTCACTGACCAGGCTATAAGTAATTTTAATTATTATTTCTTATGATTATGGTAGATAAAATGTCTCAGTAGTATGCTAAAAATCTTTAACACTTGTTGACCTTTTTTCTTTTTATTTATTTATTTATTTATTTATTTTTTTTTTTTGGTACACGGGCCTCTCACTGTTGTGGCCTCTCCCGTTGCGGAGCACAGGCTCCAGACGCACAGGCTCAGCAGCCATGGCTCACGGGCCCAGCCGCTCCACGGCATGTGGGATCTTCCTGGACCGGGGCACGAACCCATGTCCCCTGCATCGGCAGGTGGACTCTCAACCACTGCGCCACCAGGGAAGCCCGACCTTTTTTCTTGATAGCTTTCCTCCTGCCAGGCTCCAGCCAACAGTAGCAGTAACAGATATCCAGATCTTAAGAGGACAGAAGTATAATGGTGCACTGAATATGGAAAGGAAGAACCAGTAATGGTTCCTATATATTCATAACGTGAATCAGCATCAAACTAAGGAATAAGCTTCCCCAAGAAGAAGTTGACAGAAAATAGTTTCTCCTCTTAGTGAATTGAGGAAACAACTTTGAAGTTATCTGTAGCCACCGCTTCTGAAGCGACGAGTAGCTTTGTAACTATTAGTTTACTTGTATTAGATTAATTTATATTAGAGTTTATTTAATGCAATTGCTCACAAATTTTAAACCATTTTGTAGAGTAGGGTTTTGTATCTGTTTAAATGAAATGCTTTCCTAAGCTCAAGATCAGTGTTTTTATGTTGTGTAAATTATGAAATTACTGTGGAATATCTGGTAAACTTGATAGGAAACCCCAGATGTCAGCACTTTGCTGGGCAAGATTTAAAGTGGCCCACACCGTTAACCCTCATCAGGAGCAGTAGCAGTGGGCTAAGTCATAAGGGCATGCCCATCCATTACACTCACCCAGGATACTGTGAGTGAGAATCAAAGGGCAGTCAGACAGGGACCCCTATGCTCAGATTCCACTGCCAAGAAATGGCCTAAGTCAGCTCTTGTTGTTGAAGAAAATAACCCTTTAGGAATCAGACTGAATCCTATTTTAAGTTTTAGAGGAGGAAGGATAGTATTTAAACATTGATGAAATGTGCCTCTCTTTTTTTATCAGCATAGAAATTTATTTGAATTCAAAAGAATATGGTTATATTTAGCATAGTGTAATAATTATCTAAAGCACATATCATTGTTGGCTCTGAAACAGTTCTAAAGATGTCATTCTTTTGAAGTCAAAAAATATGCAGTAAAAATGGACAAGGAAGCAAAAATATGAAAAAAAACAAGTTTGCTGAGTATGGGAAGTTGTTACAAGAGGGGCACACCAAGATAATGTAACAGAGTCCAAATTACATAACATGCAGCAAGGAGTTCTCTTGCTTTAACAACTCCTAGAAAATAAACCAGTAATCTCAATGCAAGAATATCACCACTGGGTTAACAGGACAAATTTTCTGAGAGACACGGGTAGTAATTCACTATACTTCCCCTTTCTCTAATACCTTTTCTCACACCAATTTCTTTTCTTTCCTCGAGGATAGATTTTATCCTGTTGAAAACAATTTTAGTTTTATTTGTAAAGTGGAGTAAACAATATCGTGAGTGAAGTAGGCAGCGTTTTAGCTGAAGATGCTCAGGAATCAAACTTTTGGAAAAGGCCAATCAGCTAGCTAGCTAGCAGTTACCATCAGTGGCTTGCAGAAAAAAAAATCTGCAGATGATATGTTTGCTAAATAGATAAAAAAGAATAAGCAGTTTAAAATGGGTGAAAAATCCCAGGATCTATTGTGACCTAGACCAGAGGCGCCTAACCTTTTTGGAACCAGGGACCAGTTTCCTGGAAGCAAATTTTTCCGGGGAGGTGGGGCGGGGTGTGTGAGGTTCAGGCGGTAATGTGAGCCATAGGGAGCAGCAGATGAAGCTTAGCTGGCTTGCCTGCGACTCACCTCCTGCTGTGCAGCCCAGTTCCTAAGAGGCTGCGGACTGGTACCCGTCCAAGGCCAAGGGGTTGGGGACCCCTGACCTAGACACTCAAAAGCAGACAGTTGACCTTTGATTAAGCCCATTTTCCTGTGGAGTGAGCCATAAGGGGCTCCAAGACACAGTTTGGTTTCAATGTTTCAGTGTTCACAGCCAGAGGGCCAACTCAGAATGTCTCCTCCTCTTGCAGAAACTGGACCACGGATGAGAAGTCTTTTTTTGAGTAGCCCTTCACACACAACATCCCTGCAGATCTGATGGGCTTCACTGCCCAGAAGGACTGGGCTCTTCGTGCTGGTAGCAGAGTCTCATGCTAATCCCAGATCCTTAGCCATGAGTGTTGCTCCGAATCCACCCTGATAGTAATTAGCCGAGGGAACTCCATCCATCACCCCAGGTACAGGATTATAAGTGTCACTTGACCAACATTGTCCTGAGCTCGTATTCAGGATTTTAGCCAAGAGTTTTAAGTCAAACCCTAACCTGAGTCCCAGATTCATAGCTTCAGCAGTTCCGATCCTACTAATAGCTAACAGCAAGTGTTTGCAGATCTTCGAAGCCTGGCCAGTCCCAACAGCTCCACGATGCACCACATGGGAGCCCATGCACCACAGCAGCTCAACCCCTCCCATCCTAAATGTGAGGTTGCCAGATCGAGCCGTTCCCACACCACCAGAAACAGGGGCATCCGTGAAAACTGCTCCCATTTTCTCAACTTCTTTGGCCAATTCTCTGAAAACCATAGGATCAACAGTACTGAAATCTATTAATAGTGAGTCTTTCTTCACTTTTTTTTGAATTCCATTTGCTCCAGAATAAGCTTCTAGCGCGTTGATGCACTGTAATAATTCTGTCGCCTTTTTCGGCTACATCCGCTGCGGAAGACACTACCGGGTTCACCTGCATCTAGAAGCTCTTTGCATGAATCAGGGAACACACATCAACAACAGTGAGTGGCTAGCCATGTTTCATGAGCTCTTTTGCCATTGGATTCCCCACGTTGCCTACTCCAATGAATCCAACTGGAGTCTTGGAAGCTATTGACCTAGAACACAGCGCTGAAAGGCTGGCCACCGCTGGCTGCTATGGACGACTCCCTGTACCAGAGGCCGGAGGTGGCTCCACGGAGACGGAAGGAGGCTGCCACGCTGCCCGTGCCCCTCCTTCCCACGGTGACCTCCTCGACTCCTGGCTCACCCACTGGCTGCTATAGGGTGCGTGATGCGGAGGGCCGGCTCGGCTGTGGCGATTCTTAATACCTCTTTGGTACTAGGTTACACATACAATTTCACCTAGTGTGCGATTTAACAGAAGGAATTTTTTTCTACGGCATTTTTGTGGCACAGCAGATGGAAGCGAGGTCACTATTTCTTTGAAAAACTGAATTAAAAATTTATAGAAAGTCATGATTCATTCTACAAATAGGCTGAGTCAAAGAAACGTGAAAATTGATGCGATGGAGGAAGAGCGCTAGACTTCCCTGATGCTCAACTGGGACCTTTCTTCTGGTGTCAGAACATGGTTGTGTAACTCCTTTAATCCCAGTGGATTTTCCAAAAATTCCAGAATCTTCAGATTTTGGTAGCCCCTGTTTACTGCCTTTGCCCCCCCCATGCCAAACCCCACCCCACCCCGCACACATTTATTTTTTACCAGTTGTCCTCCGGGGTGTTTTTCTTTATATAGTTATTGCAGCAGTTTATTAGACTATTGACCCCCAGTGCAAATGCCCCTCCCCGCCGTTTTCTCACCCTGTGTAGTTTTGTTCCACCTTGACCTGGGCTTGGTCACGTGACTTGCTTTGGCCCAGTGGCATATCAAGAGCTGAAGCTTGGAGAGTACTCGTGCTTTAGGGCTTGTCCTCATGGAAACCTGACATGTTAGGAAGCCTGGCTAATCTAGTGGAGACTAGGCACAGGCCACAGCCAGCACCAGTGGCCAGCCCCAGTCCAGCAACCAGATGATGGCAGCCTCAGTAGTCACCTCAGGTGAAAGCAAGATAGATCCACCCAGGAGATCCCAGCCCATTCTGCTGATTCACAAATTGTGAGGAGATAAAGTGCCTGCTGTTTTAAACCACCAAGCTTAGGAGTAGTTCATCACACAGGAAGAGATATAACTATCTTCACTGTTAGATTATCTTCCCACTTTATACCATGTTTCCCCTCAAACGACTGTTCCTTTATCCAAGATTCTAGAAGAGAAATAACAACTGATGAGGCTAATAGAGCCTTAACATTTTTTAAAGTTTTATAAACTTTTAAAATAACTATGTTAATAAAATCAATATTTATTTGATCACAAAATTATTTTCTTCAGTTGCCTTAAGAAGTAATGCAGAATTGTACTAAGTTTATACATTTGGAGGCTCTAAAAATGTGTTATTCCTTGGATTCAAGTCCTAGTGTACTTTATGTGGGCATTCACGTTTGCAAAATGATTCCAGGAAATTTGCAATTTCATTTTACAACTTTGGCCTAAGGAGTCTTATGATATTTTACCTGAGAAAAATAATACATTAATTCCACTTTCAGCTATTAAACCCATGGCTTCCTGTATTTTCTAAATTCCCTATCAGTAAAGAAGACTATGTATAGCGTACAAGACTGTCATGATTAGGAGGAAGGTAGTACATAAAGAGCCCATCAAATTAGGCATTGCCCAGTCATGTCAGTATACTAACGTGGGGAGCCACAGGCAGCTTGAAGCCTGGAAAAAAGACAGACACAATGTAATGATTATCCTATGGATCCAGATAATGATTCCTATGATTTTGTTTTAAATATTAATGGCAGAGGATTCTGGGGAAATGATGGTGGCTACAGAGAAGATTTTTATCCCTGAATATGCCACCCCTCCCCTAAATACACAACCCCCCACCCCCACAAAGAAGAAAGAAAAGCATCTAGGATAGCAAGTTCAAAAACCCACAGACAACATCTACAACAGGGTGTCCACATTAACTGCAACATACAGCCAGGTAGGAACAAATCAACAACAGGAAAGAGACCTACATATGTGTATCCCAAGGTGTGTGGGAGGAAGACGAGGGAAGGACTCTCTCTCTCTTTCAGGAGAGACAAAGGTTACTATGGTTCAAGAACTCAGTGAGATTGAAAAACTCACTGAGAACAGCAGCAGAAACCGGGAGTGAATGGTGCAGGCTCCACTTTGCAGTTGAGTGCAAGAACTTTGAAATGTTCTGAGGATGCCAAGTGTTCTGGGGTCTGTGAAACCTTGACACCTATCAAACCAAAGCACCATTCCAGAACAAATCCCCATACTCAACAAGGACAGGAAAGAGGAGGCCTGGGTAAATGGGCATAGGAGGGCCGAGGAGGAAGACTTTAGAAATTTTAAGGTCATTTTTAAAAATTATTTTGTGAAAATGATAGAAGATAGTGAGCCCTGGAGTTCTGAAGCTAGAAATTATATTCTGATCTATGTTTCCCTCCTAAAGTGGAAACTTATTTCATTTAAAAATGAGTGACAGAAGAGTATTCCATTCACATCCTGTAGAAAATCAGTGAGAAAAAAAAAAAGAAAAAAGAAGGGTGAAAAGAAAGTTCCAGCAAGTCCTGAAAACGTGACAGAAAGACACGTCCACAGAACAAATGAAATTTACTGCCTGATATTGCAGAAAAAGTAAAAGAAATTTTAAAAGGAATAGAAACTGGTTTTAAGAAAAACATAAAAGAAATTAGAAAAATTCAGAAATGAAGTGATTGGAGAATAGCAAGATTTGAAAAGGTGAAAGAATTCACTAAGTAATTTGTTTAAAAAAAATCATGTCTCGAGAGAAGGTTAAACTAGAAGGAACACAAGTTTGAATAAACACAGTGGATAATGTCTCCTTGGAGAAACAGCTGATTTCAAATCCAGCATAAGAAACGAACAAGATGTTCCTTTTACATCTTGTCATACAAGAGAGCTGGGAAGACTTCAAAGACTACTGTGGTTGTGTGGAAAGGACTCAGGAGCCAACTTGAACAGGATCCGTGAACCTAAGAGGGGACAATCTCTGCATCGATATTTATAACAACCTCACTGAAAACAACAACAAAGAAAGAAAATACCTCATTAGTCATCTTCGGAAGCTACTTTGGAGTCAACCTTTCTCTCTCTTTTTTTTCTTTTTTTGTAAAACTGGTAAATAAAATAAAAGAAACATTTATTCTTCCTTTCCTAATTAAACTGTAACTCAGGGCAACCAAGTAGTTGATGAAATAATGTTGTAGCTAGTAAATGAATAATTATCTAATTAGTAGAATATCACCATTTGGTACCCTTAATAAATGAATGGATCTAGACATTGATCATTAATGGCTGCAACGTTACAGTCAGACAGACACTTTATAGTTCCTTTTGGAATTCATCAATATTATCTATGAAGTAAACTTGACAAAAAATCACACTTGAATTATGTCAGTGCTCTAGAGCTATCTATCAACTGACAGTAAATGCATGGGCCAAAGGAGCATGATAAATATATAAGCAGAAAGGGGATGCAATCAGCATAATCCAGACAGTTGGGAACCCTACTGGATGAATGCTTTGAATTCAATGACAAATACTTGCAAGAAAAATGAGCCAATTGAGTTCTTTTAAACCTATACTTGAAAAGAAATTGTGTTTGGATCAGCAATCAAATAAATAATGGTTATTAAAATAAAAATACATTTATAGGACAATCAAGGAAACATGAACTGACTGGCTATTTGTTGATATTAAGGAATCATTATTATTTGCGGATGTGTGATAATGACATAGTTGAGCTTAAAAAGGGCAGTTCTTGCATTTTAGAAGTATGGATACTGACGTTTTCACTGAGAAAAAGAAATCTGGGATTTGCTTTAAAATTGCTGGGGATGATGGTGGTAGTAGTCAGAGAGGGTGTAGAGAAAATCTATTGGCCTGAAATTGACATTTGATGAGAACAATGGATGAAAGTTTCTACTTCTTTCTTTTTACTTCTGTAGATGTTTGAAATTTTCCATACTAAAACATGTTGTATAAATGTAGATGGCTTGCAATGTGCTCTTCTGAGCTCTCAGAAGGCAAAAAGCCATTCTTAAATTAGGAGCTTTCTTCTCTAGCCAAGAATTCTAATGATAATTTTGTCCCAACTGGCCAGTGCACTCAGATTGCTCTGAGATCTGTTGGTGGAAAAAAAAATCAGCACAAACAATAAAGAGGCTCTTTAGTCTTAGAAGAAAACAACAAAGAGTAAAGGCTGCTGCTAGGTCTAGGGCAGTAGTGTAGTATCAGTATAAGACAAAATATTAGTTTCTTCCAAAATCCACTTGTTACTACTGTGTATACTTTTGCAGCAAAATATCTTTTCTACATTGTCAGCATTAAAGTAAATTTACTATTTAGGTAGCATTTAAATTATCATATACTCAAAGCCTAGAAAGAATCCCCTAGGCTGAAATGACATTAAATCTTATTTTGGCCATTGCAGTGTATTCTCCAGTCCTACTTGCTTTGTCTGTAACTGTCCTGAAAAGGTGTGAGGAGATCTGCCAATATTAATGCCAGGATTCAAAATGAGTTCTTTGTAGCTTGCTTCCTTCAGGATCTTCTGCCCTCAGACCCATGTATTTACTTAATGCCTCAGATTATTGTATATGTCACATCTTTCCAACTAGAAGACAAGCTCCTTTAAGGGCAGTGACTAGTCTCATCAACATCCAATTTACTCCAACACCAGTGCTTTCAAAATGTGTGTTGCTTAGTATATGTCTGACCGTAAGAAGTTACAGAAACAATTCTACTCTAACTAAATAATAATGATACTGCTGCTACTATTTCTACTACTGCTGCTAATAAAATGTATGAAATAGAGTATAAATGGGAAAATAAAGATCACACTGGAAATCCCAGACTATAAAATGAATGATCCCAAAGCCACTGGCCAATCCATCGACTGTAAACAGTTACTTGTGAATTGGTCAACATTTAAATGCGTAATTGAGAGAAGGGTTAAAACAAATTTTATTACCAAAAAACACAATTTTTATACCTACAATTTTTGAGCTCAACTAACCTGTAGTTTTAACAGAAATAGAGGAGATTCAAAGTATTCATTCAGTTTCCTAAGTGATCCATTCCCTATCTTTCCTTATGAAACAATCAGTTACAACTCTAATAATTTGTCAAGGATTCACCAATCTCTACTTCCTTTATTTTCCAAGGTTTGGTATCATTACAAAATCAAGTCCTTTGGCAGAATTTAATAGTTTCAAAATCCCTCATCAATATTATTCACTGGGATAAAATAATATGAAAATTTAACAAACACTGACTATGTGCTGAGAAATGATCCTTCAGTGATTCACTCAAGGTGGAGACTAGCATTCAGGCTGCACCTGAGGTAGAACTTGAATTCCAAAGTGGACCTTTAAACCACAGCTCATCTTCCCTTTTTAAAACCATCAGAAAGAAGCCTGTTGCCTGACCTTTGAGATTCTGCAAAGAGACCATATTTAGGTCTTTTGTCCCTTTTAACTTCCCTAGTCCCCTTCTCTACTTTCAGAATAGTGATTCCCAGATAAGTACAATGAGTTCAAACAGTGTGGTTAAAGGGGTAATTAGTCTGCTCTGCAGCCAAGTTACTCACAGAATAAAAAAGTTGGCTTTCACAGTTGTTAGCTTCTTCCTGGGCTTTGTTTAGAGGGGTCTCAGCTCAAGCAAGCAACCTGTCGGCAGCCCGAAATAACTCTGTGGAAATCTAATGGCATATATGTAAAATACGTCTATGAAACCTTTTATTCAATCTTAGGTGCATAATTTTACTACTTCTTTAGGCCTGGAAAAGGATATTCAGCTACAAAAGGACAGAAAAGAAAATGTGTATAATACCTCATGCCCTCCTCACACCCTAGAACCTTATTTTACCCCTGTTTCATCAGAAAATGATGTATACTGTAAGAAACATTTTTAAAATTAGTTGATCAAATATTTAAGTGCACTAAATCTCTGTATTTATTAAAGCAAATATAGTTACCTTTCTGTCCCTTTCTAAAAGAAAGCAAAAGATACAGTTCTTTTTTCTTAAGACTCAGGGTTTATGGATATTAATTATTACACTATATTGACACCCAGACATGTTTATAGGAGGCTTTTGAGACATACAGAGCTATTTATTCCCATACCAAATGGCACTTCTTTTTCCTCTGCCTTCTGCTTGTATTTTTTCTGTTGCGATTATATCCTACTGAGGCTGCTACATGTCTTTGTTTGAGCTGAGGTTCTAAAGGTAAGACTGTATAGTCTCCTTTTTACAGAATAATAATGGGTTTTATGACTGTTTGCCTTCAGAAGCCTCTTTTTCCACTCATTCTCATTTCATATCTATGGTGAGGTGTCGAAAACAGATGAGTTAGTTCTGAACTGGTGATATATAAATCAATTATTATTTGATTCATATTCAAAGCAGCTCCTCCTAAAATAGCGGCCTTCCTGCCTGTGGGATGTAGTCTAACCTACTGCCTGGATCTACACCCACCAACATCCATATTTTGTCTATTGTTACCTTGGACACTTGTAGGAACTGAGTGAGTTTCTGTTTCTATAGTGTCCATTGACAGACAAATGAATAAAGAAAATATGGCACATATGTAGAATGGAATGTTATTCAGCCTTAAAAAATAAGGGAATCTTGCCATTTGCAACAACTTGGATGAACCTTGAGGGCATTATGCTAAGTGAAATACGTCAGAGAGAGAAAGACAAACACTGCATAATCTCACTTTTACGTGTAATCTAAAAACGCTGCTCTCACAGAAACCGAGTAGAATGGTGGCCATCAAGGGCTGGGGAGTGGAGGAAATGGGGAGTTGTTGGTCAAAGGGTATAACCTTCCAGTTATAAGATGAATAAATCCTGGGAGTCTGATGTACAGCATGGTGACTATAGTTAACAACACTCTATTGCATACTCAAAAGTTTCCGAGATAGTAGATCTTACATGTTCTCATCACACACACACACACACACACACAAACACACAAAAGGTAATTAATTGTGTAAGGTCATAGATGTGTTAACTAACCTTATTGTGGTAATCACTTTGCAATATATACATGTATCACATTATGATGTTGTACACCTTAAACTTATACAGTGTTATATGTCAATTACATCTCAATAAAACTGGAAAGAAGAAAAAGATTCACATGGAGAAGGGTGAGGCTGGTAGAAAAAAGCCACTGCCTTGAGCAGTACCGAGGTGGGCGGAAAGCCATGGGGCTCTATTAGCACTGCTGGGAAGGCTCTGTTCCCACGTGTGGGGAGGGGGTAGGACAGCACAGCTGTGATCCTTATTGCAGACCCTAGGCAGCCTCAGGCAACTTTTCAAAGTTAGATGCTGAAAACCAATAAATGAAATTATAAGGAAGAATTACATAAATGCCTTTATTCTACTTCTGGTCCTCTTGGCAACTTTTTCCATCTAAAAGCTGCACCCTGCAGTTCTCAAAGCAGGAACATTAACATGGATCAGAAGTTTCCAAACTTTTCATCATCAACCCCTACACCAAAAGTTGAAATTTTATGACCCCTAGTATATGAAGTACCTTGTGTGTTTTTAACATTTATCAAGAGAACATTTAACAGTTACCTACTATGTGCCAAGAGAAAATAAAAATAAGACACAGACTTTCAATGCAGACTTTGTTCCGGTATTATTCTTCATTTTGACTTCAGTATAAGAACTATTGAGCTATTTGCTGTCCCAATAAGGGGATAAGCAGACGATTACAGAATCCTGTGATCTCTTCCCAAGTTTGCAACTATAGGGTTGGTCCTAGAATTGCTCAGTAACTTTGTATTTTGATTTAAGGGGAAACTAAAAGAACTTCCTGTCCCAAAGTAACTCTGCTTTGTGGAGACTGGAGGTCCCCTGCAATTGACTCAAGATACTGTTTATTTGTTTAAACAGTTCAATGAGTAGTTTCTATTTAACAAGTGAGCACAAATTTTCACAACAGTACCTACCCCATGACATAGCTCAGACGAAAACTCTGAGGGAAAGGAAAACTATATGGGCAAGAAGTCCAGGTTCCATCCACTGTACATGGGATATTGATAGGCTTGTAAAACTTACAGAGGTACCTGGAGGTACCCAGGAGCCCTGGGTATTTAGTATACAGATCAGCAAAGGATGGTGGAAAATAAGACGACACCAGGTCAGGGGACAAATTAAGCAGGTGAAGCTGGTCCTTTATACTCTTTTCCCTTCTGATACACCACTGCTCTGTCATGTCCAGAATATGTTCTGTATCCTCAGTAGACCTACACACACACACACACAACGTGTAGCACACAAACATGCACGCATGCATGCATGTACACATACATGGACTTCCCAGTCTTCTCAGTTAAAATTCAGCTTGTAGTAACTAAAGAAAATTTATAATGCTCTATATTTTATAGATTTTAAAAATACTTGCACTTTAAGAGAAAACTTTTCATGTCTGAAAATCCCTTCTCACGAAGGAAGTTATTTCTGATATTGGAGGTTGACAGTTTCACAGAGAAAACTTCAGGAGCACAGAGATATGCCTGACCCTCTCCACACGCACCATCTGGGGAGAATTCACCAACACAGAGGCTCAATCCCTCTGCTAAGTCAAAATCAAGTATCCCAACATCATTATTTCACAGAGAATACCCTACCTCATGTTAGGCATTCATATGTATTTTATTTGTTGAAAAGAGGAAGAAGATATAAAGGAGGGAATCATCCGAAATTACAGAGGACAGCATTTAAGTCAATATAGATATTTAAATTTAAGGTAAAATTAAATGATAATTTGAAATTATATGTGGAGTTTTATTTACTAAAGAATATTTTGGAAAGTTCAACTCCTATTTTCACTTATGTTTTCAGAGAAGGTATTTGGTCCAAATGAAGAATACCTTCAATTATTGTTCTTTTATTGCAAGCAAAAAAGGATTTATACTTCTTTTCATGAAATATGGTTGTTTGACAACAGAAGGATAAATATTTTATATTTTTAGAAACAACAGTCAGGCTACTGATATTCTTAATTAGTTTTAATAAATCTGAATGCTTCTTATCATCTACTCTTTAGCTTGTACCTGAGGAGTTGAATACCTCCGGGAAGATACGTGCTCCAGACCCGGAAATATGCAGTTCACAGAGCCCACCACCAGAGGGCAATAAAGAAGTCAAATCTTGAAACCATGGAGTGAAAATAGTGGGAGTTTAAATAAAAGCAACATTTCACAGTATGCTTTTCTGACCAACGTTATATCTAATAACTTAATGGATTGTATGTACATGGATTCTGAAAAGTCAGCAGCACACTTCACTGGTCAATTTCTATGATAAGGGGAACGTAATTGGAGTGTAGAAAAACAGTATACTTACATCTTAAAATTCCAACCCTACAGAATCTACTACTCACTATTGAAAAATGGTAAGAAGAATAGCTTTCTGTGTCTCAGTCACCATTTTCAAGAGTAGAATTTATCTTCCTATGATGCTCAAATACACAGGAAAAATGCATATCTAGGACAATGGATAAACTCTATATGACATGTGAAAATAATTATTCAAATGGAAAAAGTAAAAGATCTACAAGGAACAGTTTTATATGCATTAGTGTGGATATATACATAAAGAGGCTCTAAGAAACATAAAAATCACTTCCAGGAAGTAATTTTAGGTAGAAGAGAATTAACATGGATGAGGAAGAAAAGAGAGTTGGTTTTAAGATAGTTTCATTTACTTGTTTTTTTTGTGTGTTTATTTATTTGTTTTATTTATTTGGTCTTTGGAATATAAGGAAACAGTGGCTTTCACATCCGTATCCCAGTGGAACAAAGGGACCGAGGTCTATACTGGAGCCCAGCCATTGTTTGACTACCTTGTAATAATACTGGTGAAATACAGCCAAATCATTTGAACTACAAGCATCCTCTCTGACAATAATCTTAAGACATCAACATTATAAATTAAAGAAAGGAAAGAGAGAATACTGTTTTCTTTAGAGAGAAAATACAGATTCTGGATCAAATCAATAATGTCAGCAAACCTCACGGGTATAAAATATTCTGCTGCCTATCATTCAGATCATGCCTCTAGAAGAGGGAAACTGGGTGATAATTTCCCCAGATTTTATATTTAATTCAAATATTTTAGGTAAGAGGCATCTCTAGTAAAGCACTGTATCATTGATTTTTTCCAATAGGATAGCTCACAGGAGTTCCTCTTTCCTTCTCAAATACATATGGGGAAATGGAACTGGGTGTGGGTTAGAGGAACTATCTAAATAGAGCATAGTAATCAACAGTTTGTTTTTTAAAAATAGAAATTTCTATTTAAATTGTTTCCAGAGATAGAAACACACAGAGACAATTCCATGTGACAACAGTGGAAGAGACCAGAGTGATGCAGCTGCAAATCAAAAAATGCCAACACCAGTGATTGATGGCCACCACCAGAATCTGGTTAAGACAAAGAAGGATCCTCCCCTCGAGGCGTCAGAAAGAACATGGCCCTCTCAACACTCTGATTTTGATCTTCTGGCCTCTAGAGCTGTGATAAAATAAATTTCTGTTCTTTTAAGCTAACAAGTTTGTGGTATCTTGTTATGGTAGCCCTAGAGATAACGGTATTTGATTCCTGAGATGGCAACTGTATTCTGGCTATGTAATGACTATTCCAAGATGATCAACAGACACAAAGATAAAGAAAGGCAAAACTGAGACTAAGCCCAGTTCTTTTTATTCCCAGAAAAATAAATGATTTTTTAATTAATTTAGATCTCTTTGTCTAACCCCTCTGCTTTTCAAAAGACTATGTGCGACCAATCGAATATTAACATGTTATACTTTCCTTTTACTTCATCTCAAATTATTTCTAATTCCCCTTATGAGTTCTTACTTGACCCATGAATTATTTAGGAATATACTGTTTAATTTCCATTTGTGATTTTCAACAAATTTCTTTCTGTTAACGATTTCTTATTGCATTCTGTTGTCATCTGAGAGCACTCTTTGTATTGTTTATATCCTTTAAAATGTACTGAAATTTGTTTTATGGCCTAGCATACAGTATATCCATGTGCATTTGTAAAGAATGTATATTCTGATGCTGTTGGGTGGAATGTTTTATAGATGGCTGTTAGGTCTAGTTGATTGATAATGTTGTGCAAGTTTTTTTTTTAATTTTCTTGTTGATTTTCTGTCTGTTCTGCTATTGAAAGAAAGGTATTAAAGTATCCAACTATTATTGTAGAACTGTCTGTTTCTCTTTTCTGTTGTGTTGATTTTGCTTCATTGTATTTTGAAGTTCTGTTGTTAGGTGCATATAAGTTTATAATTATTATACATTCTAGATGGAATAATCATTTTATCATTTAAAAACGTCTTTGTCTCTAGTAAAAATTTTCGTCTTAAAACATTTTTTTTCTGATATTTTCTTAGCCACTCCAGTTCTGTTATTGTTGTCTTGTTTTGTTGTGTTGTTACTGTTATGGTATATCTATTCCAACCCTTTTACACTTCACCTATATATTTTCTTGACTCTAAAGCCTGTCACTTTCTTGTTAATGTTATATACATATATAACTGTATACTACATTCAAAAATTACATATATAATAACAAATTATGACAGACTTTGAACTGGACCTTTTTTTTTCGGTACACGGGCCTCTCACTGTTGTGGCCTCTCCCGTTGCGGAGCACAGGCTCCGGACACGCAGGCTCAGCGGCCATGGCTCACAGACCTAGCTGCTCCATGGGATTTGGAATCTTCCCAGACCCGGGCACAAACCCGTGTCCTTTACATCAGCAGGCAGACTCTCAACCACTGCACCACCAGGGAAGCCCTGAACTTCACCTTTAAATGAGTATGATTTAGACAGTAGAGCTTCCCTACCAAATGCAAATAACTCACTTGAACTCTCTTTTTTGTAAAGGACAGACCAATTCTTCCAAGGGGAATTCTTGAACTCATTAGATATGTGATATTCATTATAATTAGTTGCATTTAACACCACAGAAAGGACTTGATCAAAGGCTATTTTACTCTTTTCTTCCTCACTGGATGATTAGCTAGGTTCATTTTTAAATGAAAGATATACTCTAGATATTTCAATGTAGGGCATCTCTTCCTTTCAAATCTCAGAAAGAAAGGTGTGCTTCAGTTTCCCTGCAGAAAGCTCTAGTATCTTGCCCCCCTTTTGAAAGAGGAACGAATCCTTCTTTCTCTATTCTTCTTTGTCTTCTTCCCTTCATTAGCAATGAGCCTCTTTATCATTTTTGTCAGCCCAAAGAATAATTTTTCTCTTTCCAGGCCATTCAAAAATTGTACACTACAAAGTAAACGGAAAGAGCTTTATTTATAAAAATAAAACAGCTATGGCATTAGTTTTTAAAGAGTATAAAATTTTGATCCCTCATTCCAACAAAAAGTCTTGTTAGCATTTAGGGTTCAATGAGAGGCAATAAACAAAAATGTTTTGGTGACTCATTTGACATCTTTACTAATAGGTTTGAATTCATACTGGTGAATATCAGACATATTTGTGTTAGGCAATTAAAATTAAATTATATCTAGACATCTTTTAAATTACCATATTAACATTAACAAGTAATCTTAGAACTCATCTTGAAAGTAAAAGGTACTTTTATACTTTATAATGAAAAAATCAATAAAATGTGCCTTTATGCAGAGAAAATGTAATTATAATACCAATTAATGTTAACTGGTCACTTTTTTATTGAAGTAGAGTTGACATACAATATTATGTTAGTTTCAAGTGTTCAACATAGTGATCCAACATCTAAATACATTTGAATTGGTCACCATGATAAGTCTAGTAACCATATATCACCATACAAAATTATTACAGTATTATTGACTATATTCCTTATGTGGTAGATTGCATCCCCAAGACATTTATTTTATAACTGGAGATTTGTACCACTTAATCCCCTTCACCTATTTCTCTCAGTCCCCTATCCCCCTTCCCCTCTAGTAATCACCAGTTTGTTCTCTGTATCTACAAGTTTGTTTCTGTTTTCTTTTCTTTGCTTTATTTTTTTAGATTTCACATATAAGTGAAATCATACAGTATTTGTTCTTCTCTGTCTGACTCATTTCACTTAGCACACCTAGTACTCTAGGTCAATCCATGTTGTTGCAAGTGAAGATATTTCATTCTTTTTTAGGACTAAGTAATATTTCATTATATATATGTGTATATATACACCACATCTTCTTTATCCATTCATCTATTTATGGACACTAGTTTCTTCCATATCTTGGCTATTATAAGTAATGCTCCAATGAACAGAGGGGTGCATACAGCCTTTCTTATTAGTGTTTTTGTTTTCTTTGGATAGATACTCAGAAGTTGAATTGTTTCATCATATGGTAATTCTATTTTTAACATTTGGGGGAACCTCTGTACTGTTTTCCATAGTGGCTGCACCAATTTACATTCCCACTAACAGTGCACAAGGGTTCCCTTTTTGATGATGGCCATTCGGACAGGTGTAAGGTGATATCCCACTGTGGTTTTGATTTGCATTTCCAAGATGATTAGTGATATTGAGCATCTTTTCATGTGTCTTTTGGTCATTTGTATGTATTCCCAAAGCAATGTAACCCCGATCAAAATACCAATGGTATTTTTCACAGAATTAGAACAAATAATCCTAAAATTTGTATAGAATCATCCAAACAAACAAACAAAAAACCTCCAATAACCAAAGCTATATTGAGAAAGAAATACAAAGCTGGTGGTACGACATGCACTGATCTCAGACTATACTACAAATCTATAGTAATCAAAACAGTATGGTATTAGCATAACAACAGACACATAGGTCAGTGGAATAGAATAGAGAGCCCAGAAATGAACCCACAGTTATATGATCAATTAATCTACAACAAAGGAGGCAAGAACATACAATGAAATAAAGACAATAAATGGTGTTAGGAAAATTGGACAACTACTTGCAAAAGAGTGAAACTGAATTATTTCCTTACACTATACATAAACATAAATTTAAAATGGATTGAAGACTCACATTTAAGACCTGAAACCATAAAACCCCTAGGAAAAATACATTGACATCGATCTTAGCAATATTTTTGGGGGGTCTATCTCCTCAGGCATGGCCAACAGAAGTAAAATTAAACAAGTGTGATTATATCAAACTGAAAACCTTTTGCAGAGAGGAGAAAACCATCACAAAATGAAAAGGTAACTTACTGAAAGAAAGATTTTTTCAAATGATATATCTGATAAGGAGTTAATATCCAAATTATCTAAAGAAATCATACAATCTAATATCAAAAACCCCCAGATATTCCAATTTAAAAATGGGCAGAGAACCTGAACTGGTTACTTTTTAAAGTGTTTGATACAGTACTTAGATGCATTCTTTTTTCATTAGCCTTGAATAGCAATACTCTTAATGTCTCCGTTTATAAATGAAGAAATTAAGGAATGGAGAGATAAATGACTTGACTAAGGTACAAAGCTTATTACAAAAAAGATTATACTAAACCAGACCTCTGATTCAGATTCCTATACTTTAATCATTATGGCTTACTGCAGAAGATTAGAGACAGAATTTGACATTGAAAGCTTAGATTCCAGTTTTTAATGAGACTTCTTCACCATGCCTTTATGTCTAAGGGAAAAAAATTCTGGTCTGTACTGCCATTAATGATAATACTGCTTTAGAGAAATGTTCTGGAGGGAAAGGATATTATTCAAATTTATTTTTAAAGTTTTTTTTTGGTTTGACTTTGTTTCTTAATTTTCTCATGCTAGGATGGGAGGGCAAACCAAACCTAAACTAACAATACCAACTATATGTGTGTGCGTGTGAGTGTGCCTGTACTTATAAGTATGAAAATACAACTTACAAGAAAAGGCAAGGCCAGAATCTATAAGGCTAAGGATTTCGACTTTATCTTAGATGCAAGAGAAAGCAATTAAATGAAAAGATAGTTGTGTAGATACTAGGCTGTTCAAGTAGAGCAAAGGAGAAATGGTAGTGGCTAAGATGGTGGCAATGAAGATGAAGAGAAACATTATGTATGTGATGAGAGAGAGAGAGAGAGAGAGAGAGAGGGAGAGAGAGATGAGATTCCAGAGGACCTAATGATGCAGTCTATGCAGAAAGTGAAGAAAAGGAAGGAACTGAGGGTCATTCCCAGGTTTTTGCACTGAGTTAGTTTTTGTGTGAATCATGGCACCATTCACTGAGGAAGAAAAGATTTGCAGGATGGGACAGTTTGGAAGAAGGAATAATTGAAGTTTCATTTTAGACATCTTAGTTGTAGAGACGTCAAGCAGGGTTCCTCATATTTCTCCAATGAAAAGAATCACCTGGGGATCTTATTGCACATATGGATTATCACCTTTTCTGCTAGAACTTCTGGTTTAGTAGTCTGAGTTGAACACAAAGTACTGGATTTTCTCACACTGCAGAAGAAAAAAAACACACTGAAGGAGGTGGGAAAGAGCTAACCTAAGTAACTTTGGGAAACAGTATTTTAATATACTGTAATTAACCATGCACAATAGATACTGAAAAGCTAAAGACAAAAAGAAATGTACACAAATATTGAACTTGTTAGTAAATTTATTTTTCACATGTGTACAGGTTAATGATTTTTAAATATTTTATGTGTATTCCAGAATTGAGCAAATGACTAAATAGACTGCAAATAATGAGAATCAGGTTTCTAATTGTTAAAGAGTGACAAATAAGGAAAGGGTAAGGGAGGCTAGAATAAACCCTGTGGTGTTGGATTGGAATCAAGGTATCAATTTGAATTCATATATCAATTTGAAGTTATATATATATGTAGGTAGACAGATGATAGATAAGGTGTGTGTGTGCACACGTGTGTGTGTATACACACACACCCAGATAGATAATATGAAAATAGAGATACTTGTATATTTTTATGTATTCGTATATATATTTTTAGCTCTCTCTGCTGAAAACACAATGAGGTAGCTTGGATAGTGATAAATCCACCTCATACCAAGATTCTGGTTTCTGAATACCATTATTAATGCAAGGAACAAGAACTCCATGGAGAAATGACTGATTCAAGGCTGAGACAGAGGAAAGTAAAAGATGGGTCTGGAGCATTTTGTGGTGTCAGAAAGTAAGATATTACTCCAAAAATTGTATGGCCATGTAGGAAAAATATAGGAGACAGCTGGAAGGAGTACCAGTGACCAAATATGGAACACTTTGAGAAACAAAACTATTAATGATAGTAATAAATTTTAACCCGTAGAATAAAATAAATATCCACAAGTTCACACTGATGTATGTATATATATGAACAAATAACCAGATAAATACATAAATGAACGAGAAGAACAGCTCTTTCTTATACTCAAATTATAGTTAATAAATGTAGAGGGAATGATGGGAATAGAAAATGAACAATCATCAAACACCACAGTAACTGGTGGAGTCAAAAATTATTGATGGATGCTAAAATTAGTATGGGAAAATTAAACAAGAAGCAGAATATTTGAACAATCTCAAATAATTACAAAGGGAAAAATAGTGATTTTGCAGCTATCATTATAACTAAGTCATCAAAGTTAGCATCCCCAGTAGTGAGACATACAGATTTGTTTGTAGCTCTAATATGTACTGAAAATGCCATAATATCTCTCCTGAAGTGTTCTTGTCAAGAAATTCATATCCTCAGTCTAACCATGAGAAAATATCAAACAAACCCGATTTGAGAAAAATTCTACAAAATGACTGGATAAGATTTTCCATTAGTTCAAGGTCATAACAGACAAAAAAAGACTGAGGAACTATCCTAGATTAGAGAAGAATGGGGAGATATGACAAGCAAATGCAATAAGGGATCCTAGATTTGAATCTGGACCACAAGACAATAGGCAATATTTGAATACGAGTCTATAAATCATTAGTAGCATTGTGACAATGTAAACTTTCTGCTTTCAATAATTATACTCTAGTAATATAAAATGTTAACAATTGGGGAAGCTGAGTAAAGGGTATATGGGAACTCATACTGCTATGTTTAAAGTTTTTTGATAAATAAGATTTGATAACACAGTTTTATAAAAACTTAGTTTGGACATTTCTGAACCTCTTTTTTGTTTCCTTATGGAAGAAAGTTGCTTGTTTAGGGATAATACTAATTCAATGGGGGTAAGATTTACACAGGACCAACCCTAACATTCATAGTGTGTGGCACAGGAAACAACTTTGAATGGCCATTTCAAGGAACAATATACTTAAGTGTATACAATGAGTAAAATGGATGAACTACACAAATTAATGAGTTGAAAAACCATAGAATCATAGAATTTTCTCACTGTAAAGGCTCTTACTTTCATAACTTTTCATAACTTTTCAGTTCCTATGGGTAAATACCAAAGAGCATGATTACTCGATCACTGTATGGTAAACTGTATCACTGATCACTGTATGGTACGTTTACTTTGTAAGCAACTGCCATGTATCCCGCTAGCCACAAATGAGAATTCCAATTGTTCTGCATTATCACCAACTTCGGTATTTCAGTTTTGGGATTTTAGCCATTTAAATAGGTGTGTAGTGGTATCTCATTATTGTTCTAATTCAAAATTCACTGATGACATGGAATGTGTAGCATCTTTTCATATGCTTATTTGCCATGTGTCTATTTTCTTTGTTTAACCATAGTAGTTTTGTTGTTTTTTTTAACCAAGGCCTGCTAACTCTTGTCCTCCTATGTCTATTTATGTTGTCTTTTTTCTTTCTTTCTTCTTTTTTTGAACATTTGATCATTTAGTCTTTTTCCTGGTTATGTCCAATTATTTTTTATACTAAAATTGGGCTTAAATTATTTTACGAAACTATAAAGATACCTCCACATTCTGGATGTTGTTATCTTTCTCTTGAAAAGATTTACTTTGGCCCATGGCAGACAGTTACTATAGGGACTGGTAACCTTAGTCCATTCTCAGTTTGAGCTCATTCAAAGCCGTTTTTCAGTCTGTGTGAAGGTTGGTCTATTTCTGTCTTGTCCTTCCTCTATGGGTGTTGCCCTTTGGGATTACCATGTGAATGTTTGGATTCTCCCTATTCCCAACTACCCTTGTATTTGTTAGGCTTTAAATGTAATGGTTCCCGCAGCCCTGTGAGACTAAAGATACACTTAGCTTATCATTCCATTAGTTGTTGCCTTTAGCTTGAGCTGTTGCCCATTGGCTTCTGTGGTTACAGTCTTTTGAACTCTTTGGCTTTTCAGCTCCTAGGCTGTATGAGCTGAATCAGCAAATGCCCCAAGGACAAAAGCTGCACCAAGTGTCAAGCTTGCGTCTGTGTTTCCCTTCTCTCCACAACTTGGCCCACATGTCTTGGTGTCTCTCTAACATTCAGATGCCAGCGAACAGATGTTTTCTTACTTTATCCAGCTTTTCTAAAATTTCTTTAGACTTCGCCTGATCTTATGTTATTATTGAACTATCATCTCAATTACCCCAGGAAGAAAATTTACAATTTTATGTTTTATTTTTTTATTTTCTATATTACCTCAGTTTCTGTAGAGACCTTTTACCTCACTGTTCGGTCTAGTTCCTGTGTTAGCAGCAAGATGGAGATAAGGTGGAGGCTAAGAATACTGGGGGGAAATCACTGATGAATGATATGTCTCGTTCTTTTTGTTTTTTCCTCTCCTTATTTATTACTCTGGCAGCCTACACCTGCCTTTCTTTATTTGACCCAGTTGCCCAAATAAGAAACCCACTCTGGTAAAGACCTGACTTTACTCTCATCAATGTCTGCATGTTAGGATTAGCTAGATGATGAACACCATGCCAGAGTTCTTTGTGTGAGACTTTTGCAGACTTTTGTTAGCCCTTTAGTTTGCCTCTTGCAAACACTGCTCAGATTGTTGAGGTTTTCTAAGATTCTGTAGGTCAAACCTCTCTACCTGCATACCAGATGAGCCCTTCTCTCTTTCCTGACTTCACTTGTGGGAGGTTAGCCCTCGGTTCTTCTTTTTCCCCATCCAATCATAATTGTTCATGAATTCCACAAGGCCCTCAAAATATCTGTCGTCCCTTTCTCTCTTCTCTTTTTTATCAACACTGTTAAATATTAACCATATATTTGCATACCTCTTTCTTACTTACAGTGGAATATTGGAAGGCTCGATCATTAAGTGTGAACCCCACCAAATTAGGACTCATACAACACTCTCCTCCAGGCCAAAACTTTTGATATCCACTGGTTTTTTTTTATACTATCTTATATGTATCTAAATTTGTAATGATTTAGTTAATTCCTGAGTTACGTGACAATAAGAAATCAGTCAAATTAGCACTACAGAAGTGCAGCTTAGACCTAGGGACCAGAACCAAGGACCACAAAAACCTGTTAACCAACAAGTTTCACTTGTACTTCATGTTTAACAACTGCTGAGGGTGAATGGGAAGTGAGGGAAAAAGAGTTTAACTTCATATCACAGAAACTTGCACTAAAATGAAGAGGAAAATGACCCAGTTCCTGGTTCAAGTCACTGTAATCTGCTTCAATAAATAATAACAGCACACAAGGAAAACAAACACTATATGATAGGAACAATGGATAATTAATTACCAGATCAGGGAGGACAGATTACACTTGCTATGGGATTTCATTAAAGAAGGATTCCAAAAAGTACTGGCTTCTTCTGAGAAGACTTCTCAGAACAGGTAGCATTTAAACTGAGTCTTGAACAAGTATATAGAGGGTAGGGAACAGGCCTTCCGGGCAGGGAACAGGCACAGTGTCAGGAATGGCACAAAGGCCTTATGGAATAGGGGACAAAACTGGCTGAACACAGGAGTGCTACGTGTTGGGGAATATGGGGGAAGGCTGGCTGAGGTTGGTTAAATGAAACATAATTAGATGGAAGAGAAAGTAGGTGGAAAGACACATGGAAGACTGTGGAAAGCCCCTGAAGATGGAGGTCAGCATAATAATATGAAGAACTCAGTGGTACTTTGACACTGTATGAATGTCTAGGTTTAAAAAATCAGGAAAACACAATAAAAGAATAAACTACCGATATAATGATATGTAATCAGAGGCCAGATACCAAAGAATACACACTGTGTGTTTCCACGTATGTCATATATGGTGATAGATAGAGGTCAGCTTAGGTGTTGCCCTGGGAGAGTATGGAACAGAAAGAAGTAACAGAGAACCGTGTAGGCTGTTAGAAATATTTTATAATATCTTGATCTGGTGTTGGATACATGGGTGCATAGAGATGTAAAAATTCAGTTATTAGCAATGTAGTTAACCTACTAGAGTTTTTTTTTAATGTATGCGTACATTAAAAAAAAACTCTAGTAGGTTAATTAGCCTGTCAGTTGTATGAAGTAAACTTTGGTCAAGGAATAGCCAAGGTAGTAATGCAGTAATAAGTTATAAATGTACTCACTGTGCTCTAGAATGTCACAATTGGAATACAAGAAATATGTGTAAGAAAAAAGACAAGTATTGAATATTGATGGTTGGATGAGCTGAATAAGTTAGATCACTCTACTTTCAATTTAAGAACTTGGCCAGTGTTTGGATACTTTGAACAAAGAAAAAAAAAGAAATACAATTTTTATTACGCATATGCTATGTATCAATCCCTGACTTATATTTTGACACATATAAACATGGGAAATATTGCACCTTGTAACTGAGACAATGAAGATGAGTGAGGTAGCTGGTTTTGACACTAGAGGCTGAGAAAACCATCAGCTCATAATCGGAAGAAGTCTGAAGTCGGAGGAAAAGAATCAAGAGGAAATAGTGGTTAAGTGCCAGGAGCTTCTGGAAACTACATCAGAGATGAAGACTCCAGGATTGTTGAGCTTTCTAAGAGTCCCAATAACTCAGGTAAAAACAGAGGGCTTAAAACTGAATCCTGGGGATATATGGATGCATATAGCTGATTCACTTTGTTATACAGCAGAAACTAACACCACACTGTAAAGCAATTATACTCCAATAAAGATGTAAAAAAAAAACAAAAAAAACTGACTCCTGCAAAGTAACAATTGTTAGGACAAACAGTAAAGAATTATAAGAAAAATAATCACATGCCTGTCCCAACAGAGAAATAGCCTAAGCTCCATCTCACCATTTCTCCGATTGGCCTTTCACAAAATACAGTCCCATCAGCTGAATATAGGTTTGTCAAGTAACTGTAAGACTGAATTAAACAAAAATAAATCAATTCCTTCCTCCAAAACTTTTCAGAGTATGTAATGTAACAAAGTGAAACTTGAATTTCATGTCGGGATGTAGAGTACGGCTCTTCCCAAATGCTTCTGTCTTGTAACTACATTAACATCATCTAAAACCAGTGTTCTGCAGGACAGAGATTGTGAAACGCTGCTCTCATCATGTAAGATATCAAGTCTTTCTGAAAATCCATTCTTCCTTCTGCCCTTTCTCGTGTTGTCCCTGTCACCTGGAATGTCTGTCCTAAGCTCCACCTGCCAAAACCCTACCCATTTTTAGGATCCAAGAGATAATAAAAGGCTTACATTACTGAAAGGCAGAGAAAGAAATCCCTTCCTAGGGATCTACATTTCCTTCCTAGGGAAAAGAAAAATTGTAAAGTATACCACAGTGACCTTAAGTCTATGAATGTAACTATGTTGTGTTACTTTGAGTTCTGTAAAAATCAATGTGCTACAATATACATGGATATGAATGTTTGATCTCTTACAAGTAGAACTTGCTGATAACTTTCATCATGAGCGAGGTTAATGATTAAGGGAGCCACTGTATTTGGCTCAGCCCTTATAACTAGGGAATATTAAAATTGGAAAGGTCCCTAGATATTAGCAAATCTATCCACCTCATATTCTAAGTAAGGAAACTGAGACCTTCATAGATTGGATATTTATATTAACAAAGGAAAAGGATATAAGATTGGCAGAACTACCTTTTAGATTAAGAATTTTGAGATTTTTATAGACTACTAGGACATTATGTCCACTGATACTGAGACAATGTGTTTCTTAGTCATCATTTTCTATTGCACTGACCAAGCGAGGTGGCAGTCAGTAGTTGTACAAAGGGAAAAAGAAAACTTTAGGAACTCCCAATTTATATATGCAGGGAAATTCATCATTCATGTATTTAAGCTAACTGGATGCAGTTTATCAGCTACATTGAGGAATGGTGAAGTGAAGTGTCTATACAATTAACATGTTAGTTTGTGTCATGAACTCCCTGTTGTTCAAGTGAGTTAACGGTTAGCACTCAACTAGGCACTTAAGAGTCCATTATAAATCTGGACTAAACGTTTATCTGTGGCATCTTTATTCTTCTTTGGTGCCCTTAGGCAGAATTAGCCCTCTTATGTTTTTTTTTTTTTTTTTTTTTTTTTAATTTTTTGCCTTATAACAAATTTAATCAGTTATACATATACATATGTTTCCATATCCCCTCCCTTTTGCGTCTCCCTCCCACCCTCCCTATCCCACCCCTCCAGGCGGTCACAAAGCACCAAGCTGATCTCCCTGTGCTATGCGGCTGCTTCCCACTAGCTATCTACCTTACGTTTGGTAGTGTATATATGTCCATGCCGCTCTTTCACTTTGTCACAGCTTGCCCTTCCCCCTCCCCATATCCTCAAGTCCATTCTCTAGTAGGTCTGTGTCTTTATTCCTGTCTTACCCCTATGTTCTTCATGACATTTTTTTTTTCTTAAATTCCATATATATGTGTTAGCATACAGTATTTGTCTTTCTCTTTCTGACTTACTTCACTCTGTATGACAGACTCTAGGTCTATCCACCTCATTACAAATAGCTCAGTTTCGTTTCTTTTTATGGCTGAGTAATATTCCATTGTATATATGTGCCACATCTTCTTTATCCATTCATCCGATGATGGACACTTAGGTTGTTTCCATCTCCGGGCTATTGTAAATAGGGCTGCTATGAACATTTTGGTACATGTCTCTTTTTGAATTATGGTTTTCTCGGGGTATATGCCCAGTAGTGGGATTGCTGGGTCATATGGTAGTTCTATTTGTAGTGTTTTAAGGAACCTCCATACCGTTCTCCATAGCGGCTGTACCAATTCACATTCCCACCAGCAGTGCAAGAGTGTTCCCTTTTTTCCACACCCTCTCCAGCATTTATTGTGTCTAGATTTTTTGATGATGGCCATTCTGACTGGTGTGAGATGATATCTCATTGTAGTTTTGATTTGCATTTCTCTAATGAGTAAAGATGTTGAGCATCCTTTCATGTGTTTGTTGGCAGTCTGTATATCTTCTGTGGAGAAATGTCTATTTAGGTCTTCTGCCCATTTTTGGATTGGGTTGTTTGTTTTTTTGTTATTGAGCTGCATGAGCTGTTTATAAATTTTGGAGATTAATCCTTTGTCAGTTGCTTCATTTGCAAATATTTTCTCCCATTCTGAGGGTTGTCTTTTGGTCTTGTTTATGGTTTCCTTTGCTGTGCAAAAGCTTTTAAGTTTCATTAGGTCCCATGTGTTTATTTTTGTCTTTATTTCCATTTCTCTAGGAGGTGGGTCAAAAAGGATCTTGCTGTGATTTATGTCATAGAGTGTTCTGCCTATGTTTTCCTCTAAGAGTTTGATAGTGTCTGGCCTTACATTTAGGTCTTTAATCCATTTTGAGCTTATTTTTGTGTATGGTGTTAGGGAGTGATCTAATCTCATACTTTTACATGTCCCTATCCAGTTTTCCCAGCACCACTTATTGAAGAGACTGTCCTTTCTCCACTGTACATTCCTGCCTCCTTTATCAAAGATAAGGTGACCATATGTCCATGGGTTTAACTCTGGGCTTTCTATCCTGTTCCATTGATCTATCTTTCTGTTTTTGTGCCAGTACCATACTGTCTTGATTACTGTAGCTTTGTAGTATAGTCTGAAGTCAGGGAGCCTGATTCCTCCAGCTCCATTTTTCGTTCTCAAGATTGCTTTGGCTATTCGGGGTCTTTTGTGTTTCCATACAAATTGTGAAATTTTTTGTTCTAGTTCTGTGAAAAATGCCAGTGGTAGTTTGATAGGGATTGCATTGAATCTGTAGATTGCTTTGGGTAGTAGAGTCATTTTCACAATGTTGATTCTTCCAATCCAAGAACATGGTATATCTCTCCATCTATTTGTATCATCTTTAATTTCTTTCATCAGTGTCTTATAATTTTCTGCATACAGGTCTTTTGTCTCCTTAGGTAGGTTTATTCCTAGATATTTTATTCTTTTTGTTGCAATGGTAAATGGGAGTGTTTCCTTGATTTCACTTTCAGATTTTTCATCATTAGTATATAGGAATGCCAGAGATTTCTGTGCATTAATTTTGTATCCTGCAACTTGACCAAATTCATTGATTAACTCTAGTAGTTTTCTGGTAGCATCTTTAGGATTCTCTATGTATAGTATCATGTCATCTGCAAACAGTGACAGCTTTACTTCTTCTTTTCCGATTTGGATTCCTTTTATTTCCTTTTCTTCTCTGATTGCTGTGGCTAAAACTTCCAAAACTATGTTGAATAAGAGTGGTGAGAGTGGGCAACCTTGTCTTGTTCCTGATCTTAGTGGAAATGGTTTCAGTTTTTCACCATTGAGGACGATGCTGGCTGTGGGTTTGTCATATATGGCCTTTATTATGTTGAGGAAAGTTCCCTCTATGCCTAATTTCTGCAGGGTTTTTATCATAAATGGGTGTTGAATTTTGTCGAAAGCTTTCTCTGCATCTATTGAGATGATCATATGGTTTTTCTCCTTCAATTTGTTAATATGGTGTATCACGTTGATTGATTTGCGTATATTGAAGAATCCTTGCATTCCTGGAATAAACCCCACTTGATCATGGTGTATGATCCTTTTAATGTGCTGTTGGATTCTGTTTGCTAGTATTTTGTTGAGGATTTTTGCATCTATGTTCATCAGTGATATTGGCCTGTAGTTTTCTTTCTTTGTGACATCCTTGTCTGGTTTTGGTATCAAGGTGATGGTGGCCTCGTAGAATGAGTTTGGGAGTGTTCCTCCCTCTGCTATATTTTGGAAGAGTTTGAGAAGGATAGGTGTTAGCTCTTCTCTAAATGCTTGATAGAATTCGCCTGTGAAGCCATCTGGTCCTGGGCTTTTGTTTGTTGGAAGATTTTTTATCACGGTTTCAATTTCAGTGCTTGTGATTGGTCTGTTCATATTTTCTATTTCTTCCTGATTCAGTCTTGGCAGGTTGTGCATTTCTAAGAATTTGTCCATTTCTTCCAGGTTGTCCATTTTATTGGCATAGAGTTGCTTATAGTAATCTCTCATGATCTTTTGTATTTCTGCAGTGTCAGTTGTTACTTCTCCTTTTTCATTTCTAATTCTATTGATTTGAGTCTTCTCCCTTTTTTTCTTGATGAGTCTGGCTAATGGTTTATCAATTTTGTTTATCTTCTCAAAGAACCAGCTTTTAGTTTTATTGATCTTTGCTATCGTTTCCTTCATTTCTTTTTCATTTATTTCTGATCTGATTTTTATGATTTCTTTCCTTCTGCTAACTTTGGGATGTTTTTGTTCTTCTTTCTCTAATTGCTTTAGGTGCAAGGTTAGGTTGTTTATTCGAGATGTTTCCTGTTTCTTAAGGTGGGATTGTATTGCTATAAACTTCCCTCTTAGAACTGCTTTTGCTGCATCCCATAGGTTTTGGGTCGTCGTGTCTCCATTGTCATTTGTTTCTAGGTATTTTTTAATTTCCTCTTTGATTTCTTCAGTGACCACTTCGTTATTAAGTAGAGTATTGTTTATCCTCCATGTGTTTGTATTTTTTACAGCTCTTTTCCTGTAATTGATATCTAGTCTCATAGCATTGTGGTCGGAAAAGATACTTGATACAATTTCAATTTTCTTAAATTTACCAAGGCTTGATTTGTGACCCAAGATATGATCTATCCTGGAGAATGTTCCATGAGCACTTGAGAAAAATGTGTATTCTGTTGTTTTTGGATGGAATGTCCTATAAATATCAATTAAGTCCATCTTGTTTAATGTATCATTTAAAGCTTGTGTTTCCTTATTTATTTTCATTTTGGATGATCTGTCCATTGGTGAAAGTGGGGTGTTAAAGTCCCCTACTATGAGTGTGTTACTGTCGATTTCTCCTTTTATGGCTGTTAGTATTTGCCTTATGTATTGAGGTGCTCCTGTGTTTGGTGCATAAATATTTACAATTGTTATATCTTCTTCTTGGATCGATCCCTTGATCATTATGTAGTGTCCTTCTTTGTCTCTTCTAGTAGTCTTTACTTTAAAGTCTATTTTGTCTGATATGAGAATTGCTACTCCAGCTTTCTTTTGATTTCCATTTGCATGGAATATCTTTTTCCATCCCCTTACTTTCAGTCTGTATGTGTCTCTAGCTCTGAAGTGGGTCTCTTGTAGACAGCATATATATGGGTCTTGTTTTTGTATCCATTCAGCCAATCTGTGTCTTTTGGTGGGAGCATTTAGTCCATTTACATTTAAGGTAATTATTGATATGTATGTTCCTGTTCCCATTTTCTTAATTGTTTTTGGTTCGTTATTGTAGGTCTTTTACTTCTGTTGTGTTTCTTGCCTAGAGAAGTTCCTTTAGCATTTGTTGTAAAGCTGGTTTGGTGGTACTGAACTCTCTCAGCTTTTGCTTGTCTGTAAACGTTTTAATTTCTCCATCAAATCTGAATGAGATCCTTGCTGGGTAGAGTAATCTTGGTTGCAGGTTTTTCTCCTTCATCACTTTAATTATGTCCTGCCACTCCCTTCTGGCTTGTAGAGTTTCTGCTGAGAGATCAGCTGTTATCCTGATGGGGATTCCCTTGTGTGTTATTTGTTGTTTTTGCCTTGCTGCTTTTAATATGATTTCTTTGTGTTTAATTTTTGACAGTTTGATTAATATGTGTCTTGGCGTATTTCTCCTTGGATTTATTCTGTATGGGACTCTCTGTGCCTCCTGGACTTGATTAACTATTTCCTTTCCCATATTAGGGAAGTTTTCAACTATAATCTCTTCAAATATTTTCTCAGTCCCTTTCTTTTTCTCTTCTTCTTCTGGAACCCCTATAATTCGAATGTTGGTGCGTTTAATGTTGTCCCAGAGGTCTCTGAGACTGTCCTCTGTTCGTTTCATTCTTTTTTCTTTATTTTGCTCTGCAGCAGTTATTTCCACTATTTTATCTTCCACCTCACTTATCCGTTCTTCTGCCTCAGTTATTCTGCTATTGATCTCATCTAGAGTATTTTTTATTTCATGTATTGTGTTTTTAATCGATGCTTGATTCATCTTTAGTTCTTCTAGGTCCTTGTTAACTGTTTCTTGCATTTTGTCTATTCTATTTCCAAGATTTTGGATCTGGGAAATAGAATCTTGGATCATCTTTACCATCATTATTCTGAATTCTTTTTCAGGTAGACTGCCTATTACCTCTTCATTTGTTAGATCTGGTGGGTTTTTATCTTGCTCCTTCTCCTGCTGTGTGTTTTTCTGTCTTCTCATTTTGCTTATGTTACTGTGTTTGGGGTCTCCTTTTTGCTGGCTGCAGGTTCGTAGTTCCCGTTGTTTTTGGTGTTTGTCCCCCGTGGCTAAGGTTGGTTTAGTGGGTTGTGTAGGCTTCCTGGTGGAGGGGACTAGTGCCTGTGTTCTGGTGGATGAGGCTGGATCTTGTCTTTCTGGTGGGCAGGTCCACGTCTGGTGGTGTGTTTTGAGGTGTCTGCAGACTTTTTATGAGTTTAGGCCACCTCTCTGCTAATCGGTGGCGTTGTGTTCCTGTCTTGCTAGTTGTTTGGCTTAGGGTGTCCAGCACTGTAGCTTGCTGGTCGTTGAGTGAAGCTGGGTGCTGGTGTTGAGATGGAGATCTCTGGAAGATTTTTGCCGTTTGATATTATGTGGAGCTGGGAGGTCTCTTGTGGACCAGTGTCCTGAAGTTGGCTCTCCCACCTCAGAGGCACAGCACTAACTCCGGGCTCCTCAATTTGGGATGATGTGTTGTCTATTCATGTATTCCACAGATGCAGGGTACAACAAGTTGATTGTGGAGCTTTAATCCACTGCTTCTGAGGCTGCTGGGAGAGGTTTCCCTTTCTCTTCTTTGTTCTCACAGCTCCTGGGTCTCAGCTTTGGATTTGGCCCCGCCTCTGCGTGTAGGTCGCCGGAGGGCGTCTGTTCTTCGCTCAGGCAGGACAGGGTTAAAGGAGCAGCCTCTTTGGGGACTCTGGCTCACTCAGGCCGGGCGGGAGGGAGGGGCACGGAGTGCGGGGCGAGCCTGCAGCGGCAAAGGTCGGCGTGACGTTGCACCAGCCCGAGGCGCGCCGTGCGTTCTCCCAGGGAAGCCGCCCCTGGATCCCGGGACCCCGGCAGTGGTGGGCTGCACAGGCTCCCGGAAGGGCGGTGTGGGCAGTGACCTGCGCTCGCACACAGGCTTCTTGGCGGCGGCAGCAGCAGCCCCAGCGTCCCACGCCCGTCTCTGGGCTCCGCGCTTTCAGTCGCGACTCGCGCCCGTCTGTGGAGCCCTTTTAATCAGCGCTCTTAATCCCCTCTCCTCGCGCACCAGGAAACCAAGAGGGAAGAAAAAGTCTCTTGCCTCTTCGGCAGCTCCAGAGTTTTCCCGGACTCCCTCCCGGCTAGCTGTGGCACATTAGCCCCCTTCAGGCTGAGTTCTCGCCGCCAGCCCCAGTCCTCTCCCTGCGCTCTGACCGAAGCCCGAGCCTCAGCTTCCAGCGCTGCGCGCCCCGGCGGGCGAGCAGACAAGCCTCTCGGGCTGGTGAGTGCCGCTCGGCACTGATCCTCTGTGTGGGGATCTCTCCGCTTTGCCCTACCCAGGTATGTGGGGAGTTTCTTGCCTTTTGGGAGGTCTGGGGTCTTCTGCCAGCGTTCAGTAGGTGTTCTGTAGGAGTTGTTCCACGTATAGCTGTATTTCTGGTGTATCCGTGGGGAGGAAGGTGATCTCCGCGTCTTACTCTTCCGCCATCTTACCCGGAAGTCTCCCCTCTTATGTTTTGGTAAATTCAAGTATTAAACAGGGCTAAGGTTTCACAAGTTCTTTGGCCTAAACATGGGGGTAAGGGAGACCAATGAGCTGGAGTACTTCTAGACTTAAGAATGGTCAGATTGAGGAAGAAGAGTCTTATGCCAGAGGTGAAAGAAGACTGATTATAATTACCTATTTTTAAAAATTCCAACCCTTTTCAATGTTCTAAAGTGATCAGGAAGTACATGGGTATGCTAGGAAGTAAGGGACTCAAGCAACAATATTCTCTAAGAGTTTGTGGATGGCAATGAAGAGGAAAGGAAGATAGAGACAATCCTAGAAAAGGTTTTGGTTGGCCATAATAATGAAGTCAGAAGGAGAAGAAGAAGAAGAAGAATGACACACGCAATGGGAAAGAGAAAGCAAGAATAGAGAAGCAAAAGGGAGAGTAGAAAAATGAGACAAATTTGGAGAAGGAAATGAGGAAGAAAACTGGGTAAAAGAAGGAAGCACTGATGGTAGACCACTTGACACTCAAACATTAACACGATGCACATTTAAGATGTGTCATCCATGGCCATGGTCATTACCCTCAAATAGTTTACAGTACACGTTTCAGAGACATTTATAAATTGAAAATGCCATTAAAATAAGTGCCAGGGTATAAGTATTCATGGAATTGTATGGGAGAATAAAAAGTCCCCCGTCAAAGAGCCTTCTGAGACATCGGAAAAAAAGGAAAAACCTAAAAAGCATAAGACTCTTCCTATTTTCATTTCCAGTGATACATCCCAATCTTGATGATCAATCAGCGATTTAAATATCAACTATAAACACAGTATTTTATGAGCTGCTATGCAGTATACTATACTAGAGCAATAGAACAGAGAGGACCTCAAACCCTCTGTTCCCTCAAATTGAAAGGCACGCTTCCTGGCCCCTCCAGACCACTACTGGACACAAGGAACACACACTAATGTTTCAGGACCCCAACCAGCAGTCACCTGCTTTGTGATTACTTCCATGACACACCCTAACACCACTGACTTTCCTGCTCCTACGGGACATGACATATATTTCCTATTTTAACACATACCACAGTGCATTATGATTGCAGGTAGATGTTCTAACAACTTGAAAGAGAATGATGACTTTTTTTCTCTTTACATCTTGTTATTTCCCCACTCATAATATTTCTTGAAGAGAAACCATAAAAATATAAACAAACACAAAAAACAGACAATATACAAAACGTGTGCTTTGCACCTTAACACAAACTTAAGTAAAATTAATTCTGACAGTATCCGGCATGACAAACTTCCATGGTACAAATGAGAATGGACCAAGGTTTGAGCAGGTACAGGAGACAATACAGGCATGAACAACACCAAGGAAAGGTAGACAGGAAGTAACATGGTGTGTAGGAAATCACAAGACCAGCCTGATGGGAAGAGACTTAAACAAGACTGAAACTCACTTTCTAAACCTCCATCTCCAACTGGACAATTCACAAGACACAGGTGCACCAAAGTGGCCCAATATTCAATCCCTTTAATGGCGAGGAACAGTTTAAAATTTTATAAATTTAGTTTGCCCAAAAGCAACTATCACATGTTGGCAGGACACAATGAAGGCTTACCTCTGTTAACATAGTTAAGTCTCTCTCTCACAACTAGCCCACTTGGATCCACGTTCCTTAGCACACCCGACGCACTTACACAGCATTGATGAGCTTTTACGCAACTGGAAGGTCACATCTTTATTTCTTATTGCAGGAACACAACATCTGGAAACTTTATTTCTATTGGAAGCTAAAGCAAAATTATTGTAAAATGAGTCATTTAAACCATACATTTTATCACCGTTAAAAAGCATCTGCTCTGTGCTAAGGATTAGAAATGATTCCTGTCCTTAAAGCCTCATTAAGGACGAAGATCTATAAACTCAAAATTTCAATCACATGAGATAAAGAACCATAACCTTTAAGCACAGAAGTGCCTATGGAGGCCAAAAGTTATATCTAAGTGATGGCTTCATGATAACCCTGAAGTACAGTCTAGAAAGATGAGGCTATGCAGAGTTGGAGTAGGAGGTGCATTAACTGCAGAGGAAACATCTGTGAAAAGACACTCGAGCCTGACACCTGCTGGGCACTGTAAATACTGCAGGTGGGGATGACTAAAGACCAGGGGTCCAAGTGTGAGAAGAGACAGAAATAAAAATAGACATGTTGGCCCAAGCAAGCCTGGGAGAGAGCATGGCTTGTATCCCACAGGTGATGAGGCCTGGGGCTACCACTGGCTGAGTAAGGGTGCCTCCGCTGATTAGAAAAAGGCTCCCCGCTGCTGAAGGACCAATTAGACAAAGGGAGTGATCACAAAAAGCTCCCCTTCCTCAGGGCCAAAGAGCCCCAGGAGGCTTGGCAAAGCACAGTTCAGATTACAGGCCTCTGTGCAGAGCACATGCTGGGCGGCTAGTATGCACTAACTCTGTGTGGGCAAGCCATTAGCAGCATTATTTTAGGCATATCTTGTCATGTTAGAAGATCACTCAACCCGAGTAGGCAGATGAACTTAGAGGAACTGAGACCAGGGGCCGAGAAACCACCCAGGAGTTTCTACCATAGTCGGGGAAAAAGGTAATGTGGATGAAGAAGCAAATTTAGGAGGAGGCCAAAATTTACAAGCTAGACCCACTGGATGAAAGTCATAAAGAAAGTTCAGTGAAGGAATTCTGAAGAGAATGGGCTCTGCATTTTTCTGACAATCAATGTAAAATATTAGGCAAAATTAAGTACAGTGGCCTTTAAGGTCCCTTCCAGCTCTAATTTCTTTTGATTTCTAACTTATTACTCTGGTTAAGTAAAGTCCCTTCAGAGGTACAGAACAGTTCCTACACCTGAATGGGATGCAAAGAATAATCTGACTTCTCTTCACCAGGGGATGAGCTGAACTGTCCTTGCAGAAGAGGTAACACATGGTGAGAACCCCAGATCCTAGAAAAGGGCCAGGCACACGATAAGTATTCAGCTTTTTGAAAACAAATGAACAATCATTTCCTCTTCTACATCTTCAAACCCTTTCTCTGCTGGTTGCTTTCTTTCAGCTTATAAACTTCCTCAATATACCCACTTAAAAAGCCCTCAGACCTATGATTCTTTGGATCTTGTTGTGGGTAACCTAAGTCTCTACCATGCCTTCAAACACCTCTCCTCCCCAAAAGCCCAGATATGAACCTTGGGCCCAGACCTGTCTACCAGGCCCCTCTAAAGCACTGAAGATGAAGTAAGATCCTCTCCCCACCCCCAATCCCTTCCTACTGTGCTCTGTATCTCTCAAAAAGATGCAGCTGTAAACTGTCACCCACACTTGCTGCCCTCCCTTTTCTAACTGGTCACCAGGCCCCACCCATTCCCTCTCAGATCTGCAAAATCCAGTCCAACCTTTTATAACTTAAGTGGGAACCTTAGATTACAATTCACCCTGCACCCAATCAAGTGCCTTGCACATGGAGGTCCGAGTGAGTCTCTAAACCACAAGTCCATCTCACTGTTCTTTAGGGTTTCCCACAGTCCTCAGGATAAACATCTAAACTTCTGACAGGACAAACAAGGCCCCCTTCTCTTGGGCCCCACTAAGTTTCCAGTATCAACTCTCATTTCTTTCCCAAACCCTGAGTTCCAGTCCTATACCTTAGTTTTGCCATATTTTCTTATATTTCTCAAACTTTGACACACACTGCTCCCTCCTGCCACCCCAGGAGCTTCTACATATCCTTAGAAAGGATGGCACCTCCTCCAAGAAGCCTACCCTGAACTTTCCCTTCCAAGATTCTGTGCTCTGCAAAGGGGAAAGGTGGTGGGGGGAGGGATACATTAGGAGTTTGGGATTAACATAGACACACGACTCTATATAAAACAGATAATCCACAAGGACCTACTGCATAGCACAGGGAACTCTACTCCATAGCCTGTAACAAACTGTACGGGAAAAGAATCTGAAAAAGAATGGATATATGAATAACTAAACCACTTTGCTGTACACCTGAAACTAACACAATATTGTACATCAACTAACCTCCAATATAAAATAATAATTAAATTTAAAAAAAAGATTCTGTGCTCTGTAGCACCAGAACTCACTTCTTCCAGAGCACTGACTACTGTGCTTGTGTTTACCTGCCGCCCAGTAGAAGGGGAGATTACCTAGGGCAGAAGCATCGTCTCCAGCAGCCCTTGGTTCTGACAACTCATTCAAGTGCCAGGCTACTTTACACACATAACCTGCTTAATTAATTCTAAGAACCCACAGAAAGAGTGGTTATTAATGTCATTTTACAAGTGTGGGGATTGCAGTTCAAAAGTAACCTGCCCAGGCCACAGACAGCATAAGCCCTGGAATTCAAACCCTAAGCTGCCTTCACACCAGTGCTCTTTCCACTATATGATACGACTACTGAAAAACAGATTTTTTTTCCTGAACCCTGTTTTAATGGAAAGGAAATGAAGCTGGGATATATCCATTTCCTAATCGCTTTGGCGTGTACCAGGCAAAGTCATTCAACAGACTAGGTAACATCTGTGGAACAATTAACGATGCTCCAAACTGTCCTAAGTGTTCTACATTGTAGGGTCTACAAACATGAACACAGTGCGACCTTGTAACCTCCAGAGAGAGTGAGTCCTGTTCAGCCCATGCTACAGATGAGAACACTGAGACCTAGAAGCCTTAAGGCACTCGGCCGGGGTCACCGAGCCGGCAGGAGTCCTAGGCCACACGCCCCATCCAGCGCACACACACCCGGGCACTGGGCTCCGGTTCTAGTGCCCACCCTCCACCTTGCACCATCTAAAACCCCGCTTCGCAGCCCCCACATGAGAGCCCCTGGAAGCGGGAAGTACAAAGCTGTCTCAAACAGATGAACCAGTTTGCAGGGCAGAAGTTGAGACACTGATGTAGAGAACAAACGTATGGACACCAAGGGAGGAAAGCCGCGGGGGGGTGGGGATGGTGGTGTGCTGAGCTGGGCGAGTCGGATTGACATGTATACACTGATGTGTATAAAATTGATGACTAATAAGAACATGCTGTATAAAAAAATAAAGTAAAACTCAAAAATCAAAAAAAAAAAGAATACTGTCTACTGTCCTCCACGCCCCCTGGAACACTCACTGTAAATATCCAGGAGGTGCTTGCAGAATGAATGAATCAATGAACAAACAAGCTCACTCATTTCAAACGTGCAGTCACATGCGTAATCTGACCTTCTGAGAAGTTAAGCTTCTGGAAGGAGCCCATTTTCTTAATGTATTCAGCATCGAGTCATCACAAAACATGAACTCTTATAAAGTACTGCCCCCTCACTTCCCATGAGAGAGCAAAATTCCTCAGCAGGGAAATGGGAGGGTAGCAGACATTACCAGCAAACTTTAGGAAGGCTGCGGCTCGCTGAGCACTTCACTAGGGCCCCTGACCGCCTGCCTAGTAGTAGGACAGACACACCAGGAACGGCTGCTGACCGGCAGAAAGAGCGCCCGGCCACGCAGGCAGCATACCCCGCACCCTGCCAAGCGAGGTCTGGCCAGCAAGGTAAAGACGCTCTCTACTGCAGAACCGCCCACCACTAGAAAGCCAGGTCCTGCCAGGGCCTGGACACACGAGGCCTTCCTTACAAGGGTTACAAATCTGTGGCCTTGCTCTGCCTCGAATAAAAGACAGTGACGGGGACAACGTGACCATCTCCAGATGAACTTTCAACCTCGTTTCAAGTGCCTGGGTGCTGGGTCACCGTGGATTTCTAAACTCTTCCAATATTCAAAAATATCCATTTCTAAGATGCAGGAGGGTTGTTAAACATACACTTAGCACAGACCCCAGTCCCACTCCTGAGTATTTTCTCAAGTGAGGTAAAAACCCAAGTTCACATGGAAAACTGCCCTGGGATGTTTACAGCAGCTTTATTCCCGATCCCCTGAAAAGTGGAAACATCCCACAAGTCCTGCCACCTGCAGGCGAATGGACAAACGGAAAATGGAATACAACACAGCCAGAAAAAGGAGTGGCTTCTCATACCCGCAACAACAGGGATGACGGACTTCCCTGGTGGTCCAGTGGTTAAGACTCCGCGCTCCCAATGCAGGGGGCCCGGGGTCCATCCCTGCTCAGGGAACTAGATCCCCCACGCCGCAACTAAAACATACTGCACGCGCCAATGAAGATCCCATGTGCCGCAACTAAGACCCAGCACAGCCAAGAAAATAACTAACTAAATAAATATTTAAAACAACAACAACAAAACAAACCCGGGAGGAATCTCGCATAGGTTTTGCTGAGCCAAAGCAGCCAGAATCAAAAAGCTACATGCTGTTGTTCCGCTTATCTGACTTTCTGGAAAAGCCAAAACCTTAGGGACAGAGAGGAGATTAGTGGCCAAGAGGCTAAAGGCACCCTGGCGCCAAAGGGCAGCAAATGGGATGACAGGATTGCTCTGCCGCCTGATGGCGATCAAAACTCCTACAACTGTGCACTACAAGTGAACTATGCTTCACGGCTACTAAGGACACACAAATTATTACATTTTGAAAAATGCGCCAGCCAGCCACCCCGTGCATGACAAGTGCAGTAAGAAGGGGGGGAGGCGAGGCAAGTGGATCAGCTGGAGTTCTGAAGGTTCTCCCCACTTTCAGTTTCCCTCCCCTGGCATGTCTCTCCGCCCGGCCCACTGCTGCTCAGGCCGCCCACCCGGGCCACCCGGAGTTACCCAACCGGAAAAGCCACAGCCCAGGCTCAGCCACGCCTCCAGGCACAGGAAGGGCAAAAATAGAAAGCGCCAGTGCGCAGTGGAGGGCTGGAAACCCTCGGACCTCAGATAACTGCGGAGAACCGGGCCTCGGAGTCAACATCGGCTCCCAGGCGGTCCCAGCGTCCCAACCCCGACCCCGGTCGCGATACAGTTTCCACAAAACTGACACACACGGAGCCCGCGCGAGGGGCGGGTCGCGCGGGCTTCCCCGCCGGGTCGCCTGGAGGCCGGTCCCCCGCAAGCTGAGCGCACGAAAGGGCGCCCCACAGGCGCCGGCCCAAGGCGCCTGCTGCGCTTTCCCTCCGGACGGTGGGCTGCGGGGCCCAAGCGTAAACCCTGAGACAAGGTACACGCGCACCACGCCGCCACAGGGGACGAGAGGCCGGGCGCCCACCTGGCCGGACACCCTGCATTTCTGGAATCACCGGACTTCTGTGTAAATTTCCCTTTGGCGTGTCATTTTCCAAAGGCCACTCAAGATCAGGGGACGGAACGCCTCCTCTCCAAGTGTCCTGCCAGCCCACCCACTCAAGATCAGAGGGACAAAATGCCTAACTAAAACAAAACAAAACAGAAACACAAAAAACTGGAGAGAGGGAGGAAAGGGTGCCCTCAAAAATAAAAAAAAAAACCTAAGCACGCTGACAGCTCTAAGAATAAACTACCAGGAAACAGAATCCCTACATGTCACATCCTAAAGTACAGAAGGGCAAGCCCGCCGGCAGTCCAGGCCCGGGGGGACCGGGGTCCCCAGCCCTGCAGAGCCAACCGCAGACTGGCTCGGGCGCCCCTCGGAAGCGCGGGGTCCCCGCGGCCGAGTCGGCGCCCCCGGCCGGCGCCGGCTCCCCTCTGCCCACCCTGCGTGCGGGGGCTGGAAACGGCCGCGGAGAACCACGGCGCGGGGGGAAGGGGGGCTCCAAAGAAGGTCTGGCGACTCGAGTCGCTCCGTTTCTCGGTGGGCTCAGCGCGCGCCGTGGGGGAAGAGGGGCGGGGGTCCGGGAGGAGGGCACGGGTGGCACTTACGTAGACCTGCAGCGGCCACAGGCAGACGGCGGGCTCGGCCCCCACGAGCGACTCCAGCCTCAGCTCCAGCTTCTCCGCCATGTCTTCGCGCGCGGCCCCCGCACCGTGCTAGTCTGGTGCTTGGGGGAGGGGCGCGGCGCCGCCGGCGGGGGCGGGGCACACGGGCAGGCGGGCGGCTGAGGGGAGGGGGCCTGGCCTGGGCCTCAGCCGCCGCCGCCGCCGCGCTCCCGTCCGGCCCCCGGTTCCCTCTTTGTGGTCACAGGCCTGGGGCCTCCAGCGCTGCTGCGAACTCGGGCCGGCGTGAGGCGAGCACAGTGAGCCGGGGGCCGGGGCGAACCACTCACGGCACGCGCGGCCCACCCCGTGGACTCGCCCGCTCTCATGACGCACGCACGCACGCACGCACGCACGCACGTCTTCGGCTGCCCCCGGCCACCCCCACCGGCCCGAAGTGGGGACCCGAGGAGAGCCCTCGGGGCCTGGGGTGGCGGGTTCGACTCCCGCCCTTGACGTACCGTGACACACACACACACACACACACACACACACACACACACACACACACACACACCCTCCCCCCCAATAAGAAGACTATAATTCCTCATTAAATATGACAGCCGGCATCCCGGCTTCTGTTCACAAAAATGCCGTGTATTTAGCCTATGCTAGGCACCAGACCGCGGACGCTCAGTACTGGCAAAAAAGGAAATGCCCTGCCCTCATGGCACTGCCATTTTAATTGGAATAGTAGTGACAATGGTCAAGGGAGAAAATTAAGTGTCATCATCGCCACGGGGATGGTTAATCTCATGTGCGCACTGCGTGGGGCCCCGGCAACCACAAACATTATTCCAGATGTGGCCAGGAAGGTATTTTTCGGAAGAGATTAACACTGAAATTGGTCCATTTTGCGTAAAGGAGATTGTCAATGCCACGGCGTGGGTGGGCCTCGTCCATCAGTTGAAGGACTGGAGAGAAAAATGAGGTTCCCTAGAAAGAGGGAACTGTTCCTCCAATGGCCTTGGGACATCAGCTCTTCCCTGTGTCTCCAGCCCAGAGTCCTGCCCTGACTTGCCTGCCTCACGGTCACGAGTCAACTCCTTAAAACAAAACTATATATGTAAAAATACTGAATATACACAAGCCTATTAATTTGTATATGTGTGTATACATATTATATATGTATACACGTTTATATGTGCGTGCGTTTGTAGTATATGTGTAAGTACTATATACAGTATACATACAAGCCTATATGTGTGTGTATATATTGTATGCATGTATGTATGTGTATATATATAGTATACATATTATAAATGTGAACATGCTGTATATATACACACACCCATATATTGATATATGGGTGTGTGTATATATACAGTATAGGTACACTGTATGTATGTATGTATACAGTGTATATTTATATATAGGTGTGTATATATGTTGTATACCTGTATGTGTATACGTTGTATAGGTATTATATGTATATATGTATATACTATATATAGACACACTTGTGTATGTATTTATATGTGTATTTACATGCACATATTTACATATAGGTGTGTATGTGTGTGTATACGTTGTGTATATGTATGTGTATATATCTTATATATATGATATATGTATATATATGATGAATTTATAGATACAGTACATATATATTCTTATGCTACATGCTTTTATATGTAGGTGTATATGTGTGTCTATATGTACGTGTATGTATTGCATATATTATATATGTATGCATGCTATATATATACACACACCTAAATATCTTTGTATGTGTGTATATATGTATGATATACATGTACCTAGGTGTCTATTGCATGTTATACATATGTGTACATACTGTATATATATAAACTATGCATTTTATGTGTGTATGTATAGTGTATATGTATGTGTGTATTGTATATGTGTATATGTGTGTATACATACTGTATATATACAAACTGCATTTTATATGTGTGTATATGTGTGTGTATTGTATATACTATATGTGTATATGTCTGTATGCATACTGCATATATACACAGCTGTATATTTTTGTATGCATGTACATATGTACGTGTGTGTGTATATATACACACATAAACCCTATGGATTCTGTTTGTCTGGAGAACCCTTACTGATACGGACACTTATGACAATTGAGCACCTGCCCTTTGCCAGCCAGGGAGCCAAACACTTGTCTTTTCGGTGTCTGCCTTAAGTGTCACAAGTCCCGGGAGGGAAGGTGATGCCACTCCTACCAGTTGAGGTGCCTCAGGGTCAGAGAGGTGCACAGCGCGGGGGGCTGGAGCCTGGTGGAGCCCAGGTGGAGTTCTAGCAGCAGTACAGCCTAGCAGTCCCACTTCCCCGGGTGCTTCTCACAAAGACGCCGAGGGCGAGACTGGGTCTGAAGGAGGGGATGAGGAAGCTTCCGTGGGTCCGCAAGCCCAGACCAAGGCTGACTCGTCAAGGGTGTTAGAGGTCAGGACTGTGGTTACCCTGGGGGTGGGGTTACACAGAGCCATTCCCATTCTGAAAAAGTATCCATTCTGCTCTTGTTTGTATGTTTACCCCCCTCCCCCAAATCTTTTAAAAACAGATTCTCTTGGCTGCTGGGAGCACACACGGGGAAGTTGTGTGTGAGAGGGTGCAGTCCAGGGGACAGGGAGGATAAGACCCCCACCCTTAGGGCCAGGAGTGGCTCAGCTTTGTGAGCTAAGGATGGCCCGCGAGGTCCCAGAGAGAAGGGTCCCTACTCCGTCCCTGCTCCGTGCACCCCATTCCCAGCCTGAGAAGCCGAGAGCCACCCCCCCACACACACACCAGGGAGGAGAGCCAGTCACCCTGGCTCACAGGCTGCGGCTCCAAGACTCCTGGCACTAGGAGCTCAGCTTTCATGCCCTAGGACAGGGCCAGAGCTGTTGTCTCCGGAAACCCTCTGTCTCTCGCCCGCCCTCCCTCCCTCCCTCCTCCGCCTCTTCCCCTCCCGCTCCAGCTGGCCTGCCCTCCACCCTGCATTTCTACACAGGATGGCTCACAGACAGCTGCTCCCCGTGTCCACCCACCACCATTCGATGGATGTCAAAGCAAGCCCTGGGGACTTCCCTGGAGGTCCAGCGATTAAGACTCCGAGTTTCCACTGCAGGGGGCGCGGGTTCGATCCCTGGTCAGGGAAATAAAATCCCACATGTCGCACGGCACGGCCAAAAAAATAAATGAATAAAAAATAAAGTGATAGTGATGAAACAGCCCTAGTGGTGCTAGGATGGGACGTACAGCTCTATGGTATAGAATAAAGGTCCAGAAAGAGATATATGAGAACTTGATATGACAGAAAGTGGGGAAATTAAGGAGCTTTCAATAAATGGTGTTAGGACAATTGCATATCCATGTGGGAAAAAGTAAATTAGAGAAAAAAATGCAAGCCCTGGTCAGGTGTGACCTTGGGCCCAGGGCCATTGGCACACGTTGTCGTGTGGGATGTTCTTCCTTAGACTCCTCCCTCCCTCCTGTGCCACTTTCCCCGCCAGGTAAAGAACTCTGCCTGGTCAATAAGACCCTAGAGGTCCTTGGCCATTGTTATTGCAGTTGGAATTGTTACTGTGTTTACATAGGGTGACCAACACCCGCCCCCAGTTTGCCCAGGACCGCTCAGCTTTGAGCGCTGGAACTGTGGGGAAACCCTCATTCCCAGGGAACCCCAGAAGGCTGGTCAGCCTATTTAGGACGGATCTCTCACTTGATCTCCCAACCCCCGAGAGCCAGAAAGGGAATCTCCCCCCTCCTTCCATTGTAACCTTCATTCATTCATCCACCCATCCCTTTATTCAACTCCTTTATTCAGCAAGTATTTATGAAGCATCTGCTACACATCAGACACTCTTCTAGGTGCTGGGGACAGTAAACTGAGAAGGTGTGATTTATTACATAGGGATGATGTCTCGGAGACCACTGCAGGGCAGGGTGGCTGGGAAAGGGAAGGGGCAGTTCTAAATGAAGGCTCTGACGGAATTGGGGCAGACCTTGCCCTGGGACAGGCTGGTTGCTTCAACACAGCTGTCCTCACCCAGGGCCATCCTGCCCCCGCCTCACCCAGTTCTTTGGTCATGTCTTTGGAAAATCTGTGGTGGTCACAACTGGGTGGGAGGGGCCCTTGGAATCAAAAGGGTGGGGCCAGGGATGCTGCTGAACCCCACACAGTGCCCAGGAGGGGCCCCCAGCAGAGGATGACCCACCCCAAATAACCCCAGTGCTCTGGGGGAGACCCTGCACTAATACTATTCAGACCCGCTGGTGCCCCTAGATTCCTGCACAGACAGGGACTCTAACTGGGTCATCTCTGTATCACGAGGCGACCTAGAGTGGGGCAGCCAGGAGGGCTGAGTATCGGGGGTGAAATGACAAATCTCTGTGCCCACTCTCCCCGCCACACCCCAGGGTCGATGGCCTCTATCTCCTCCCTGTGCAAGTAGCTTTTCCCTGAGCCATTTCTTCTTGGCAAGGTCCCTGTCGCAGGTTGGGTTCCCCAAAGATGACGTTGAGAGCAAGGATTGGAGTGCAGGTGGTTGATGTGAGATGTGAAGACAACAGATACAGCTGCCATAGGGTCCCGCAATTCCACTCCTGGGCATAGGTCTGGAGAAAACTCTAATTCAAAAATATACGTACACCCCTGGGATTTCCCTGGTGGTCCAGTGGTTAAGACTCCGTGCTTCTAGTGCAGGGAGCATGGGTTCCATCTCTGGCCTGTCACATGCCATGTGACAAAAAAAATAGAAAAGAAAGAGAGAAAGAAAGAAAGAAAGAAAAAGAAAGAAAGAAAGAAAAGATACATGCACCCTAATGTTCATTGCAGCACTATTTACAATAGCCAAGAGGTGGAAGCTACCTAAATGTTCACTGATGGATGAATGGATAAAGAATTTATGGTACATATATACAATGGAATATTATACAGCCATAAAAAGAATGAAATAATGCTATTTGCAGCAACGTTCTGGATGGACCTAGAGATCATCATACTAAGCACTGTGAAGTGCCTGGGGCAGCCACTCAGAGCAAAGTGGCCACCAACCCTGCTGCAGCTGCCCGAACAGAGAGTGGAGGGCGAGGGAAAAATACGTTGGCTTCTCCCATCCCCCTGCCCTCCAACCTCTGGCCAATGTTTTCCACTGGCTGAACCTACCTGTAAAAGAGTTGGCGAGGAAATCTGGGCGATGGGGTTTGCAGGATCAGCCCTGTGACACCGCGCAGAGCAGTGGAAAGACAGGGAGCTGGTCTGAGGCAAACAGGACAATGGCAGCGCAGTACCCACTTCTCCCTACCTCTCCTGTGCCACTGAGTGGAACCATCTTCATGTGCAACCTTTCTCTTCCCTCATCTCCCACATCTACCCATCCATCCTCTCAGGAGCTCATCCATTCCTCTCTCTTCCTCACAGCCTCCGCCATCATTCACTATCGTTACTGCAGCAAGCACTGCCCTGCCTTCTCCTGTCTCCAGACTCCCTCTTCTAATCAGTCACTACACTCCAGCCAGAAGGATCTTTCTCAAATGCCTATCTTACGTCACTCTGCTGCTTCGAGTCCTACAATGGCTGGCCCGTTGTGCTTAGGATCCAGTCCACATTCCATGGCAGGACTTCATAACGTCTCCAGTCTCCCCTCCCCTGACATATGCTTCCATCCTCCACACTCCCACATCCTGAACCTCAGGCCCCTGAATTTCCTGGGGCGGCTCTCAAGTCAGGGCCTTCACACGTGCTATTCGCTGTCTTCACAGAGCCCTCCCCTATCCTGCACCTCTTCTGACTTAAGCCCTCTCATGTTGGCCTCAATGGCAGTACTTCTAGGAAGACGTCCCTGGTCCTCCTCACCTGTGTTCCCTTGCACCCAAGACTTTCCCCGGTGGTAGGGGTATCAGATTTAACAAATAAACCATGCAAGTTTAACCGGGTGTCCTGTATTTTATCTGCAACCCTACCTGATAGGCACTTGTTCCAGAGTATGACAATTGCATGTTGACATTTTAATTTCCCTACTAGGCTCCAAATCACTTAAGGATAATGATCTTGTCAATACGATTCCCCATTTTGCTAACTAACTAGGTAAGGTTGGATGAATGGATCAGTGACTTGTGGATGGGAGTTTTTACTTGAAATCGTATAGAACTAGACTTCAGCCCTAAACAGGAGAGATGCTTAAGAGACTCAAGGGAGGCTAATGACAATTACTCACCCAAGTGGAGGCTCCTAGGTTAGTTCTGGGCCAGCCTCTCAGGGTGTAAGAGAAGAACTTGGAGGTGGAAACTGTACACTAAAGGGAAATGACCAGAAGGTATGACTGCAAATGATTATGTAAAGCTTTCAGGCTGCACAAAGCTAATAGACTAACTTCAGCTGGTTTGGGGATTGCTCTGGCTCAGTTCTGAGTCCTGCACACAGCTGGAAAGTTTATGCTCCTGCTGCTGGGGTTAAAACAGTGGAAAAGGCCAGAAGGGTGATGCCAAGGATCATCGTACTCTTTTGACCTCACGATGGTTTTCTAATAGAAAGCTGAAATCTTGCTATTTTCAGACCCGGTACCCAAGGGCAAGTACGTCACAAATATAAAAAAAAGTGAGAAAGGTGGAAGAAAGGCAAATTAGAGCCCACCATCTAAAGAGGCAGCCTCTACTGGCTGCAGACAAACCTCCATGCTGCAATGCAGGCCCAAATTTTCTCCCCCTTCAAGATAGGACAGGAATCAAGATGTTAATGCTTCATCTCATGATTTTTTTAACATGCCCATTAAGTCAATAAGTATTAAATGGTTCAAAAAGAACACAACTATAAGTTTATTACTCCGTGCGGGCTTCCAACACTTTACGTGGAATCAACATGTGTCTCCAGGCTGAGATTCCCCTCAACTTGCAAACCTCAGGCAGATGCTGATTCAAATCCCAGAAGCCTCTAGTTGAAAATCAATGTCTGAGATGCTCTGCGGAATCTAGGGAAGCATTTGCTAATTTGCTCTGGGGCGAAAACTTCTATCAATATCAATCAGGCATGAATGTAGATAATTTTCCCACGCTACCAATATAGTCATCTATATGTTTAGTCAACATTTATTGACTATCGCATGGGGAGGTTTGGTGGTCAGTAAACAGTGGAAAGAGGCCCAGAAAAAAAGGGGGTACACTCAGGCTTGAAATCCACCAGGTACACGCCTCTGCTGCCATACCAGTTATTTATATACTTATCTACTACTTCCATCCTAGTTGGTTAACAGTCTCTGCCCCAGCCCTAGCCCTGTGGGCCTCAGACCCCAGCAGTGGGCCACTCATCTGTGGCCACCTACGGCAAGGTGGTGCTTTCCTGGAGTCATCCTCCTTTGGCCACTTGTAATTTGGCCCTCTTTAGGGTACCATACTAGTTGTTCAATATTTTGAGCATCACACACCAACTCTCCAAAGAGAAAGTCAAGTGATAAAGGTTCCCCCAAATGCTCACGTGGCTTTTGTCTCTCCCTAACCTCTTTTCTTGATTAACTCCTGCGCAACCATTCAGATCTCAACTCAAGTGTCACTTCCCATTTCGCCGTCTGGACTGTGTCTCCCTGACATTTATTCTCGCAGCTCTGTTCTTTCACTTCGTATCTTGTATCCATTTGCTTATTTGTTTGTCTGCCTCCCCGATGAAGCTGTAAACTCCATAAGGGCAACAAAAAGCAGAACTTATTTGGCAAACTGCACAGGCTTCTATATGGTTTACGTGGGGTTGGCCACCTACCCAGCTCCAAAGATGGGTCCTGTTGTATTCCAGCCAGTTAGCATGTCCCTTCCTCCAGGTCCTACTCATTGGCACAGGAACGAGAACCTGATCTAAGGCAGCCCAAGCAGAGTGAGGCTGGACACTCTGGCGAGGAAAGCAGAGCTACAGACCCGTTCTGAAGAGGCAATGTCACCAATGTGGTTATCATGAAGCATGACACGAAGGAGGACAAAGACGCAGAGTCCCAGAAAGGTGGCTCCAAAGGATACACAACATGGGCCTCTCGAGTAAACCAGATCTGGGCTGGCCCTTGTGTTTGGACTGTTCAGTTACATCAACCAATATTTTTTTTCTTTTTTTTTTTTTTTTTTTTTTTTGCTTTAGCCAGTTGGGACCAAGGTTTCTATGTACTGTGACCAACAAAATCCTAACTGATATATCTTGTCCCTGTATCCACAAGAACCTTGCTCATGGAAGACACCATATCTTGAACAATATGCCATTGGGAGAACTGGAGATGGCTTAATGGGGGAGGTGACTGGGTAACATCAGCTGGAGCCTTAATTTGAACATAGTTCTTTAGAAAATATGTTAGACTGCCCAAGATTTAAATTCATCAGAAATTCAGGAGTATTTTCCCCGGTGTGTTTTACAGCAGAATTGTTCCTACCTGAGGTTATTAACCTGCTCACCTGTCATTTCCTAAGAACCCCTAAAGATTTCTGTTTCAAATCCTGGACTTTCAACCTACAGAACCTATGGTTTTAATTGGGGGAAGGGAACAGGAAAGAATGATTCAGCCTCTAGCCGCTTTTTACTCTGCTGGATAAGATCATTAATTTTTTCCCACAGAATGACCTGTGACTTCCTACATTTCTTACATTTCAACTTCAAGTTTCATTTCTCGGGATGCCTACAGCTTTTCACCTGGCTAGATGGAAGCCAAGATTATACTTTTCTCTTGGGGGCTATTCTGCTGGGCTAGAGTCATTAGAAGCAACTTTAACTTTAGGTTATTATAAATATCACATCTTTTAAAGCATAATCAGGCTATGTGGTTCATGATCTGGTTATTAGATTAAAGGTCTGTGTGGCCAAAGGGCTGTACTTCTACAACTATAGAGAAATAAACAACCTTGACTAGTCAGGGAAGGAAAAGTCTACAAGTCGGTCCCCATAGCCTAATCAGGGGATTCTTTTCCTCCTTCCCTGATTCACCAGAAAGCACACTTGCTCATACTGTTCACATTCTCAAAATATGTTTGTTACTCTCAGAGCTCCTGGAATACATATCCTCCGACGGTTGCCTTTTGTCAATGAACTGTTCTGCACAGCTCCGCTGCTTATATTTTAGGATTTTTTTTCCTTTGGGAGAGAGAAGAGTGGCTTGTAAAACTACTAGTGGAAAATAAGCATTAAGAATCACTTCACCTTCTTCATCAAATAAATCCACCTGAATTACTGGTTCTATGAATCAGTATGTAATTCAAAAGTTTGATGAAGAACAGAATACTTTGAGTCTCAAAATATCTCTCCATAAATTACTTATTAACTACAAAGGGACAAATAATAACTTCACAGTGGAGAAAGTGCGGGGGCACCACCTTAACCAAGATGCTAATGAGACAGATGACCATCAAGGGGCTCCTGTAAGGATGCACAGAGAGACACACCGTCACCGCTGTGGAACCCCATCCAAAGCACAGAACATGAAAGAACCATGAGGAAACAGGACAAACCCAGAATCAGGATCATTCTACACAACCACCAGCCTATACTCGTCACAAACTCTCATAATATGAGGAACAAAGAGGCTGAAGAATTATTTCATACTTAGACCAAAGTGACATGAGAACTAAGTGCAATGCATGATTGTAGACTGGTTCCTGGCCTGAAAAATTTAGCCATTAAGGATGTTACTGGAATAACTGGCAAAATTTGAATATGGATGGTAGATCAGTCAACAGTATCAATGTTAAATTTCTGACTTAGACCACTGTGCTGTGGTTTGGTAAGAAAATGTTGTTTCGCTTAGGAAGTAATCACTATTTCCAGGGAAAAGGGCAAAATGTGTCCTTACCCTTAAGGGGTTCAGGAGAAAAGAACATGTATATATGGAAAGACAGTGAATGCCAAAGCAAATAAAGCTAAATATTAATAATTGGTGAATCTAGGTAAAGCACATACAAAAGTTCTTTGTACTAATCTTGCAACTTTTCTTTAAGTTTGAAATTATAACTATATATCTACATCTATATAGATATATAAAAATCAACACACACAATTCAAAATAAAATGCATCAACCTAAAATCCAGCCTATTCTTCAGGTATTTTTGGCGATCTGAAGAGAAACAAAGGCTAGGATATCAAAAGGGATTGGGTCAGTAGATTCATTCATTAGGACCCTGAGTACATTTCTACTAACTTAAATTATGCTTTCATTTGAATCAAACATTTTGGACTGCCTTCAACTTAGTGCCAATTACTTATACATTTAAACACTCAAAGGATGAATTCCATACTTTTCCCCAAGTGAGGCACAAGGCTGTCAGTATTCTCGTGTGCTAACAAGTAAGCAAGGCCAATTTCTATAACCTAACTATAGGACTTCTGGGTATGTAAATTTTTTCTCATATGCCCAGTTCCCTATTTTCTTAGAAAATCCAATTTGCTCTGGGATTTCAAATACCACAGGCTCTTGTTTTTGTCACAACAAACGAACTATTTTATTCTGTAGATTCTTAAAAAGAAATCCAATGAATCTTTGCTCACTGTTAGCTTTTCTAGATCTCTCCCAATATCTCTTTGATCAAGCTTTTCCACCCACTCTGGAATAATCCAGGGGTAATTAGAACTTCTTACCTTCTTTAGCCCAAAAGGAGCCAATTCATCACAAGCTGTCATGGATTCTGATTCTAAATTACCAAGAGCCCCATTACTAACAGAGGCAGGGAATCTTCTTTGCAATTAAAGTGATAGATTTCTTTGCAGATGCAGTAGCATTTCACTTTTTAATTATGTTCATTTGGATCAAATGTGAGAAAACTCTTCCTCATTTTATTTTCCATCCAAAGAACACGATACAACAAACATTAATCCCAGAGTGATACAAGGCCAGACCTGCAAGGGCCTTAGGCAGAGCTGGACATCTATCAATGGGTCCTGTCCATTTTACAGGGTCTTATTGGCTCCTTAAGCTCTAAAGGGGAGGAAAGGGACTAATTTTTTGTTACATCACATACTTCACTTAAGGGCTGGCCAAACCTTCCAGCATCCACTAAGTTGTGATGAGACAGCATTAGATGTTTAGATAAACATAGACTAGCGCCGAACAGAACAATTTTGTTTCTTGTGCAGGCAAAGAACAGAGCCACAGTGCTGGGGATAAAGCAGTGTGTGCAGGTAAACATAAGCAACGAGGGAACAAATCTGTTTTTTCTCACTTAGGTGGTATTAACATGGTTATGTGTTGTCAAATTTTGAAAGAGAAAAATAAACAAAAACAGTTTGGGAGAAGAAGGAGGACACTCTGGAGGATCTGAAGGAACGTGAGGCCACCAAGGCTTACACAGATTTCCCAAGGCCTGAAAGACACCTGTCTGTCCACCTTGCTTTTAACCTTAAAGACTGGCCAGTTGTGGCTCCCGCAGCCTGTAGACCGGGGGCCTGCATCCTTATCTCCCCTTCCCCACTCTCCACGTGGTCAGCAGACTGGCGTCCATTCACTCACTGGAGACATTCAAAGGTCAAGGTTTTCGCTCAATGAGTATCTTCCAGCGATCTGTGCTCCAGACAACAGTGACTACCCTTTGTCCTGGTATGAATGCAGTTGCTCGCCGTTTTCCAAACACTTTCACACATATGTAAAGAAGAGTCTGGGAGCCCTCCAAGATTTTAAATTTTAGTTAAAAATGAAATTATATAGTAAGCTTTTGAAAAATTAAAACATCCACGTATGTGAGATTGTACCTCTGCCTTTACTGCAGGCTGTTTGCAAAATTCAGGAAGCCCTGCCTTTCCATTCATTAAACACATAGTCGTTGAGCACCTCCTAAGGGCAAGGCAGGATGCCAGGTGATGGAGGTGGAGAAACAGGGCTTGTTCCTTGCTCCGATGGGGAAGGCACGTAAGCAGACACCCTCGGCACAGGAAAACACAGAATGGAGGTGCTGTGATGGGATAAAAGGGTCACGCTTATAGGAAAAGCACATCCTTCCAGTGCAGGAGACACAAACAAGCTCAGGAGGTTGGCAGGTGTCTTGAAGGAACATCAGTCTTGCTGAGGGTGGGGCAGAAACTCCAGGTTTACCCGACGTAGCACGGGCATATATGCTCGCCACATTCCAAGAACCAGAAACACAAGAAAGAAGAAGCCAGACCAGACACCACAAAGCTGTGACCGTTGGGCTCAGAAGTCTGGGATTTTTATGAACCAAGGAGGAGCATGAAGGGGAAGTGACGGTCCAGCTGGTGGTGCTGGTAGGGGCAGGTGGGGGCAGATGAGGCTGCTGAAATGATCCACTGAGGGCTGACAGAGCTGGCTGTGACAATGGGAATGGAAATAAGTGGAGATTCAAGAGATTTGGGGCCGGTACAAACCACAGGGACTTGGAACCATCATATGAATGGATGAGGAAGTAGGCAAAATAGACTCTGAGCACTATTATATGTGAACACTTGGATGGCGTCCATGGACTGGCCAGCTTTTGCTGTTGAAACACTTACTGTGTTTAAACAGTCACATCCTGCACTGAGCCCTTGTTTTAAGCTCTTCAAACATCCCTGAGATAAGTGGGGGAGTTATTTCAATCCTCCTTTTTACAGATGAGAGAACCATGACTGGCAAGGTTTAGCCCTAAGCAGGAAACCCAACTAACCCAACTAATTGGTGCAGAGCTGGGACGAAAGATCAGTGTAGTCCTCATTACACAATCCAGCGAAACACAAAGATGGCTCAAAACTGTCCTAGTGGCATGTTTCCAGCCTAAGTGGGACAAAGTTCATACAACTTTATATCGTGAGCTGTGTTGTAAGGTGGTTTGTTGATAATGTCCATTCCAAAAGCCAACAGAAAGCTACCAGTATGCTGAATCATTAAAAACATGGAGGTACAGGACTCAAGTCTTACACGGTTCTGAAAAAAAATACCCTTCACAGATGCTATTTTTAGACTCAAGTTTTCCCAGCATAAAGTTTTTAAAAGAACAATCCATCTAAAAAGCATGTAAAGAAATTCATTGACAAAAGTTTAGATGTTTTAGGACTTTAATGTCCTTCACACGGTCAACATAAAACACTGACAATGGATGAACAATAGGGGAAAAGACTATTCAGCAAAGATCTTCCTTCTTCGGCATCACTGGTCAAACACCAGAAGGAGAACGATCACGTGAAGCAACAGTAAGGGAATTTAACACAGATTTTTAGTTTAACAGCATAACTGAAAAACAAAACCAACCAACCAACCAACCAACTGATCTTCTACCCACTGAAAGGAAAGGAAAAGTGAATCAGGGAGCTTCCAAATCTTGTGAAGCAGCTTAAAAAGGGAGAGGGGAGGGGGAATGGGAGGCACACGACTGTTGAGAACCTAACACTCTAATGCACAAGGTCAAGGATCCTAACAAATTCTCAAAGTCTCAACATATACCAACAAGAACCATATTATTAGAAATATAAAGGCACAGAGATATAAATGCATAGATATATAAACTATTTGGTAGTAAAAACAGACCTTGCTATATAAACATATAGTAAGTCACTTCTATCGCTTTATGAGAACAACCGTATAAAGAAAGAATCCAGAAGACCCCACTGCTGTCATCTTGCAAAGGATCAAAATTCAGCACCTGAAGGGCCCCACCCACCCTCCATGCTGTGTGTCTGTGTTTCTCTAAAAATAATAACCTGCAATTGGTATATAATTAAACCCATAGGCAGCTTTGAATATGAGATCTAGGCAGCAAAGACAGCAAAGACAACAGTAGCTGGAATTTGGTAGAAAAGTAAGAGAAGACTTTTTAAAAGCTTCCAGTTCAAGTCAGAATTAAGGTTAAGTTTCAACAGCTTGGGATAGCTGTGGATGCTTTTGTGTTCTCTGAAAAAAGAAGAAAATCTATCATAAGTATGTTCATTCGGAAAAAATACTGTGTTTTTTAGCCATGCCCAGGTGACTTTCAATTTTGTACACTGTTCAAGGGCAGAGTGTATATTAGTTAGGATGTGCTCATAGCTGGTGCATCTCCAAAAAATGCTTCATGAAGGCTGCCAGCTTCTGACATCTTCGATGGTGACAGCATTACACAGAGAGGCCTGAATGCCTGCCACCGACCCAGAAGAACCACCGATGCAGCTGTTAAGAACAAGAGCATCTGGTTGAGCATCAGGATGACCCTCCTTCCCGTCACCAGCTCCTGCGAGAGTCACGGCACCTGAGGCCGTCGTGTCCAACCTCCCACCTGAAAGCCCCTGCAGGTGGCCAGGAGCGTCACACATCTCAGTCATTAGAAAATTCCTTTCCAACGGCAGCGAAGGACCGTCATGCTCACAGGTAACCTAGGTTAGCTCAACTCTTCAATGAGCCTGCTGTGCAGGCGGCAGGGAGCGGGCAGCTATTCTCATGCGTGAAAACATACATCTTCCATGGAGCTCACAGAATTAACTACTCTCTCTGATGTTCAGGGGAGCAACAGTGTCTGTTCTTACACTGAACAGGCTTGTGCCAGCTGCACTAGAGATGGGATGGCACCCTTTGTGCTTTCAGAGCAGAGATTTTCAAAGGAAATTTTGACCAAAGCTCCTAGAAGGTGTGGCCCGCCCCCCCCCCCGTGCTCTCGGCCGTGGAATCGTGCTAAGGGGCCTGTAAGCAGCAGCAGGAGCACCCCCGTAACAAATGGTCTTTCCCAACTAGTTACAATAACTGCTACTCCAGGATGGGCAGGCTCCTAGATGTGTCTCCTTCAGCGTCTGAAAACTAAACCAAGTCTCTGACAAGCTTCTGGATGGGACACGTACTCACCACCTATGCCCTTTCGGGGAGATCATACTGAGTTCAAGAGCTTTGTCAAGAAATCTTTTTTCTAAAGCATCATCTCCTTTGGTGTTGCCAATGCAGAATGGAATATTCATCTTGCTTCTATCCTGGGCCTGCACTGGACATCTGAAAAACATGTTTTTTCTTCCAGCTATTTTTCTGCAATGTGCAACTGCCATTAACAAAGCAACAGAAAAGTTTTAAAAACCATTTTCCAGATGCAAACAAGAGATTAAAAAAAAAAGATCTGTGCCAGCACATTTATCATTTACTTAGGGAGATCACTCTTGCATATGGAACAGTGAGTTAACATTCTCTTATACGACTCATACTTAATTTCCAAGAGCCTCAGTTTCCTCATCTGAATATTAGCAATAATAATAATATCTCCATTTCATACTAGTTATGACAGTTCAGTGGTACAACATAGATGAAGCTTTCAACCCATGGCAGCCACCCAGCAATGTGAATGACCCTTTCTCTACAAGGCTGCAGAGAAAAAAAATAAGTTGGTCCGAATAGTGGCGGTAAGATTTAAAGATAATGAGCAGCAGCTTTCAAAGCACTTAAAACACTGTGTTGTCCCAAGCTGTGTGACCTTGAACAAGTTACTAAATCTCTCTGTTGTGCCTCTCTGATGTGAGGACTAAATGGCCACAAATTCTCTGCAGCCCTCCCAGCAAGAGGTGGGGTCTAGTGCTCCACACCTTTTGAATCTGGGCTGGCCTTGTGGACTTGCTTTGACCAAGAGACTGCAACAAGAGTGATGCTGTGCAACTTCCAAGCTGAGGCCTCAAGGGGCATGAGGCTTCTATACCTGCCCTCTTAAAACATCACTGCCATGGAAGCAAGCCCGAGCTAGCCTGCTGGAAATAACAGGCCCAGCCCACAGCCAGCACCAGCTGCCAGACAGATGAGGGGGGCCATTTAGACTCTAGGTGGATCACCAGATGACTTTGGTTGAATAAGTGATCTCAGATGAGACCAGCAGAAGAAACCACCCCACTGAGCCCAGCCCCACCTGCTGACTGAAAAGAATCCTGAGCAAAAGAAATGGCTGTGGTTTTCAGTCACAGTCTTGAAGTGTTCTATGATGCAAAAGTAGATAACTGATAGAATTTAGAACAGCATCTGGAACACATTCAATGCTATGTAAATATCAATTGAAGTCAACAGAGTTGTCTTGTCATTCTCCGCACCTTGCACAGGGATCATACAGACTCTCAAAAATGAATGGGTCAAGTTTCATCTAGGATACGTTAGTATTGGACTTCAGTTTCTGATGTGGAGAGTGAGCAAGCCAAAATTATCTTCCACTGACAACCAAAGGAGACAAACAGAAGAAGAGCTGACATGCTATTCTGGATTACAAGGAAAATATGTCATAACTCTCTCCATTTTCTCAAGCACATCCTATTTTATTCTTCCACTTCTACAGGGTGGGATTCATTAAAAGTAAACAGCAAAGAAAAGCAGTGTGAGGAAGCCTCCATTAAAAGCTATGCTCGGCCCTCAGGGCACACACATAATTCCTGTTAAAGTTAATAGGAGTCAAGTGCACATCGACAGACAGAAGAGACGCAAGCTGGGAAACCAAGTATCCGGTAATAGGCTTTGAGCCTGAATTCTGGGCCCCCCTTTGCACAGGTAGTAGGTATCCTGGTTGACACTGACGTTAAAAATGTAGTGTCTACCCTCTTTGATATTCTGCTGCCTCAGGCTCCCCAGGTGACAGTCCAATTATAGAGCTGGAGCAGCAAGAAGGACACGTGATTTAAGGGGAAAAAATATTAAAAGGGGGAAGAATTAAGAACCTGGATTTACAAAGAATCTGTCTTTACAGTCGTCCCCCACACATTTACCCATCCTACTGTGAACGTAGGTGGTATCCTGACAGCAACAATGTCATAACAACTAGAAATTGAAGATTAAATTTGCACGGTGCCTGAGAGTGTCCCTGCTGTGGGGCTGAGGGAAGGAAGAAAAAGATGAAGGGGAATCAGCTGCTCCCAACCTAGCAAGACGGCTGTGGAGGGAATTCAGATTCCACAGGATAAGCGCTGTGGAAGCACAGAGCTGAGCAAGTACCTCTGCCCAAGGGAAGGTTGAAGGTTTCAGCGGAAGGGAGGTGGGAAGGGTCAGGACAGGGGGAGACGAAGGAAGGGCATCTGGCATAGAGCTGTCTTTGCCAAGGCACAGGGGACCTCAGCAAATTCTCTGCAGCACCTGGGGTGCTGGGTGTCTGGCTGGGGGAAGGACTGCAGACCGCAGAGGGCCCTGCAGACACGCTCTCCTGGGAACTGGATCCATCGGATCCTGGAGCACGAGGAGCAATCAGGTCTGCACAACAAGGAGTTCTGCGTTGTAGAAAAAGCACTAGGACACAGGGGCTGGAGGGTGGGGACACTGGGGGAGAGGCCTGCTAGAAAGTTCCCACAAAGAACTTTCTAGGTCAACAGAATTAGGGCTCGTGATCAAGACAGGGACACTGGGGAGTTTCAAGCATGGGCAGTAAATGAAAATGCCAATAAGGACCCAACGGTCATATAAATGAGTATAACAGGCCCAACATGACAGACTCAGCACAAACCCCCTACGTTACCTGTTAACTGTGAGGGCCCGTTCTTTACTTCCACAGAGAAACAGTCTCCCTTTTGCTTGAAACATACGGCCCTCCCAGTCTGTTTCTCCCACTTTCAGAGACACGGGGATTATGAAATAAGACATCTGGATTTAAATCATCTTCCCATGTTCCAGTAAGGGCTCAAATTGTGTGTTTTAAACCCTGTGAGCCACACCGAGCACTGCCGTGGGCTGTGCTGGGCCACCGCTCCCAGGAGTTATCACGCAATCCCACAGCAGGGGCAGGGCCTGTGGCCGAATGAGTTGGGGGCAGGGAGAAGGTGCCAGGCTGACAGAGCGCTAGCAGGGGGCCGGGTGGGTGTGGAAGCAGCAGGTAATCCTGGGACTACAAAGCTTCCAAGACAGTCTGAGCAGCACTCCCCAGGGAGTCTAGGACGGAAGCTGATAAGGATGGTTGTGACTGGAAAAGCGGTGCCACAGTCAGTCATAGAAATTTAGGAAATCCTGAATTAACAGGGCTACACGGGTTTCTGGACTCAACTTCCTAGAGCGTCTCAAGAGCTCTGGTGAATCGTGAACTCCCAAGAGGATAATTCATACAGGAACAGAGTTTTCCCCAAATGCATGTGGCTGAAAAACCCACTGCATCTCTGGGATGAGTATTCTAGAATGCCCACTGAGAAACCCCTGGACTTCCCAAGGTACCAGAGGGGTGTGTGTGAGGGGAAAGGCACCACCTCAGCGTGAAACAGCATCTCACAAAGGTGGTGACAGTTAGTAGGGCGCAAGAAAACCGCAGGCAGCTGGCAAGCGATGACAAGACGCTCGTTTCAGTGGTGTCTGCTCCAAAAGACAAACCAGAAACAAGAAGGGCGCGAAGAATGCATCCTGAGGTGAGAGAAGCCCACAAAACAGTCACTAGGCCTCTCCTGACTGCCTAACTTTTAAATAAAAAATTAACTCTAAATTTGCACACGATTAGGAAAACTAGAGTAAAAATATAAAGATCTATTCCCTTCCATAGAGGTGGTTGCCAATAACAGTCTTTTGTGCATTCTCAGGATCAGATACACAAATGTGTATACGTGTATATATGCGTGTTTCCGTATGTACAAATATACATAGTATTTACAAATACAAACACTGTAGGTTTCTAAGTGGAATCATAGAAATGTCCTTTTCTACACCTGCTCTTTTTCCTTTTGACCTCATGACATATCAGGTCATCTTCCCAGTTTGCTCACAGACCTTCCCCGTTCTCCACACACACGTTACTCCATACCACGGATGGATCCTAATTTCCTTCATCAGACCCCTCCTGAAGGACATCCGGTTTGTCTCTAGATTTTCCCCATTATGTAAGTATCCCTCATTGGACTTGTGGGTGCCTGATTTTATGCACACTTCTGTGCAAGGCAAAGTACTGGCAGAGGGCAGGTGCCTAGAAATAAAAGTCTTTGGTCAAAGAGCAAGAGAGTTTTGAACTTTGATGGACGCTGCAAACCTCGCTCCAAAATTGAACACATTTATTATACTTAACATAGGCAAAGTGTGTTTGTTCCCTCGTCTACACCAGATGTTATCAGTCTTTAGAATTTCTGCCCATCAGAGGGGAAGAAAATCCCATGGTTTTAATCTGCATTTCCTAAAGAAGTTGGCCCCTCTTCAACTGTCTAGTAGCCAGCTGTGTTTCTTATGAGTTGTTTGCTCATACAGGTAGAAACCGCCCCCTGCCTTTTTAAAATTTGCTTATCCTTTTTCATTTATTTGTGGGTTCTTCTCTATATCAACAGTAACCTTTATATGTTAATACACTACCCAACTTTGGTGTCTGTCATTTTGTTTTGTTTACGTCTTGAACTGTAGAAAAGTTTTATATTTTCATGGAATTAAATATCTTTTATTTTATGGCTTCTGAGTTTTATGGCTTACTTAGGAAGGCTTCTGTACTCCCTACACTTACACAGAAATTCTCTCCTGTATTTTATATTTGCTTCTTGCATTTAGTTGCCTTTGCATCTTTTCGACTGACTAGAACTTGTGTATGCTATGATACAAATATCTAATTTCTGTTTAAATGAATTATCAATGCTTCAATCAATCAATTAGACAAAAAGTCAAGTTAGACTGTAAAATTGTCTAAGTTAAAATACAATTCTCAAGTAAACAGGGACCTGTTCCTGGACTTTTCCTCCAATCTCTGTTTCCCTCTGCCCGTGGCTTTATACATTAATAGATCGTATGTTAACATTACATTTTATTAATGTTAACATATATGTTTAAAATGTTTCATCTATCCTTTTGCACTAACTTTTTCAGGAGAACACTGAACTGGCTTCTAGATATTTACTAATTTTTGTGACTATTGCAAATGGGATCTTTCCTTGTTTTTCAGTGTTATTTCTGGCTTATGGGAAAGTAACTGACTTCTACATACTTAGACACAACTGATGACAATTCTGAACATGATCATTTCTAGTTTTTCCACTGATTCCTGCATTTTGAAAAAACAGTCATTATCATCTGTGATTTTTGTTGTTTCCTTAGTAAAGGCTCTGGAAACAGCCCCCCCACCAATCACCCCATGTTCTTATCCTGCCTGATCCCACTTCCCCGCTGCACCTGACCCTAACCTGTCTGCACTGCTGTAAAACACTGTCTGTTCACAGGGTTCTGATGACAATAAAAGGTATTCATATCTGTAAAGTGCCAAGGGCTCTGCCTACTTTATTTTATTTTGGGGTTGTCAACAGACACATCACATGCTTCCCTCTTTCCTAAGGCCTGGACCCCACATGGAAGGGAGAAAAGGTGACCTCGTATCTGGATATGGATTTTGTCACTTCAAGAGCTTTATCATATTAAAATTAATATCTAATAAATATTAAACACTATGTGTCAGGAACATCCTAGGTACGTTCCATAAGAACCACAAATAATATTAACAGCTAACCGTTAAGGAAGTAATTAACCGTTAAGGAATAACCATTAAAGCTGTTTTAATTTTAGCACACCAGAAAATATAAGGGGTATAAATTCTAGTAGCATTAAAAAAAAGAAAGAGGGCTTCCATGGTGGCGCAGTGGTTGACAGTCCACCTGCCGATGCAGGGGACACGGGTTTGTGCCCTGGTCCGGGAGGATCCCACATGCCGTGGAGCTGCTGGGCTGGTGAGCCATGGCCGCTGAGCCTGTGCATCCGGAGCCTGTGCTCCACAACGGTGAGAGGCCTGCGTACCGCAAAAAAAAAAAAAAAAAAAAAAAAAAAGAGTTACCAATTCTAATAGTAGCTTTTCCTTTTCGACCACTTTCCAAAATTATAGTTCTCTTTTTCTGTCTAGAAGCTTTGGATGGTTCCTTCACCGATGAAACAGTTATCCATTGGTACTGAGAGAGAAATGATAAATATGCCATTTAAGTTACAGGTAAATTAGGAGGGTTTGATCTTCATTAGAAATTAAGATATTTTAAGTTAATAAAAGGTCTTCAATCTGCATTTCTGGGAAGCTAAATTAAAGCATCACACAACATTTTCAAAAACAGAAAAGCCATTTCATTTGACTAAAAACTTAGTTTTAAGATGGCAGAAAGTACCTTGATAATTTTCTTTTAAGAAGGAAAGAAAAACAAGCCATTAAAGAGAAATTCTTCTGAGAGAATTAAAACATGTTATATACCTCTGACTTGGCACTACTTCCATTCTGGAAGGAGTTCTTTTTTGGTAACTGCTTTCAGCACAGAATGACTTAAAGTAAAATAAATTGAAATTAGAGTAATTATTTCCCAATGAGTGGCTATTTCCATTTAAAACCAAAAGCCAACTAATTATTGCTTTTCCCATAAAATTAAATATGAAATCTACATTATGTAATTATACACTTATTTCCCCCTTTGTGTATTCTAATTTCTTCCTCAAAAACCTAAGATGCCATCTTGCAGACCGCACCCAGTGGCTACTATTTTGGCAGCAGCAAAGGTCAGCTTTAAACATTTTGCATCTAAAGTGGCTTTAGATACCTTTGGATAGAAAGTACAGTCTGAGCACCATCCAGACGCTTAGATACCTAAAGGGCATCCAAGATAACAAACCAAAGTCCTGATAGTCCCTCAAAAGCTGCTCCTCCCATCAGCCCCCTTCTTCTAAGTGATACCACCCAGTTGCACACATAATCATCAATGACTTGTCTCCTTGTTACTATTTCCTTCATACCCCACATCTAATCTATCTGCAGGTCTTGATAGCTACACCCTCAAAACACAACCTGAATTCAACCACTTTTCACTTGCTCCAAACTTCCAACCTAACCTAGGCCATAAACATCTCTTATTTGGAGCACTGTGACAGTCTCCTAACTGGCCTCCCTGTTTCTCTTCTTTATCCTCCCAAGTCCATTCTCTATACCAGGTCACCTTATTGAGATACTATTTGGATCATGCCTTTTTCCAGTTCAAACCCATCTACTCATTTAGAATAATCCACATCTTTACTCTGGCCTTCAAGACTTTACAAGAGCAGACCCCTGGCTAGCTCCTTGACCTCATGTCATACCACACTCTTCTTCACTCAGTACTCTGGCCATGTTGGCCTCCTTGCTTTTCCTTAAATACTCCACCCACCTACATGCCTGCATACTCATTGCCTCCTTGTCCTGGAATGTGCTTACTCCAGTTCTTCCATGGCTTGCTCCTCTCTTCATTCATGTCTCTGTTCAAATGCCACTTCTCCAGTGAAGCTGTCCCCTAACAAACCTATCCAATGGAGTCCTACCTGCTCTCCCTCACTCTCCTTACTTTAAGATATTTTTGCACTTCCTACCCCCTAAAATTATAATACTTATCTGTTTACTCATTTCTATCTGAACTCCCTCACTCTCCTTACTTTAAGATATTATTGCACTTCCTACTCTCTAAAATTATATTACTTATCTGTTTACTCATTTCTATCTGAACTCCTTCACTAGAATGTAAGCTCCACGAGGGCAAGACTTTTGTCTGTCTGGTTCACTGCTTTATCCCTAGTGCCTACACCCATATCTGGCACACAGAAGATATTTTAAAAGTTGCTTGTGATTCTGACAAATGAATAAAGTGCTCCTGGCAAGAATTCAGAGGTTGCACAGGAAAGAAATAATGCTCTTGGTGGAAGTAGGCTTAGTATCTAGGTTCACCTCTATTCAGAGTAGGGATAAGAACAATTTACAAGTAAAATTCATTTTAATTAGTACATTATCTGCTAAAAACATAAGGGAAGTGCAACACTAGAAAAGTACAGTTGAAGCTTGAACAACATGGGTTTGAACCTCGCGCATATTTTTCAATAAATATGTACTATCGTCCTACACGATCCAAGGTTGGTTGAATCCACAGATGTGGAACCACTGACTATAAACTTATACCCAGATTTTCAACTGTGTAGGGGTCGGCACCCCTAACCCCACGTTGTTCAAGGGCCAACTGTGTGTGATGAGGAAAGTTAAACACATTAAATTTAAAAAAACTGTCAATACGTGAACAAATTCTTTTTGTTTTGCTACGGGTTTATCAATTTCAAAAAAGTGACCACATACCAACAAGTGGATTTTTTCTTATATCCAGAACAAGCAGAGTTCTGTTGGTTTCAAGGGCCTTTAGTAAAGCCTTTGCTCCTTCACTGGTGAGGCCACACTGCTGCAGGTCAAGTGCTTTCGATGGAAGACATGAGGTCACTTCCTAACTCTACAGATTTAACATATAGACAGCTCTCACTTTCTCACGTGTGGAAGAGTCCTGCACAAGACAAGTCATGGCAGGTTTGTAATTTTGGGTATGGAAAAAAACAGAAATGTATATGCACACACATAATGCATGATCCAATTTAAAGACCTCTTCTTGAATGTGCAATGATAACCCTGGCTTTAGTATCAATAAATCATCCAACATATTTTACAATTACAGAACTGAAGAATAACTGTATATAACGTATGAGCAAAAAGCATCACAAAATGAATCTCAGTTCATAATTAGCAAGGGCGGCAGAGGCATGTAAACCTCACAAGCAAAACCTGGTGGAGCTCAGAAATGCACTGCATTCTTTTGATCATGATCTTCAGCTCCAAATCACACTTGAAACTAGCTAAAAGGGGAAAACAAAATAGAAGAAATGTAATAACTGTTAGTTTTAGAGGAAAAAAGGACAAGTCTAAGAGGATACAAATAATAACAAATTCAAACAATGTGTGAATAGAGAATACATAGTAAAAACCTATCATGAAAGTATGATGGTCAAGAACTCTCTCCATAAAAAGTCAGACAAAAACCAGAAACACTGAACATGAATTCTAGTAGTTCTGGGGCTGAACAACCTACTCATTTAAACCAAAGGGATGATCACCAAAGCACACGTATTAAAAAATATTACATGAAAGGAAACTATGATGAGTCTTTTTTTTAAGTGTGGTGTGGACCATCACATTAAAATAACTGGAGTCTTTCAACACCCCCATGACACATAGAAATAGCAAGTAAGACTTATGGATCTGACAGGATATGATACAACCCTTACAAACTCTCACTACAGAAGAATGGACACAGGGTATAATTAACCAAATAGCCAAATTAATACAAACAGCCAGTAAACCTCACCAGTAAATCAAATGAATACAAAATAAAACAAAATGTAGTTATTTTCCTATCAGATTAAGCCAAGATTCTGTAAGAAAAGCCTTTAAATAATGTCTATACCCTTTTGATCCAACAACTCTCTTTCTAAGAATTTAACCAAAAGAAATAGAGATATAGGTAAGGATATATATCAGAGTACTATTTGTAACTGAAAAACTGGACAAAGCTTATATACAAGAATGGATAAGCTACGTGCACTGTGGCATATTCATATAATGAAATACTGAACAATCACAAAAAATGATGCAGGAGACAAATTTACTGACTTGCTAAAATGCTCATACTAAATTAATTGAAAAAAGTTATAAAATTTGGAGTAATCCCACTTGCATAGAAAATGGAGAGATACTCATTTTTGTAGTTTTACATTTTTTTACAAGTGCTACAAGCCACTGTTTGTGAGAGGCAGTCTTCACATCTAATGTTGTGGTAGACTATAAATTGGCATAGCATTTCTGGGTGGTAATTTGGCCATGTGTATCAAAAGTCTTTTTTTTTTAATTAGTTTCTGCTTTATAACAAAGTGAATCAGTCATACATATACATCTGTTCCCACATCCCTTCCCTCATGCACCTCCCTCCCTCCCACCCTCCCCATCCCACCCCTCCAGGCGGTCACAAAGCACCGAGCTGATCTCCCTGTGCTCTGCGGCTGCTTCCCACTATCTATCTACCTTACGTTTGGTAGTGTATATATGTCCATGCCTCTCTTTCGCTTTGTCACAGCTTACCCTTCTCCCTCCCCATATCCTCAAGTCCATTCTCAAGTAGGTCTGTGTCTTTATTCCCGTTTTACCCCTAGGTTCTTCATGACATTTTTTTTAAAATTCCGTATATATGTGTTAGCATACAGTATTTGTCTTTCTCTTTCTGACTTACTTCACTCTGTATAACAGACTCTAGGTCTATCCGCCTCATTACAAATAGCTCAGTTTCGTTTCTTTTTATGGCTGAGTAATATTCCATTGTATATATGTGCCACATCTTCTTTATCCATTCATCCGATGATGGACACTTAGGTTGTTTCCAGCTACAGGCTATTGTGAATAGAGCTGCAATGAACATTTTGGTACATGTTTCTTTTTCAATTATGGTTTTCTCAGGGTATATGCCTAGTAGTGGGATTGCTGGGTCATATGGTAGTTCTATTTTTAGTTTTTTAAGGAACCTCCATACTGTTCTCCATAGTGGCTGTACCAATTCACATTCCCACCAGCAGTGCAAGAGTGTTCCCTTTTCTCCACACCCTGTCCAGCATTTATTGTTTCTAGATTTCTTGATGATGGCCATTCTGACTGGTGTGAGATGATATCTCATTGTAGTTTTGATTTGCATTTCTCTAATGATTAATGATGTGGAGCATTCTTTCATGTGTTTGTTGGCAGTCTGTATATCTTCTTTGGAGAAATGCCTATTTAAGTATTCTGCCCATTCTTGGATTGGGTTGTTTGTTTTTTTGCTATTGAGCTGCATGAGCTGTTTATAAATTTTGGAGATTAATCCTTTGTCAGTTGCTTCATTTGCAAATATTTTCTCCCATTCTGAGGGTTGTCTTTTGGTCTTGTTTATGGTTTCCATTGCTGTGCAAAAGCTTTGAAGTTTCATTAGGTCCCATTTGTTTATCTTTGTTTTTATTTCCATTTCTCTAGGAGATGGGTCCAAAAGGATCTTGCTGTGATTTATGTCATAGAGTGTTCTACCTATGTTTTCCTCTAAGAGTTTGATAGTTTCTGGCCTTACATTTAAGTCTTTAATCCATTTTGAGCTTATTTTTGTGTATGGTGTTAGGGAATGATCTAATCTCAAACTTTTACATGTCCCTGTCCAGTTTTCCCAGCACCACTTATTGAAGAGGCTGTCCTTTCTCCACTGTACATTCCTGCCTCCTTTATCAAAGATAAGTTGGCCATATGTGCGTGGGTTTATCTCTGGGCTTTCTATCCTGATCCACTGATCTATCTTTCTGTTTTTATGCCAGTACCACACTGTCTTAATTACTGTAGCTTTGTAGTATAGTCTGAAGTCAGGGAGCCTGATTCCTCCAGCTCCGTTTTTCGTTCTCAAGATTGCTTTGGCTATTTGGGGTCTTTTGTTTTTCCAAACAAATTGTGAAATTTTTTGTTCTAGTTCTGTGAAAAATGCCAGTGGTAGTTTGATAGGGATTGCATTGAATCTGTAGATTGCTTTGGGTAGTAGAGTCATTTTCACAATATTGATTCTTCCAATCCAGGAGCATGGTATATCTCTCCATCTATTTGTATCATCTTTAAATTCTTTCATCAGTGTCTTATAATTTTCTGCATACAGGTCTTTTGTCTCCTTAGGTAGGTTTATTCCTAGATATTTTATTCTTTTTGTTGCAATGGTAAATGGGAGTGTTTTCTTGATTTCATTTTCAGATTTTTCATCATTAGTGTACAGGAATGCCAGAGATTTCTGTACGTTAATTTTGTATCCTGCTACTTTACCAAATTCATTGATTAGCTCTAGTAGTTTTTCGGTAGCATCTTTAGGATTCTCTATGTATAGTATCATGTCATCTGCAAACAGTGACAGCTTTACTTCTTCTTTTCCGATTTGGATTCCTTTTATTTCCTTTTCTTCTCTGATTGCTGTGGCTAAAACTTCCAAAACTAGGTTGAATAAGAGTGGTGAGAGTGGGCAGCCTTGTCTTGTTCCTGATCTTAGTGGAAATGGTTTCAGTTTTTCACCATTGAGGACGATGTTGGCTGTGGGTTTGTCATATATGGCCTTTATTATGTTGAGGAAAGTTCCCTCTATGCCTACTTTCTGCAGGGATTTTATCATAAATGGGTGTTGAATTTTGTCGAAAGCTTTCTCTGCATCTATTGAGATGATCATATGGTTTTTCTCCTTCAACTTGTTAATATGGTGTATCACATTGATTGATTTGCGTATATTGAAGAATCCTTGCATTCCTGGAATAAACCCCACTTGATCATGGTGTATGATCCTTTTAATGTGCTGTTGGATTCTGTTTGCTAGTATTTTGTTGAGGATTTTTGCATCTATGTTCATCAGTGATATTGGCCTGTAGTTTTCTTTCTTTGTGACATCCTTGCCTGGTTTTGGTATCAAGGTGATGGTGGCCTCGTAGAATGAGTTTGGGAGTGTTCCTTCCTCTGATATTGTTTGGAAGAGTTTGAGAAGGATGGGTGTTAGCTCTTCTCTAAATGTTTGATAGAATTCGCCTGTGAAGCCATCTGGTCCTGGGCTTTTGTTTGATGGAAGATTTTTAATCACAGTTTCAATTTCACTGCTTGTGATTGGCCTATTCATATTTTCTATTTCTTCCTGAGTCAGTCTTGGCAGGTTGTGCATTTCTAAGAATTTGTCCATTTCTTCCAGGTTGTCCATTTTATTGGCATAGAGTTGCTTATAGTAATCTCTCATGATCTTTTGTATTTCTGCAGTGTCAGTTGTTACTTCTCCTTTTTCATTTCTAATTCTATTGATTTGAGTCTTCTCCCTTCTTTTCTTGATGAGTCTGGCTAATGGTTTGTCAATTTGTTTATCTTCTCAAAGAAGCAGCTTTTAGTTTGGTTGATCTTTGCTATCGTTTCCTTCATTTGTTTTTCATTTATTTCTGATCTGATCTTTATGATTTCTTTCCTTCTGCTAGCTTTGGGGTTTTTTTGTTCTTCTTTCTCTAATTGCTTTAGGTGCAGGGTCAGGTTGTTTACTCGAAATGTTTCCTGTTTCTTAAGGTGGGATTGTATTGCTATAAACTTCCCCCTTAGAACTGCTTTTGCTGCGTCCCATAGGTTTTGGGTCATCGTGTCTCCATTGTCATTTGTTTCTAGGTATTTTTTTATTTCCTCTTTGATTTCTTCAGTGATCACTTCGTTATTGAGTAGTGTATTGTTTAGCCTCCATGTGTTTGTATTTTTTACAGATCTTTTCCTGTAATTGATGTCTAGTCTCATAGCATTGTGGTCGGAAAAGATACTTGATACAATTTCAATTTTCTTAAATTTACCAAGGCTTGATTTGTGACCCAAGATATGATCTATCCTAGAGAATGTTCCATGAGCACTTGAGAAAAATGTGTATTCTGTTGTTTTTGGATGGAATGTCCTATAAATATCAACTAAGTCCATCTTGTTTAATGTATCATTTAAAGCTTGTGTTTCCTTATTTATTTTCATTTTGGATGATCTGTCCATTGGTGAAAGTGGGGTGTTAAAGTCCCCTACTATGATTGTGTTACTGTCGATTTCCCCTTTTATGGCTGTTAGTATTTGCCTTATGTATTGAGGTGCTCCTATGTTGGGTGCATAAATATTTACAATTGTTATATCTTCTTCTTGGATCAATCCCTTTATCGTTATGTAGTGTCCTTCTTTGTCTCTTCTAATAGTCTTTATTTTAAAGTCTATTTTGTCTGATATAAGAATTGCTACTCCAGCTTTCTTTTGATTTCCATTTGCATGGAATCTTTTTCCATCCCCTTACTTTCAATCTGCATGTGTCTCTAGGTCTGAAGTGGGTCTCTTGTAGACAGCATATATATGGGTCTTGTTTTTGTATCCATTCAGCCAATCTGTGTCTTTTGGTGGGAGCATTTAGTCCATTTACATTTAAGGTAATTATTGATATGTATGTTCCTATTCCCATTTCCTTAATTGCTTTGGGTTCGTTATTGTAGGTATATTCCTTCTGTTGTGTTTCTTGCCTAGAGAAGTTCCTTTAGCATTTGTTGTAAAGCTGGTTTGGTGGTGCTGAACTCTCTCAGCTTTTGCTTGTCTGTAAAGGTTTTAATTTCTCCATCAAATCTGAATGAGATCCTTGCTGGGTAGAGTAATCTTGGTTGCAGGTTTCTCTCCTTCATCACTTTAATTATGTCCTGCCACTCCCTTCTGGCTTGTAGAGTTTCTGCTGAGAGATCAGCTGTTAACCTGATGGGGATTCCCTTGTGTGTTATTTGTTGTTTTTCCCTTGCTGCTTTTAATATGATTTCTTTGCGTTTAATTTTTGACAGTTTGATTAATATGTGTCTTGGTGTATTTCTCCTTGGATTTATTCTGTATGGGACTCTCTGTGCCTCCTGGACTTGATTAACTATTTCCTTTCCCATATCAGGGAAGTTTTCAACTATAATCTCTTCAAATATTTTCTCAGTCCCTTTCTTTTTCTCTTCTTCTTCTGGAAACCCTATAATTCGAATGTTGGTGTGTTTAATGTTGTCCCAGAGGTCTCTGAGACTGTCCTCTGTTCTTTTCATTCTTTTTTCTTTATTTTGCTCTGCATCAGTTATTTCCACTATTTTATCTTCCACCTCACTTATTCGTTCTTCTGCCTCAGTTATTCTGCTATTGATCCCATCTAGAGTATTTTTCATTTCTTTTATTGTGTTTTTAATCGATGCTTGATTCATCTTTAGTTCTTCTAGGTCCTTGTTAACTGTTTGTTGCATTTTGTCTATTCTATTTCCAAGATTATGGATCTTGGAAATAGAATCTTGGATCAGCTTTACTATCATTATTCTGAATTCTTTTTCAGGTAGACTGCCTATTACCTCTTCATTTGTTAGGTCTGGTAGGTTTTTATCTTGCTCCTTCACCTGCTGTGTGTTTTTCTGTCTTCTCATTTTGCTTATGTTACTGTGTTTGGGTTGTCCTTTTTGCAGGCTGCAGATTCGTAGTTCCCGTTGTTTTTGGTGTCTGACCCCAGTGGCTAAGGTTGTTTCAGTAGGTTGTGTAGGCTTCCTGGTGGGGGGGACTAATGCCTGTGTTCTGGTGGTTGAGGCTCAATCTTGTCTTTCTGGTGGACAGGTCCACGTCTGGTGGTGTGTTTTGGGGTGCCTATGGCCTTATTATGTTTTTAGGTAGCCTCTCTGCTAATGGGTGGGGTTGTGTTCCTGCCTTGCTAGTTGCTTGGCATAGGGTGACCAGCACTGTAGCTTGCTGGTCGTTGACTGAAGCTGGGTGCTGGTGTTGGGATGGAGATCTCTGGGAGATTTTCGCTGCTTGATATTATGTGGAGCTGGGAGGTCTCTTGTGGACCCGTGTCCTGAAGTTGGCTCTCCCACTTCAGAGGCACAGCACTGGCTCCTGGCTGCAGCACCAAGAGCCTTTCATCCACCCGGCTCAGAATAACAGGGAGAAAAAGTAGAAAGAAAGAATTAGTAGAAGAAAGAAAGAGAGAGGGAAAGAAAGGAAGAAGGGAAGAAAGGAAGGAAGGAAGGAAGAAAGAAAGAAAGGAGGGAGGGAGGGAGGGAGGAAGGATGGAAAGAAAGAAGGAAAGAAAGGAGGGAGGGAGGGAGGAATGAAATCAAAAGGAAGAGTGAATGGAAGAAGGGAGGGAGGGAGGAAGGAAAGCAAAAGGAAGAGTGAATGGAAGAAGGGAGGGAGGGAGGGAGGAAGGAAAGAAAGAAAGACAGGAGGGAGGGAGGGAGGAAGGAAAGAAAAAGAAAGTGGAAAGAAGAAGGGTGGGAGGGAGGGAGGGAGGAAAGAAAAAGAAAGAAGGAAAGGAGGAGCGGAGGGAGGGAGGGAGGAAGGGAAGGTAGGAAAAAAAGAAAGAGCAGGTAAAGTAAAATAGAATAAAGTATGAAATATAGTAGCGTTATTAAAATTAGAAAGTAATTATTGAAAAAAAAAACGGACCGATAGAACCCTGGGACATATGGTGGAAGCAAAGCTATACAGAGAGAATCTTACACCCAAGATTACACATACTTATTCACAAAAAGAGAGCAGGGGGAAAAATCAAAAATCTTGCTCTCCAAGTCCACCTCCTCAATTTGGGATAATTCGTTGTAAAAAGAGGAAAAGGGCGAGAAGTCTGAAATCTTGCTCTCTAAGTCCACCTCCTTAATTTGGAATAATTCGTTGTCAAAAGAGGAAAAGGGGGGAAAGTCTTAAATCTTGTCCTCAAAGTCCACTTCCTCAATTTGGGATGATTCGCTGTCCATTCATGCACTCCACAGACGCAGGGCACATCAAATGGACCGTGGAGCTTTAATCCGCTGCCTCCGAGGCTGCACAGAGAGATTTCCCTGTCTCTGCTCTAACAGCTCCCGGGTCTCAGCCTTGGACCTGGCCCCGCCTCTGCACATAGGTCGCCAGAGGGCGTCCGTTCTTCGCTCAGACAGGACGGGTTTAAAGGAGCCGCTGATTCGGGGGCTCTGGCTCACTCAGGCAGAGGGGAGGGAGGGGCGCACAGTGTGGGGTGGGCCTGCGGCGGCAGAGGCTGGCGTGACGTTGCAGCAGCCCATGGCGCTCCGTGCGCTTTCCCGGGAAAGCCGTCCCCGGGTCCGGGACCCCGGCAGTGGCGGGGTGCACAGGGCCCCCAGAAGTCGGGGCGGACAGTGACCCGCGCTCACACACAGGCCCTGCGGCGGCGGCAGCGGTGGCAGGCGGCGGCAGCGGCGGCGGCGGGCGGCAGGAGCGTCGGCGGCGGGGGCGGGCGGCGGGCCGCGTCGGCAGCGGCGGGCTGCATCGGTGGGCGGCGGCGGGCGGCGGCGGCGGCAGCAGGCTGTGGCGGCGGCCGAGGCTGCGGCGGCCCACGCCCGTCTCCGAGGTCCGCGCGTTACCCGCGGCTCGCGCCTGTCCCGGCGCTTCCCCAAGCAGCCCTCTTAATGCCCTCTCCTCGCGCACCAGGAAACAAAAGGGAAAAAAGTCTCTTGCCTCTTCAGCAGCTCCAGACCCTTTCCCCGGACTCCCTCCGGGCTAGCCGTGGTGCACTAACCCCTTCAGGCTCTCTTCCTGCCGCCAGCCCCAGTCCTCTCCCTGTGCTCCGACTGAAAGCCAATACCCGAGCCTCAGCTCCCAGCCCCGCCCACCACGGCGGCCGAGCAGACAAGCCTCTCGGGCTGGTGTGTGCCTGAGGGCACCAATCCTCTGTGCCGGAATCTCTCCGCTTTGCCCTCCACAACCCTGTTGCTGTGCTCTCCTCTGCTACTCCTAAGCTTTCCCCCTCCGCCACCTGCAGTCTCCGCCCGCGAAGGGGCTTGTAGTGTGTGGAAACCTTTCCTCCTTCACGGCTCCCTCCCACTGGTGCAGGTCCCGTCCCTATCCTATTGTCTCTGTTTATTCTTTTTTTCTTTTGCCCTACCCAGGTATGTGGGGAGTTTCTTGCCTTTTGGGGGGTCTGAGGTCTTCTGTCAGCGTTCAGTAGGTGTTCTGTAGGAGTTGTTCCACGTGTAGGTGAATTTCTGATGTATCTGTGGGGAGGAAGGTGATCTCCGCGTCTTACTCTTCTGCCATCTTCCCAAGCTCTATCTTGATTACTTCAAATTTTTGGCAATTATGAATAAAGCTGCTCTAAAAATCTGTGTGTAGGCTTTCATGTTTTGCATTTGGATAATTAACTAGGAGTGTGACTGCTGGATTGTATGATAGGTAAGCCTATATTTAGCTTCATAAGAAATTTACAAAGTGCTTGTACCATTTTGCATTCCAACAGCAATTAACGAGCTTTCCTGTTGCTCTATATCTTCACCAATATTTGGTGTTTACCATGTTTTGGAGTTTAGCCATTCTGATAAGTGCTTAGTGGTTTCTCGTGAAATGAAGTTTTCTTTTTTTAATAAATTTATTTTATTTTTGGCTGCGATGGGTCTTTGTTGCTGCGCACGGGCTTTAGTTGCGGTGAGCTCGGGCTACTCTTCATTGCGGTGCACGGGCTTCTCATTGCGGTGGCTTCTCTTATTGCGGAGCTCAGGCTCTAGGCGCACGGGCTTCAGTAGCTGTGGCACGTGGGCTCAGTAGGTGAGGCTCACAGGCCCTAGAGCGCAGGCTCAGTAGTTTTGGCACACGAGCTTGGTTGCTCTGTGGCATGTGAGATCTTCCCAGGCCAGGGCTCGAACCCATGTCCCCTGCATTGGCAGGTGGATTCTTAACCACTGCGCCACCAGGGAAGCCCAGAAATGGAATTGTATTAATTATTTTTTACTTTAATTTGGATGCAGACCCTATTTATTTATTAATTTATTTAGTAATGTAGCTATTGTCTAGTACCTGAAAACGTTTATCCTAGAACCAGATTGTCTAGATTCAAATTCTAACCCTACATTTTGCTCCTTGTGAGACATAGGCTAACTACTTAGCATGTGCTTCAGTAGCCTTATAGATAAGATGGAGATAATAATACCATCTACCTCACAGAATTGTTAAAATTCAGTTAGATTATCATGGAACATATAAATAACAATAAGAGTATCTGGCCTATAGTAAACTCTTTTACCTTTAATTGTATATAATAATTTCATTCTTTTATTTTATCAAGGGGAAGGAATTTAGAATGTAATTCCAAATATTGATAGAACTAGGATAATTATTTTAATTTTAAATTAATTAAAAAAACTCAGTTACATAAAGATAGAATTCCTCTATTTCTGCATCATTACCATATTTAGCTTTCAGCACAGTATTTAAATTTCAATTCAGTAACTTCACAGTTGTACGTCTTTTTACAAACTTTCAATATTGAGAACAGTGGCCTGAAGAATTTTTAAGCTGTTTTTTTTTTTTTTTGGTGGGAGGGAGAAGAAGGATAAGTTTTAACCCCACTATTTTGTAATTTAGTTTGGTCATGACTCTGATTTGATGAAACTGAGATCAGTATGATAAATGAAATTGCAGAGTTCAAGACTTTGCTCCACTGTTTATTGTTAACTATTCAAATGAACTGAATTCTTAAAATTTCACTTGTTTCCAGAACATGCCACTTCTGAAGCATCTTAATCTCAATGTGTAAGCAGATTGTTATTGTTCATCTAATCCATCAACCATAACTGCATTGCCAGTGGTCTGGCCCTAGGAGGGCACAAAGTTCATAGACTTAATTATTACAAACAGTATGTCTTCTATTTTAATTTTCTAGTGGAGGGTAACTCTGGGTCAGTCATGCAAGGAACTGACTTAAGTTCCATGTCCTTGAAAAATGTTGCCACCTCAGTTTAAATTAATGGTCTAACAGCTTCGACCATTTGGGGAGCACTCTCAGTAGTCATATGTCCTAAATTTGACTACTTTCATATTAGCATTGTTAAGACATTATGGGAATTCCCTGGCAGTCCAGTGGTTAGGACTCCACGCTTTCACTACTGAGGACCTGCGTTCAATCCCTGGTTGGGGAACTAAGATCCCACAAGCCATGCAGTGTGCCAAAAAAAAAAAAAAGACTTAATTAAACCCCAGAACACAGTCGTGCTTGTCATGGGCATCATGTTTAAGAGTTCTTCTGTCACATCAAAATTTTCTTTGACACCACCAAATGATAGATCTAATTGGATGGTAATATATATACATATATGTAGCTGAGCTCTCTTCCACTGCAATAGAAACGCCATAAATGATTTAACTTTTTCATAGAATTTGTCCTGTGAATTCTCAGCCTTATCTTCATTACACTGAATAATGGTGTTTGCCTTGATAATGCTATTTTTTGGTTATGGAGTGTGGGGCATGATTTTTCTCCTGCATTCAAGAGATAATCCTTTATAAACTCTCCATTCCTAAAAAAAGTTTTAACGGAGAAAGGGTATTTTTCAATTCCTATGTGATTGGATTTTGCAGCATAATCATTTATTATACATTGAATATTAATGTTTTATAAATCTGGGGAATTTCCAACTCTGCTGAGAAATTCCACTGGAAAAAAGAAAAGAAAAAGAATAATAAACTAAAATGTCCCTGTACTACTCAGTGCTCCCTTCTTGGTAGTGGAAAACACATTTCTAAAAAAAGTGGAAACTTTAACAACTCAAATATCTTCAAGATAAATATTGCCCTAAAACTTGCCTTATCATAAAACCATACAAAAATTAGACAGATTTAAAAAAAGGGAGTCAGAATTTTTTATCTAATTGATCAGAGCCAAAGGGCCAGTGATTCTTTTTTAATATTGAAATAATATAAAAAATAAGGTGTGGTCCATAAGTCAAAGGGATTCCTTAAAAGATATTGTATTTATCATAACTAAATTTAAAAACTCGAGTTTGCAAACAATATTGAAAGCAGAGAGATTAAGAAAAATTACCAATTTTTGAAACCTTTTGGACATTTTTAAAAAAATGATAACAAATGGTATTTTATTAAATTTTAATAAACTGTGTACAACATAGAAATACTTGCCATATACACCATTCTTGGACATTTTCTTACAATTGTAAATATTCAGAGCACTTTACTATATTCCACAACAGCATTTTTTAAGGTTTATTTTTCATAAAGGAACAACTGTGTAAAAGATCAAGCAGCATCAATTTTCTGTTTCATTGCCCTCCAAGGCAATCTGTGGAATTAAATAATTGCAATTTTGACCTCTACTGCAAATGATCAATCAGCTGAGGCTTCTACTAAAAGTCCTTAATATGACAAAGACAAAAGAAGAAGATACAATTGTCAGATGAAGTGGCCAGAGATTTACTGATCTTATTTTTTAAAGTCTTTATTTGCACAGTAACAAATATAAATATTTGAATATTTCATTAAGTTTATCCAGTGAGTATTTATTTATCAGCTAAGAGGCCCTAGGCACTAATCTAGCCATTTGGGATCTAGAAGTAAATAAAACATAAAGAGACCCCTTTACCTTATGGTACAAGAATTCTTTTGAGAAGACAGATATTTGTGGGGAAAAAAAGTAAACATGTTGTGTGTTAGATTGTGATGAAAGTTAGGGGGACAAACATAAGTTAGGGTAACAGTCCCTGTGGTGAGATGTGGTGAGCTATTTTAATAGAATAATGTAGGGTAACTTCTCTAATAAAGCTACCTTTGAAAAGGCATTGGAAGAAATTAAATGAACAAGCCAAGGCTCCAGGATAAACTTGGCAGGCAGAGCGGATACCTAAAGCAAAGGTCCTGAACCTTCCTGCTGGTCCAGTGGTAAAGAATCTGCCTTCCAATGCAGGGGACACACGTTCGATCCCTGGTCGGGGAGCTAAGATCCCACATGCTGTGGGGCAACTAAGCCCGCGCACCTCAAATACTGAGCTTGCGTGCTTCAACTAGAGAGCCTGAGGGCCGCAAACTACAGACCCCATGCACCCTGGTGCCCGTGAGCCACAACTAGAGGGAAGCCCACACTCCACAACGAAAAGATCACGCGTGCTGCAACTAGGACCTGACGCAGCCAAAAAAAATACGGGAACTAAATAAATAAATAAGTAAATAGACAAATAAATAAAGAGAAGACCTAAGATAGATAAATAAATAAATGAATAGAAGGCCTAAGATAAAGAGAAGGCCTAAGATAGATAGATAAATAAATAAGTAAATAAGTAAAGAGAAGGCGTAAGATAGATAGGTGAATAAAGAGAAGGCCTAAGATAGATAGATAAATAAACAAATAAATAAATAGATTAAATCAATCAATCAATCAATAAAGTAAAGGCCCCAAGGGGCATTGTGTGTGCCTGGAAGTGTGAGGAAGTCAATGTAGTGGATGAAGACAAAGTAAGGTGGTAGGCAGTGAAGTTGGAGGGGTCACCAAAAGGACAACTGGCAGTGACTTAATTTGCTGTGTGTGTATGTATTTACCTTGAACCAGGAACTCTGCGCTCAGGCCACACACCTCAACTCTCCATCCCTAAGTGATACTTTAGAATTTTTTTTAATGAGAAAGAGGGAAGAGAAATAACAGGTGTGTATCTATTTGCATGTGTGTGTTTATTCTTTCCTAAAAACAGTACTAAATTCTTTGATTTTATTATTTAAAAGAACTGTTAGGAATTTTTATTTCTATTTTACAGTTGAAGAAATGGTCCACAAATTCTGTTTTTTTCTGCTTCCTAAACATATCCTCTTGCTACCTGCCCAAACAGTCATTCTGGGATCCCAGGGTGGCCAACAAAAAGTGCTAATGTATGCCTTCAAAGAAACACAAGGTAGAAATGACTTGGAAGTTGGCCCCAGATTTATCTGGGTTTGAATTCTAGTACTGCTACTCGTTGGCTAGGTTAACACTTGTTAACATAGTCATGCAAATATCCCAGGCACTTATTAGTTTCATTTGCCTGTAATATGAGTATAATAATATCATGTATGTAAAGATTAACATATATAAGGAAGCTAGCCTAGAATCCCCAGATGAAAATAATAAATATTAGTTCCCGTCTTCTCCCTTCCTTCAATTAGGAGATGGAGATCAAGTGGGGATTCAACCTGGTTTGGGGAAATTGATGGACAGAAAGAAAGCATGCGCAGGACCTGCCTTGTGAGGCAAAGCTCACTTCCTAGTGGAGAGTGGAGGTGTGTGGTCTGATCCCTTGAAGAGTTCCTGGTTCAAGGCCTGAAAAGAACTGAAGGTAAGGAAAGGGTGAGAAAGAGGGAAAGGGAAGTAGCAGCTGTGTATCTATTAAAATAATTAACAGCTAATGCTAATAAAATAATTCGGGGGAGGGCTTCCCTGGTGGCACAGTGGTTGAGAGTCCGCCTGCCGATGCAGGGGACATGGGTTCGTGCCCCGGTCCGGGATCCCACATGCTGCGGTGCGGCTGGGCCCATGAGCTATGGCCGCTGAGCCTGCGCATCCGGAGCCTGTGCTCCGCAACGGGAGAGGCCACAACAGTGAGAGGACCGTGTACCGCAAAATAAATAAATAAATAAAAATAATTCAGGGGAGATTTGAATTTAGAATTGGTAGAGGTGGAGGTGGGGATGGTGGTGATATTCTGATGGTTGAACTAGCAGATGTGAAATAGGAAGTGAAAGAAAGTGAGGGGTTAATCATGATTATCAGATTTTTGCCAAAAAAAAACCCCCAAAACTGTAAGGCGTCTGTGGGACTATGGAGTGAAGCAACTTGGGGCAGAGAAAGATCCCTTCTGTTGAGTAGACAACACAATTGAATATGACTCAAAAGTTTGAAGGAGAAGATTCAGGAACACAAACAAATTGGTATGTAAATCTGTGAGACCAAAAAAAAAAAAAAGAGAAACAAACAAAAAAAAACGCATTAATTGCTTATACAATAAGATGAAATCATTTTTCATTTTATATTTACTCACTCAAATATTGTCCGAATTTAAGAAATGCTAAGGGTTTATCCATTTTGAAATTTTCCATTTAAAGAAAAAAATAATATTCTCACAGACATATTCATCAAGAATGAGATGACCAGAACTTGAGGAAAGTAAAAATAATAATAATGTTTTGTGAATTTTATGCAAGTGAACTTTCTCGAGATGCTTTTGACTATTAATTTCTCTTCCTATTTTCTCTGCCCTTAGATTTGTTTCATGAACCACTGCTGAGAATGAGCTTAATGAGTAGTTTATTGGAGTTGGAAGTCACAAGAAAAACATACCAGGAGAAAATAAGATTTATGAATATGTACATCATTGCACTCTAGATTATTTCACTTATTAGTCAATACAATCTATTATCATTATAAACTATAATAATAACTAAGGAAATTTAGATTCAAAGAGGTCATGTAAAATGTTTTAAGGTCTTGTCTTAGTTTGCTAGGGCTGCCATCACAAAATACCACAGACTAAGCTGTTCAAAAGACAGAACTCTTATTTTCTCTGGAGGCTGAAGTACAAGATTGAGTTGGTTTCTCCTGAGCCCTCTGTCCTTGGCTTGGAGAGGGCTGCCTTCTCACTGGGTTCTCTAATGGCTTTTTCTCTGTGCAGATACATCCCTAGTGACTCTTCCTCTTCTTATAAGGACACCAGTCACATTGCATTAGGGCCCACCCATATAACCTCATTGAATCTTAATTTTCTCTTTAAAGGCCCTATCGAGAAATACAGTCACATTGTAAGCTATTAGGAATTAAGACTTCAACAAAAAAATTTAGGAGGACAATATTAAGTTCATAACACTCACATGGCTATTAAAAAAATAAAACTGAGATTTTCATACTCTCAGACTCCAAAATCCACCCTCTTTCCAATATACTGTGCACTGTTTGACATTAGACCTAGGCCTGAGACTAAAGATAGAGGTAGGAACACAGAGCTGATAGGGAGCAGAGATCATTCGAAGAAGCTTATGTAGTGGAGTTATATAAATTTTGATACTTCAGTTATTGCTCACTCTACCTTGAGTCAAATTACCTGTATGCCATTTAGAGCTTTTTGGTTTATTTTTTAATTAATTAATTATTTTTTATTGAAGTATAGTTGATTTACAATGTTGTGTTAGCTTTAGGTATACAGCAAAGTGATTCAGTTATACATACATATATACCTAATTTTTTTCAGATTCTTTTCCCTTATAAGTTATTAAAAATTATTGAGTATAGTTCTCTGTGGTATATAGTAGGGCCTTGTTAGTTGTATAATTTATATATGGTGGTGTGTATATTTTAATCCCCAACTCCTAATTTATTCCCTCCCTCTTTCCCCTTTGGTAACCATAAGTTTGTTTTCCATGTCTGTGGGTCTGTTTCTGTTTCATATATAAGTTCATTTGTATCTTCTTTTTTTTGATTCCACATATAAGCAATATCTTATACTTGTCTTTCTCTGTCTGGCTTCACTTAGTATGACAACCTCTAGGTCCATCCACGTTGCTCCAAAATACAGCTGGATTAAAATCTCAGCAAGGCTCTTCGTTCATCGCTTACCAAAGGTAGACTCCTTGACTTTTAATTTACAGTTCTTCATCTCTAACTGGGAAAATCCTGTTTACTTTTCAGAGCTATTGTGATGTGTAAATGAAGTGGTAGGCTGCAGCTGGGTAGCTTTTCAGTAAATGCTATCTCATCCTGTCACTAGAGATTCTGGAAATTTTTAACCCTTGGGTCAAGCGTCTCTGTGTCTTTCATGACTACAAATATACTTTGAGTGGCCCCAACACAAACTATCAAATAATAAGGTATCTTAAACATGTTACAGGTTTGTTTAATATAGTGTTTGAGATTGGAACAAAAGAACAGTTTCAATATGGAACCATCTGTAGAAGTGAAAGGAAGTTTGTGCCAAAAAGATTTCCTCTGGCTAAGCGATGAATGCTTTGATCTAGAAGTTGACTTAATATAAAATTGCCTAATTTGTATGCTGAGAGAGAGAGGAGGTACAGAACACTGTTAGAGAAGCATTAGATTTTCCTGAGTTTAGTGTTTTATCAATTGATGCAATTAATTGTTTCTAGTCTATGTGTGTATGTATATGTATTTTATGTATATATATATATATATGTTTCTAGTCTATGTATATATACACATATACATCATAAGACTATATATAAATACATATTTGCAGTATATATAAAATATATAAAAATATATGTAAGGAAATATAACATTTTCTTATTGAAAAGGGGGAAATTAGTAAAGAACAATTATTGTATAGTTAAACTTATGTAATATATGAGTATACCCTAGAAAAAAGATCAATTCATATTTGTCTGATATATACATATGTATAAGACAGTTATTACTTGTCCTATATAGAAAGAAAACTTACTACATTTGAGATAGTATTTAACATGTTTGGAATGACTCCAAAAATGTTTTGAAATAACGTGACTATTAGATGAAAATTGCCCTTTGAACATATTACCTACTGTGTGTAATTGTTACTACTGTAAGAAACTTATCACTAGTATTATAAGCATCCTTAATTGTAAATTATTGTTTTAAACCCAATTTTACATAAGATAACGCATTGCAGTGCATGTTGGTGTCAGTCCTTCTGATTTCAGACAGATCTTGAGTGCAGATGGGGACTGAGGAATGAGTTGAGGAGAGAGAGCTGAGAATTCAGAGAAACCAAGACTAGAATTCGTAGGTCAGAGGAACAGTGACAGGGCTGCACAGAGAGAGAATTCCAGATGGCAGCAGAGTGCTCCCCTCCAGCATTTGGCTAAGTGCTGATCAGGGCATGTGTCTGAGGTTAGGGAAAACCACCTCAAGGATTGGGTGTAACAAGGCATGGCATTCACACAAAGACAGTCATAGTGCATGTTCTCACCCCACCTTCCCGACTGGAAAACCTCAAAGTTTACAGGGTGCTGTACACAGAACGGTTTTGCCTCAGTAGTGGGAAAAAATTAGCCTACAACAAAACTGCAAAAGTTCCAAATAACAAATCTTATAAACCAGATCCAGAGGATCAAAACATTCCTAAGGAATTTTAATAAATCTCAAAATTAAGCATAAGAATGTTTATAGAAATAAATATATCTAACACTCACTATGTAAAATTCACAGTGTTAGAAAACCAATGAAAACTTACCAAGGAAGTGTTAGAAGTAGTAAGCACTGATATTAAAACAATTATTATACCTGTACTGCCTATGTCCAAAAGGAAGTAGAAACAAAGAAGATAAAAAGTAATGCAAAACAGACTTTCAAATTTCTAGAGATGAAAATTACAATGTCCAAGATGAAAATAAATTGGATGTAATTAAAGACAAACTAAATATGGTCAAAAAAAGTTTAATGAACAATAAGCAAAGGGGTAAATAAACTGTACTATATTCATAAAAAGTAATAAAATGACAAAAAGGAATGAATTATTGACATACACAACATGAATAAATCTCACATATGCTGACAGAAAGAAGACAGACAAAAAGGGTATATATGGTGGAATTGAACATATACGAAATTCTAGAAAAATGCAAATTATTGCATGGTGACAACAGATTAGTTGTTGCCCGGGATTAGAGGGGTAGGTAGAGTTGGAAAGAATACATTAAAAAGACCACGAGGAAACTTTTTTGTCAACAGATCTGTTTATTATTTTGATTGTGGTGATAGTTTCATGGTTTTATACATACATCAAAACTCATCAAATTGCATACTATAATATGTGCATTTTATTATATAAACAACTTAATAAAGCTGTTTTCATATTAATTTACATGAAAGTATGAAAGAGCATGTAATGGATTTTCCTATCTCTTCAAACTTGTGTTTTAAAGACTTGAAATTACCACTGTAATGTTCAAAGGAGCAGTTTTACAGGGTTCACCACTGTAAAAATTTATATAGCTTCATTTTTCTTCAAATTCAAAAAATAACATTGATTTAATGGCAACAATGAGATTTCATTTTTTATTATCTATAAAATTGCAACCACGTGTGGTAAAAAAAATCTCTCTGGGTCTCTTACGTATTTTCTGACCTTGAGAGTAGAGGCAGTGACTTCTAATTTTCCAGATTATCTTTTCAAAGACTCACCATTCAGTCTAAGAACTGAACATGACTCTTACCTTGATATCACTTGCATGACTCTGGTGACCTTTCCTCTTTTCTGATCCCCTCAGAGGTAACCACTATCTTCAGTTTTGCATTTAAAATTTGTTTGCTATGAATTTAAGCTTTACCAAATAAATTGAGAGAATTTATGGGTTATTTTTCTGTTTTTTTTTGACATATCTCCTAGTGTTAAACATGCAAGAACAGTTAGGCAAACAACTAATAACAATGTCTGCATCATAGTGTGATATTTTCAGTTTATAAAAATTCGATTGTGCCAAATTATTTTCTTGGGGCTTCCCTGGTGGCTCAGTGGTTGAGAGTCCGCCTGCCGATGCAGGGGACACGGGTTCGTGCCCCGGTCCGGGAAGATCCCACGTGCCCCGGAGCGGCTGGGCCCGTGAGCCATGGCCGCTGAGCCTGCACGTCCGGAGCCTGTGCTCCGCAACGGGAGAGGCCACAACAGTGAGAGGCCCGCGTACCGCAATAAATAAATAAATAAATAAAATAAAAAAGGCTCTGCTTTCCCCCATTTAAAATAAAAATATTTTCTTAATCTCTTGGATCACCATATTCACCCAACAGAACACTAATGTGTGTAACAGTTGTGCTACTTCCCTGCCATCTCTTAGTGAGATCTCTCTGTGCTTTCAATTTGTACGTTCCTTATCATTAGTGACACTAATCACTTTTTCATATGGTAATGATTCTTTAAATTTTTCCCCCTAAACCCCTGATTTTTCCCCATATTTTTCTATTTTTAATTAAAAAAATTATTGGAATATAGTTGCTTTACACTCTTGTGTTAGTTTCAGGTGTACAGCAAAGTGAATCAGCTATACCTATACATATATCCCCTCTACTTTGGATTTCCTTCCCATTTAGGTCACCACAGAGAACTGAGTAGAGTTCCCTGTGCTATACAGTAGGTTCTCATTAGTTATCTATTTTATACATAGTATCAATAGTATATGTATGTCAATCCCAATCTCCCAATTCGTCTCACTCCCTGCTTCTCCCTTGGTATCCATATATTTTTTCTCTATGTCTGTGTTTCTATTTCTCCTTTGCAAATAAGATCATCTATATCATTTTTTTAGATTCCACATACATGTGTTAGTATACAATATTTGTTTTTCTCTTTCTGACTTACTTCACTCTGTATGACACACTCTAGGTCCATCCACGTCTCTACAAATGACCCGTTTTCGTTCCACTTTATGGCTGAGTAATATTCTATTGTATATATGTACCACTTCTTCTTTATCCATTCCTCTGTTGATGGACACTTAGTTTGCTTCCGTGTCCTGGCTATTGTAAGTAGTGCTGCAGTGAACATTGGGGTGCATGCATCTTTTTGAATTATGGTTTTCTCTGGGTATATGCCCAATAGTGGGATTGTTGGGTAATATAGTAGTTCTATTTTTAGTTTTTTAGGAACCCCCATACTGTTCTCCATAGTGGCTGTATCAATTTACATTCCCACCAACAGTGCAAGAGGGATCCCTTTTCTCCACACCCTCTCCAGTATTTATTGTTTGTACATTTTGTGATGATGACCATTCTGACTAATGTGAGGTGATACCTCATTGTAGTTTTTATTTGCATTTCTCTAATGGGAAAATGAAATGTTTTATCTGGGCATTTGTGTGTGTGTGTGTGTGGTATGCAGGCCTCTCACTGTTGTGGCCTCTCCTGTTGCAGAGCACAGGCTCCGGACGTGCAGGCTTAGTGGCCATGGCTCACGGGACCAGCCGCTCCGCGGCATGTGGGATCTTCCCAGACCAGGGCATGAACCCGTGTTCCCTGCATCGGCAGGCGGACTCTCAACCACTGCACCACCAGGGAAGCCCGCGGAAAAGCTTTGATGCCTAAAAATGTCTTCTCATCTACTAACTGATGGTTGGCACTCAACTCTCATCCTTTTATCTCGGAATCTCATCCCTTTAACTTAAATCTTTTTTTCCCATTAAAATTCAAATACTGGTTGTGCTTTAAGATCGTAGTCATTTTTACCTCAGCCTGAATGATCCAAAAGCAAGTTTTGATGATGTGCAAGAGGGAAGAGAACTTGAGGGCATAAGTGTTCTGCAGAGGGTATTAGGGAATAGAGAAGACAGAGCAATAAATAGACTCACAGGGGAAACTCAGAAAGTGGAGCTTAATGAAACAAGCAAACATCACGGTTTTGCTAAGGTCTATTCTAATTAGTTGTTATTCGTGTGTAAAAGTTTGCCTAAAAAGCATAACCTATGAGTGATTTGTGCCCCTGCATATCACGGATGTATAATAAAATTCAAACAGTGCAAGGAACACACAGATGACCACATGGCCTCAGCCATGCTCCATTTTGTAGTCTGCCCACTTTGAGCATCAGAAAATGGATTGTAGAAATCTGGTTCATCTTATTTTAAACTTCTCATTCCCCAAATTTGAAATAGTATTTATTTAAAAACCAGGTTGTTTATAAAGATTGCAAAAACACTACAAAGTATTCATTGAAAAGAACCTAACATTTACTACTGTAGTACATTATGTACAATTTATTGACTATTTCTACTGAATATACATGTATGTATTACATAATCTAACATTTATATTAAGTATAACTATAATATGATTTTTTTAAAAATTTATTTTATTTATTTATTTTTGGCTGTGTTGGGTTTTCGTTGTTGCGTGCGGGCTTCCTCTAGTTGTAGCGAGCAAGGGCTACTCTTCGTTGCGGTGCGCGGGCCTCTCATTGCGGTGGCTTCTCCTGTTGCGGAGCACGGGCTCTAGGCACACGGGCTTCAGCAGTTGTGGCACGTGGGCTCAGTAGTTGTGGCTCGCGGGATCTAGAGCGCAGGCTCAGCAGTTGTGGCGCACGGGCTTAGTTGCTCCGCGGCATGCGGGATCTTCCCGGACCAGGGCTCGAACCCGTGTCCCCTGCATCGGCAGGCGGACTCTCAACCACTGAGCCACCAGGGAAGCCCCTATAATATGATTCTTGTGTCAACCCTGACAAAGCTGGTGAAATCCTTTGCTACAAAAATATGTCTCTGCCTTATAGTTTTGTTTCAGTATTAGTTTCCACATTTGCCAGCAAGATACTTTTCATCCTACTAAACAAATAGGCCACTTAGTTGAATACTGGATAAAATACAAATGGCAGAGAATTCTCCATTTCTGTTTATAATTTTAAAAATTTCAACTAAAAGTGCAAAGCTTTTATCAATCTCTGTAGCTTGCTCTCTTCCTAAACCTACTTGCTTCTTCCATCAATATTTAAGTTTCTGGTTTTAAATAACTGTGACTCTCCTTTAATGTGTTCTCTGTTAAAGGCTTTCTCTCCCTTTAGAATTGTTAGTAGGAGAAGTGGTATTTTTGTGGGAAGAAAACTGCATCTTCTCTACTACCCAGCTGTCAGGACTATAGAGCTACATCCTCAGCTGTATAATCAGAAACCTGGCCTGGCATCAACTAGTGGGATTAATAACCACTTTTTCAATTCCTTGCAATTAAAATATTTACATCAACTTCTCTTTGTTTTAACAATAGCATATAGAACCCAGTGTGGGTGTGGCTCATGATTCTGCTTCTCTGACTCATGATCTTAGACTTCTTGCTTCCAACTTCCTAATGAATGTGCCCTTTAGCAATTGCTGGGGGCCAGGTTTGTTTACTGCTACTCCTTTCCAACAGTTCAATGCCACGAGGCATCTCTTGAATGTATTTCTTTGCTACAAAGTATTTCTCTCCCCTGCCCTCACCCCACTCTCAGGTTCTGTTGCTTATTTAAGATTTGCATCTGTAAAGAGTCCTTTGGGTTTGTTTCCTTGGTGGACTGGCTGTCTTCCAAGATTTTGTTGTTAATCTTGTCTGACATTTTAAAGATGACCTTTTGGTGTTTTTATAAAACTTCTCAAGAAAAGGAAATCAGAAGTGCTCATCTAACCCTCTTCTAAAGACTATGCAAAAAAGCCAGTTGTTTTAAAACATTATGGCTGGTGATATAAATGGCTGCAGCATATTATATCTACACCTGCATGTTTTTAACTTCCAGAAACTAAAAATCAGCTCTGCAACATGCAATCAGCCATGAAGAAAGAAACAAACAAAAACCCAGTATTGAAAATTTTCTGCCTGATACCTGAATGTATTGGCGAACAAGCCTGCTACTTCTAGTATTTACATAAAGACAGTAGTCAAATAACCAATGCAGTAAAACAAACAATTCTTCTGTGAGAAAAAAGAATGATACTACTTAGAGTTGACGGACATGAACTTTAGGAATTTTAGAGCTGAAAATAATCTTGGAGGCCTCCTTTTATAGATGAGGAATATGAAGTCTATGGTGGTTAAGTGAATTGTCCAAGCCAGAGATGGGACTAGGGTCAAAGTTGAGGTCTTCTGCCAGGATGTTGAGCTTACTCTTTGAACTTGCTGGGTGTTTACATATTGCATCAACAGAGCCCATATGTACTGGATTTTCTTCCATTTACTAATAGAAGCAAGTTAGTGCCTTTACAGGTATTGTAGTATAAAATCAGCTCATTCAGTCAAACTAGTCAAAAATTAGTCCATCTAGGAGTCCCAAAGAGACAATGCTTTGCAGGCTTTTTCTTTTCTTTTCTTTTCTTTTTCCACTGGAAATGGGAATTAGATAGATAATGCATGTTTGTGTGTATGTATGTATGTGTGTATATATATATATATATATATATATATATATATATATTATATCTTGTTCAAATTTAAAAGAATACAATTTTTTATAGTCTATGTATGACATAAAAATAGAACGTCATTAATCAAATACATTTGCAGTATTTATTTTTGTAAGTAACTTCCTTTCTTTATGTATCTATACAGTTTTAAAGATAATGGGACAACACAGAAATATTATTCATTTTCAAGCTAACACTGATAAATAATGTTTTGTAAGTGCCCTAAATTATGTAAAGACTAAAAGTTCCATTGTTCTATATATTCTATGGAAAGTGGTTGATGTTTAGCTATGAAATAATGTATCAATCTCAGGAAACAATTCTTAGGTTAAAAAACTCATTTTCCCCGTGATGTCTTTTTTTTTTAATTTTATTTTATTTTTTATTTTTTATTTTTTTTTAATTTATATATTTTTTATTAGTTTCTGCTTTATAACAAAGTGAATCAGTCATACATATACATCTGTTCCCACATCCCTTCCCTCATGCATCTCCCTCCCTCCCACCCTCCCCATCCCACCCCTCCAGGCGGTCACAAAGCACCGAGCTGATCTCCCTGTGCTCTGCGGCTGCTTCCCACTATCTATCTACCTTACGTTTGGTAGTGTATATATGTCCATGCCTCTCTTTCGCTTTGTCACAGCTTACCCTTCTCCCTCCCCATATCCTCAAGTCCATTCTCAAGTAGGTCTGTGTCTTTATTCCCGTTTTACCCCTAGGTTCTTCATGACATTTTTTTTAAAATTCCGTATATATGTGTTAGCATACGGTATTTGTCTTTCCCTTTCTGACTTACTTCACTCTGTATGACAGACTCTAGGTCTATCCACCTCATTACAAATAGCTCAGTTTCGTTTCTTTTTATGGCTGAGTAATATTCCATTGTATATATGTGCCACATCTTCTTTATCCATTCATCCGATGATGGACACTTAGGTTGTTTCCAGCTCCGGGCTATTGTGAATAGAGCTGCAATGAACATTTTGGTCCATGTCTCTTTTTGAATTATGGTTTTCTCAGGGTATATGCCTAGTAGTGGGATTGCTGGGTCATATGGTAGTTCTATTTTTAGTTTTTTAAGGAACCTCCATACCGTTCTCCATAGTGGCTGTACCAATTCACATTCCCACCAGCAGTGCAAGAGTGTTCCCTTTTCTCCACACCCTGTCCAGCATTTATTGTTTCTAGATTTCTTGATGATGGCCATTCTGACTGGTGTGAGATGATATCTCATTGTAGTTTTGATTTGCATTTCTCTAATGATTAATGATGTGGAGCATTCTTTCATGTGTTTGTTGGCAGTCTGTATATCTTCTTTGGAGAAATGCCTATTTAAGTCTTCTGCCCATTTTTGGATTGGGTTGTTTGTTTTTTTGCTATTGAGCTGCATGAGCTGTTTATAAATTTTGGAGATTAATCCTTTGTCAGTTGCTTCATTTGCAAATATTTTCTCCCATTCTGAGGGTTGTCTTTTGGTCTTGTTTATGGTTTCCTTTGCTGTGCAAAAACTTTGAAGTTTCATTAGGTCCCATTTGTTTATCTGTGTTTTTATTTCCATTTCTCTAGGAGATGGGTCCAAAAGGATCTTGCTGTGATTTATGTCATAGAGTGTTCTACCTATGTTTTCCTCTAAGAGTTTGATAGTTTCTGGCCTTACATTTAAGTCCCGTGATGTCTTTTCACAAAGATTTAATTCAAAGAATTTGCCTTTGTAAGATCTCCATCACTTTTCACCATTGTTCCCATGCATGTTCCTGTTAAGAGTGCCTGATTCTGTTGGTAAGCAACCTTGCAGTCTTGTTGGGTCATGATGATGAACTAATAATTATTTAAAATGTGTCTGTTTGGATAGGGTCTTTTAAAGAATATCATGATACTTTTGTGTAAGAGGCTGGGTAAGAGGGTTCTTCATTTCAACTTACAGTTCAACAGGAATATAAGTGACAGAATGATGTTTTCCAGAAGAGTTGGAAGAATGCCAAGAGTACACTAAAAAGCACTAGGTCTTACTTCCTCCCGGTATGCTTTTTTTCTAGAAAAGGGTAAAAGTCAGTCAGATGACAAGTCAAGAAATTTACCAAAGGACTTCAAAGAAATATGAGGAACATCAATATTCCTTTTATTGACTAGATTAAATTGTTATGTTTTTCCTTCTCATCCCAAATTCTTAAGAAAAATTGTCAAGCCATATTATGTTGAAAAATAAGTCCCATGTAAGCGAGACATGGGTATTTGAATTTTATCAGGCTTCCAGAGAAAACTAAATTGTTGAATAAATCCTCATCCTGCTTGCTCTTGTCTCAGACATCCCTCTCCAGTTCAGGAATATCCTCCTTTAAATAGCTTATTTAACCATATGGGACTGATGCCAGTAGCCTTAATATTTTCTGTACGGTATACTGTGATATATAAGGGGACTACCATCATATCTCTAGCATGTAGTGAGAGTTAGTAAATAGCATTCTCAGTGTGTATCTGGAAAAACAAAAAGGTTGTTCCTTTAAACCATCTTTTTTGGTGATAAAGCAAAGAATCAAAGGTATTTCATTACTAAAGAATCCGAGAATGTCCTAACTCTAAGAGAAGAGCACTTCTAATGTCATCTCAAAATCCATCCAATCCAGAAGCAGAGCTGATGGTGCTACCAAGAGACAGAGTCTCCTTGTGGTGACACCACCTTCAAAAGTTTTGCAAGGTACCCCCAAACATCACCAGTTTTCTTTACAACCTTGCTTGTCTCTAGTATTTAAAGACACATCTGATACTTATTGATTCTATTTATATTTTGAGGGTGATCCCTTCTTAGGGATATCATCTCATATGCAAAGTTAAAAGTATTGATCATTTTTCTCTCCTAAACTTAAACTATTATAATTTATGTTTAAGGCAGCCAAATTTAACAGCTTTGGGGCCATAAAGGTGAGTGTTTAAATCTTGGTTCACTGTTCTGTAGGTGGTATATGGCCACTCCAGGTATCAGTTTTCTTACTTATAAAATAGGGTTTGCAGTGCTTTCTTCACAGATAAAGGATTAAATTTGATATGCTAACATAGTGTCTACCATATAGTGTACATTAAATGTGAGCCCTCTTTCCTATCTCCACTGGGTGTGGCCAACTTCTAGTTTTCTAGGATTTACTAGAAAATTTCATACCTTCTAGGAATATATGGCTTCTGATCATATTCCCTTACCATCTTCATTTTACTAAACTAAAGGCTCTTAATTTTTTTGTAATCCCCACATTCTTATTTCCTATCTCAGCTACTTTTCTGTTAATTTTTTAGAATTCAGTTTATTTTAGCAGGCATTAATTGAGGTAAGGGGAATTACAGTAGGTCCTGTGGTTACAAATGTAAACAGGATCCCTGTTCTCAGCTACCTTACAGTCTAGTGTCAAGAGTAGTAAACAGACAAAAAATTGCAATTTGACCTGATAAATTCTGTGATATTGGTAAGCCTGTGACAACACAAGGGAAATATCTAAATCAGATTAGGGAGGATGGGAGATTAAAGGTAAAGGAGCTTGCCGTACTTGTAGGCTTTTCTCTAGAGTTAGCAAACATCTTTACCTGTGTTCAAGGTTTAGATTGACCAAGACAGCCTTCACATTCCTTTCAGCTTAATAAAACTTTAGACAGGTTTCTTCCTGACTTATAGGCCCTTGACCTCCCCTTATTTAGAAAATTTACTCTAAAAAACATGCAAATTCTTTTTTCACCCCTTTGACACGTAAATCTTCTTCTAGTAATCTTGCCAGATTTACAACCCAGGAATGTCTTTCTCACGGACATGGGAGCCATTTTTCGAAATGTAATCATCAAGAAAGATAGCACCGCATTCTCTGTGGGAGGGCAAGAGTCTAACTTCAATAAGTGCTGATTAGCAAACACAGATGGCCTAATCACATTAACCAGTCTCCTCCTAATGTCCTCCAGTACCAGTCCACTAGCTCACTCCAGAATTGATAAACTGTCCCACCTTTTGTTTCAGCAGAGTTTAGTCCAATCTCTCTCTCCAATTGCAATCGTTTTCAATAAACTTTCCCTTGCCTGTTTAAGTCTGTCCTTGGACAGGATGCATCCAGGTTTTGTACAAGGGGGAAAAACTGATTTTTGCCCAATAATCTACTCACTGATGCCTGGCACTTAGTCAACTTTTGTAATTGCTGATTAAAATAAGTCCATCATGTCAATGTCTAGGGGGAAATGTTTTCAATGGCTCTAAACACTTTGAGCAGTGATAAATGAAATCTCTGAGTTCACCATCTTCTAACTGGAACTAGAATTATTTTTCCAAAAATATATTTCTTTACACTTATGCACAAAATGAGCCTCTGCCTCAAAGAGACTGTGAGTAGGCTCAAGTATCCACTCGTCCTAATAGCTTTATACTCGTTCTTTTGGTATTTCAATTATCTCAAGTGTTCAGAATCATGAATAAAGTTGGGAGCAATTCATGATGATGTTAATCAACTATAAATTACTCAACAAGGGCTCCCCTTATTATACTCTCCATGAAGCTCCCTAGAGGATCAGCTCAGGTACTGGCCTCATGCACAGTCTACATTGAGAGGATTTCCAATAATTGATGGTTTTAGACAAAATTTTGAATTCTAAAAATGGATGGAAATTTGGAAATTCTAAATCAATCATAGCAAATTACAAATTATCATCAAGAAAGACTGCATAATAAAAATTTCTAAAGGTTACTGTAGAAATTAAGCTTAAATTCAAATTTAATTCTAAGGTAAATAAAAACATGTACTCCATTTTCTTTTTTTCATTATAAAATTTATAAAGCCAGAATTTTCCTTCTAATGTGCGCATTGGGTGTACTTGCTTTTTCTTTCCAAAAAAAGTTTCACTAACTTAAGGACATATACAACATATGGCACCTTAGAATTAAGGAAATATGGGAGAATGATTTTGATTACCTCCTCATGCTACATGAAAATTCATTACTTCAAACTTTCTTGAACAATTTTTTAAAAGATGCCAGTTATCTAACTCATACAAACACCCATATACATATGTACATCTTTCTTGTTGGGGAACAGACTTATATTAGTGTAAATAAGTGGTCATTAAAGTTAATGTGTTCATTTTATATAGTTATAATTTAAGATATAGTAGAAATTGGTTTGAACATGATATATACCTTTTAAAAATATATTAGAGACTTATAGAACCACCTCACAGTGACTGTATTTGTCCATTATGAGGTTTAGAATATACTTTACTACTTAAATGAGTTGAGTATGATATTTTATCATTATACCTTTGCTTTTATCATATATTGTGGATGTAGAGTCTTTGCTCAGAAACACCCTCTATATTATAAAAACATCATTATAGAAAAATGCAGTATTCTTTTAATATATAATTTAACATGAAACTAGGACAGATTTTCAGCAGAAGAAGGGAGCTGCATATATTTGGCTGTTACTGGCAGGCCTGTTTCTGCCCAGTAATTACCCAGTCTTTACATACATGTTACAGTTCAGTGCTTTTAAGGAAATCCAGCTTTCTTTGCTCTCTGATCTTTTCTTCTCACAAAATACTTAGCAAACACATAGCTATTAGCTCCATAGGAAGTGGTTGTATATATCAGGTATTTTTCACAAGCCCACTTAACCAAGGTACCAAGTAATTTGACTAGAATCCAAACCAAATCAGTTGAAGAGCTAAGTGTGCAAAAAATCCTGTAACACACTAGATTCCAATGAGCCACAGTTTTATTAACACTGCATCACTTAGCAAACTCAGATGGGGTCTTTGGGTCTTTATGTTGAGTTTCTTTAATTGGCAAATGCTTAAGAGCACACTTTATTTATTGATTGATTGATTTATTAAAGAATCATCTTTTTTTAAAATTTATTTATTTTGGGCTGTGTTGGGTCTTCATTGCTGCACGTGGACTTTCTCTAGTTGCGGGGAGTGGGGGCTGCTGTTCGTTGTGGCACGTGGGCTTCTCATTGCGGTGCCTTCTCTTGTTGCAGAGCACAGGCTCTAGGCACGTGGGCTTCAGTAGTTGTGGCACACGGGCTCAGTAGTTGTGGTGCATGGGCTTAGTTGCTCCACGGCATGTGGGATCCTCCTGGACCAGGGCTCGAACCTGTGTCCCCCGCATTGACAGGTGGATTCTTTTTTTTTTTTTTTTTGCTATACGCGGGCCTCTCACTGCTGTGGCCTCTCCCGTTGTGGAGCACAGGCTCCGGACACGCAGGCTCAGCAGCCATGGCTCACGGGCCCAGCCGCTCCCCGGCATGTGGGATCTTCCCGGACCGGGGCACGAACCCGTGTCCCCTGCATCGGCAGGTGGACTCTCAACCACTGTGCCACCAGGGAAGCCCTGACAGGTGGATTCTTAACCACTGCGCCACCAGGGAAGTCCCTAAGAGCCCACTTTAAATGCAGTTACACAATGACATCATGATAAGAAATGCTATAGGAATATAGGCATAGAAAAAAAAATTATCATCACTCACATATGCCCTGAGCATTTTCTGCTGAAGAGAGAATCTGAACTCCATAATGAGGGTACTAATACATTACATGCTTCTGACAGTAAGTTCTTATCACTTGAGAAATATCATCAAACATTATATCTCTGCAGCTTAATCCTTCTTAACCTGAAATATACCTTTAGAAATAATATTTTAACAGTTTGAGAAAATTCAGCTATTACATAGCTATTTATCTAAATATTTACGTGAGATAATTATGAAGGCATTCTATTAATAATTTTGTGAAGACATTGTAATAACAATTTAGTCTTAGAATTTTAGAAAAAAAAATAAACCAATAAAAAGGTACTTCTTCTGGTTCAAACTGTACAAATGAAAATTCTGAAGCTAAGTAAATTGGGCAAAGTATGTTGCTGTTTCATAAGTTAATGAAAGTAAATTTATTTATTAAATTTTTATTTATTTATAGTTTCATGGGTTTATAACACATAAGGTTCATGTGTATAATATTATATATTGACATTTATATAAACTACAGTGTGCTCACCACCAAAAGGTTAGTTGTCAACTGTCATCATATTGTTGACCCCCTTTACCCATCTTGCCCTCCCTCCACCCCCTTCTCCTCTGCTAACCACTACTCTGTTCTCTGTATCTATTTGTTTCAGTTTGGTTTCTTCATTCATTTTGTTTTGCTTGTTTTTATATGCCACATATGAGTTAAATCATATGGTATTGGTCTTTCTCCATCTGGTTTATTTCACTTAACATAATACCCACAAGGTCCATCCATGTTGTCCCAAATGCCAAGATTTCATCTTTTTATGGCTATTATTCCATTGTAAGTGTGTGTGTATCTTCTTTATCCATTCATCCATCAGTGAACACTTAGGTTGTCTCCACATCTTGTCTATTCTAAATAATGCTGTGATGAACACAGGGGTGCATATATCTTTTCAGATTAGTGTTTTTGTATTCCTTGGATAAACACCCACAAGTGGAATAGCTACATCATATGATAGTTCTAGTCTTAACTTTTTGAGGAATCTCCATGTGATTTACCATAGTGGCTGCACTAATTTACATTCCCACCAAAAGTGCACAAGGGTTCCCTTTTCTTCACTTCCTCTCCAGCACTTATTTCTTGTCTTTTTGATAATAGCCATTCTAATGGGTGTGAAGTGATATCTCCCTGTGGTTTTGATTTACATTTCCCTGATAATTAGTGATGTTGAACATTTTTCACATGCTTGTTGGCCATCTATATACCTTCTTTGGAAAAATATCTATTCAGTTTCTCTGCTCGTTTTTTAATTGGATTGTTAGCTTTTTTGTTGTTGAGTTGCTTGAATTCTTTATCTATTTTGGATATTAGATACATGATTTGCAAATATCTGCTCCATTTGGTAGGTTTTCATTTTGTTGATGTTTCCTTTGTTGTACAGAAGCTTTTTAGTTTGATAATAGTCCCATTTGTTTAGTTACGCTTTTGTCTCCTTGCCTGAGGAGGCATATGCAGAAAGATATTGCTAAAACCAAAGTCAAAGCGAATACTGCCTATGTTTTCTTCTAGGAGTTTTATTGTTTCAGATCTTACATTGGAGTCTCTAATCCATTTTGAGTTGATATCTATGTATGGTATAAGATAGTGGTCTAGTCTCATTCTTTTGCGTGTGGCTATCCAGAAAAACTAAATTTAGATGCTCTCCATCCTTTCATCAAATTTTCAACCCATTCAGATTAATCTGCAAAACTGCATCAAGAGGTTTGAAGGTAGAGAACTTTTTACTGTCTAGCTGGTTTTTAAGAGTGATTAGGGCAGAGTTATAAATCAAATTACTGCAAAAAACGTTCTGGCTAGTCCATGTCAGTCACTTTCCTAAATTTCAAGGTTATTGACTGCTCAACTTATCTTATGACTTTAAATTTGAAAGCCTCAAATTAGCAACAAGTTCTCATAGGATTCAAAGCAGTAGGGGTTTTACAGAATGATTCTGTTAAATTAATCTTTTCCTCATTTGAAACATAGATGATTAAGATACATATTAATTTATTCAGAAAAGTCATACATTTTTTCAATGGAAAAAATCTTCCCTTCTGTGCTCCCTAGGGCTATTTGTGTGCAAAATTTAACAAATATTGGTTCAACTCTTTTTTTTTCTGATTCAAAACTTCAGCATGAGTGATGATTAGTTGGATGGCTAACGAGACAGTAATCTCCTCAAACATCTTTTAACCTACTTGTACATTCTACATGAAGCAGCAGCTCAGTAACTGTTGAATGAACGAGTGGACAGATCCCACTTACCCAGAAGACTGAATTCTTCTTTAAGAATCTGAGGTTTAATTTTGTGGTCAAATGTTTAGAAATGGAAATAGAACTCAAAGTTCCACTTGACTTATAACGTGACTTCTGTCCTCAGCAGATGGTTAAAAAGGTTAGTTCTACCAGTGGCTTCAGAAAACATACAAAAGGTGTTAGCAGAACCATGATATTTACGGTATATATTTGATTGTTTCAAGAACTGAGTGAACAGGTATTACTTGTAAGGGCAATCAGGTGCCAGTTTCAATGATCAGGCCTGAACTGCAGGGGTTCCACACTCAGCCCTGCTGCTTGTTAATTCTGGCTTCACTCATTATGCTTCCTGATGCTGCCACACAGCTCCTTATTTTGAGGTAACAGGTGATCTGACTATGCTTTTTTGTTTGTTTGTTTTTCTAACGTTACACAGAAAGCTAGAGTCAAAAATTTGTGTGTAGTCTGAGAATGATACTTTGGATATATTGCTATTTATGATAAGCCCAGATTTACATGTTTACCTCGAACTGGAAAAAAATTGCTAACTAGAATTTCCCCCGTAAAAGTAATTACTGACAATGTCTTCCTCCTTAACCACATGGACCTATATCAAGGCTGCTTATCTGTGCAAGATACCAAAGTTGTTACCACAGGACTATGCTATCAGAAGCAGATTTTCTGCCAGTGGGCTGGGCCAGCTTTTGCAAACTACAGGAAACCTGGGTTCCTAAAATAACCTAAGGGACACTCCTGATCTAAACTCAAACAGAATGGGGTTAATACATAAATCCTTGCAGGAAGTTTGGACACTGAAAAGATCTGTCACTGAGGATGGCGATTCAGCTTAACAAATGAGGCAATGAGACTGATGGAATACGCCCTTTCCAAAGAAGTTACAATGATTTCCGTTGATACTATCAGTATTTCCACAGTCCTCTGTTTCCAGGAGGTTATATATAGTATCACAGAAGAACCCTGAGAACAGATAATCAAGCCTTTATAAAGAATCAGAGAAATATATTAAATGTCTCTTAACAAGGAGAATTGAACTTTTTTACTAACAATAACCATTATTATCATTATAGAATTATTATATTGTTCTTAATATTTTATTATTAAATAAATATTATCTGCAGGGAAGGCAGATTGGCATCACATAAGTGTTACGTCACTGAAAACTAATCAATATACACACAAAATAATGTGCTAAGGCTACACTAGGGAGTCTCACTTCTGATCTCAAGGTTATGCCAGTTTATCCCAATTTCTCAACAAAACTCTTTATCAAACTTATTGTATCTTATCCCGCACTATATCGGAACTGTTTTAAAAGGGATCTTGTTAGTCATTTTCCTTAAAAAAAAAAAAAGAGAAATCCAAGTCATGCCTTTTCTATGAAATCTTTGGAGGTTGCTATGACAATGTTATTTGTAGCTCAGCCCACAATTCATATTCTTCAGCTTTTACCCAAAGTAACCTGGTTCTGCTTGTTAGGTATCATCTTCTAAGACTCCAAGAGATATTGCCAAAGCTTTCTCCAGAGACTAGGATTGGAAAAATGACGGCATTATTAAATGCTGAACTTTACAAAAATCATTTCTATTTTGAGCACCCTAACATAGTTATCTTCATTTTGTATAATCCTTTTTTTTTAAACAAGGATGTACATTTTTACATGGTTGCAATTACAGCAAACACAGGGTTTTGTGTTATTCCTTCACCATTTCCAATAACGAAAGCATTTTTCATATATTACAATTGGGGGATTATTTTAATGTTAAAGAATACATGATATTTAATGGATACAATCTATATTTAATTTAATCAGATTCCTAGTACTAGCTATTTGTCTTCATTTTTTTCCTTATTACAGATAGATTCACAAATAATATTATTATGAATATTTTTTTCCTCTACAGAATTGTTTCTTTGAATGAGACAGGGGTTATGGTTTGTTTGGCTTGTATCGACAGTATTTATAAAAGTGTAAATCTGAATGTGTTTAGGTGAGGCAAGTACAGTAACCTGTATTCCCATTGCCTTCCCCCAGGCCAACATTGTACATTTAGATTACCTGCTTGACCCTGAAAGCATTTGAATTTTTGACTCCTGGATTACTGGGTCAAAGGCGTAAGTATCTTTATGACTTTCAATAACAATGATCATTTAACTCTTCTAAACCAGTTATACATGTATTTCAATGTCACCAACTTTCATTTATTTGAGTACTTTCCAAACGTTAGGTGCTGTATAGGCATTGGGGACACAATGAGCAAGTAAGACAATGAACAGGGAGTTACAATGCAGTCTGAATCAATAGAACTTAGAATAGGGTACTAAGGGAACCTATAAGAGAAGCAGAAACAAGTCTTCTCCAAATCGGGTCATTACATGGGGAAGTGGTAGCAAGTAGAAGAACGGAGGAAGGAGAGAAGTCCAGGCAAAGAGAGCACCACATGCAATGGCCTGGAAAACATAAAGCAAGCATATTTTAAGTATTATGAGAATGGAGAGGGTGAGGTTAGTGTTGAAAGACATGAATATATATATGAAAAAGCATATATATATGATTTTATAATGTAGTCATCATTAGGTATCATTTAATAATTTTTTGTCAAATTTACTAACTATATAAGCATGTTATACATGTAAAGTAGATTTAGTATGCATCGCATCTAAGAAAATCCAATTCCTGACATAATCAGCAGAATGAAAAGTGACACAGAGATTAGAAAACTCCCCAGCACTTGAGAGAAGAGAGGTTTGTGCAGTTTGATGGCAGCACAGGCCCATGTGTAGGAGAAGGGGAGGTGATGGAGCAGCAGGGATAGGTTAGAACAGTTGGAGTGCCTGGAGGGCCAGGCCAAGGAGTTCACTTTGTATTAACTCAATGGTCAATGAAATTACATAGCCATTTTAGAGGAAACAAAATTATAATTAAAACTGTAGAGGAAACACTCATTCCTTTCACTAAAGCAAAATGCAGAACATCCTGGTGTCAGCACTGGAAAACAATCTCCAGGTAATTGAAGCAGGAAAACCACATCCATTTAGGGGTTCTCTCATTTTCATTATGACTGCTACCACCATAGCAGCCTCTAGGCTTCCATTCTAACACTTTTGTCCAGGTATGGAGCAATCAAAAACATCTTGCTTTGTTTCACTTTAGTACAAATGATATAGAAAAGACATCAAAAGAATTTATTAAGTGATAAGAGAGAATAACTGGGAAACAAAGCGTGTGTATGAAATATATAAACAGTCTAGTTTACAAAGAACTACTTTATTCTTTATAGAACATTGTTAGCCCATAGTCCATGTTATTCTACATTGGACACCAAGTATCTGTTAACCCTATGAAATAATATGTAAGACATTATGTGCACTTATATAGTCTTTGTATACAGGATGTGATGGAAGAGGACCTCTACCAATAGATAGAAAAGAAGTTCTTGTAATTGTGTGTTATGCAAGCCAAAAGCGGATGGGGTAATTTGCCAGAAATAATACTATAAGGGATATAAGTAATTTGGTCCAAGTACTCCACTCTCTGGGTTGCATTATTCAAGAGTAAATTTTAGAATGTCTGGAAGCAGAGGTCTTACCCAGTGTTCGAGACATATGAGGTCTCTGAGAATTTCTCTGAAATCACACTGAACATCTTGTGTACGTGTATGTGTGTGTGTATATCTCCTGGGAAGTCTTTAAAAGGCTCATAAGCTCTTTTATGGCACTTCTTCAATTCACTTCTGTGCTGGACCTCCCCATTTATGAAAGCAGAAGTTTCAGCCTCTGAGACTTTGGGCACAAGTCAGCAGGTGGTGACAGCTTTCTCTTCCAACACTGCATCTTTTAAGCATTCTTAAGAAAGCAAGCAGCCATCAGTTATGAACATCATTCAGGTGACGTTCTGTATGTATGAACTGTATTTGAGATTAAAAGACGGGGAAGAGATGGGAAGTGAGTAGACATGAGACTATTATAGGGCTCAGGAGAAAAGTGGCAGAATCCAATTACGATGGGATGAGTGGGAATACAGAAATGAGGATGGGCAGAGGATGCACATCTTGGTATTTGGTATATACCGCAGGGTTTTTTTCACCAAGTTGTCATTCTGTGTTTGGAAAACAAAATTGGGGGGAAAATGAAATCAAAGAGTAAGTCAGTGCTTGGCATATAATAGGAATGTAATAAATTTTGGAAAGACTCACACTACCATGGTGAAACTTTTAGTACTAAACACATATTTAGTATTAAACATATATTCATTTGCAGAACAGACAGAAGTTGGACTTTTATATTACTAATGCTTACAATACTTCAACTTCTGGTCATCTTATACAAGTTCATTAGACCACTGATCGTTGTTGCAATAGAGTTCTGAAAGTTTAATTTTGAGATGTGAATGAGAAATGAGGTCATGGCATAGATGAAGACAGGCAATGAAACTATAAAATTGGTAAGCTTGGTCTATGAGAACCTATATGAGCAAAGAATCTGAAAAAGAATAGATATATGGATATGTATAACTGAATCACTTTGCTGTACACCTAAAACTAACACGCTGTAAATCAACTATACTTCAATAAAATTAATTTTTTAAAAATTAATTAGTTAAAATTAAAAAACATTAAGCTTGGTGAAGTGTAGTTGACCTCATTCAGGAAAGTAGAAGTAGGCACAGGTTCTGGAGGATACAGGAGTGGTTTGAATAGAGAGAGGGCCAACTTTACTTCCTAACAGTAAGTTAAAATTAGGGGAATACAGAGATTATAGAATAATAATCAGAAAGTGGCATAAATGTAAGAAGCAGGCTGGCTCTTCTTATACTAGAGAAAGAGAAAGCTAAATTTGTGGTGGAGATGGTAGGGGAATCATTTGAAACAATCCAGATTTCAATTGAAGTGAAGAGGTCAGAAAATATTAAGGATAAATAAAGCTTAGTTTATTCATTAGGAACATGGAAATTAGGAACACGGAAGTTAGAGTTAGTAAAAACCAGTCTCAAAATGATAATTCTCTAATTTGATAATTCTGAACTAATCAGAAAAAATATGAACTATAGTGCACATTAAGTCAATGTTGAGGAAAATGATGTATTTATTTGAGTACAATTCAGTTGTTATTTTACAATGCTTTAACAAAAGTACACACTAAATACATAGAATTTATATATACTATAGTATAAGTATACTTTTTAGCATAGAAAATTACAAAATTATCTAATCACTTAAAAGAAAATAGCATTATCCTTCTCACAAAGTTCTGAAATTAAAGAAAAAATTATGAAGATATAAACTATTCACTGAAGTTTCTGAAATAATCAGAAAGCTTGAATCAAAGAGAGATTGCATTTAAGGAGGATGTGTTATTGTTTAATTCAATGGTTAAAGAAACAGAAAAATTAAATGGGAACACATTTCTGTTAAACTTTCCCCTCGGGCAGCTGGTATAAATAAGGGAGCTAGTATGGACCCTCCATTTCCCTTGAACAGGTGTTAACTTCTTCCTGTTTAGAGGGTTTCACTTCATGGTTAAGAGCATGGCCTCTGGGCTCAAATCTTTTGTGCCTGAATCCTAGACATGTCACTTGTTAAGTGTGCAACTTTTGGCAAGTTTCTTACTTTCTCTAAGCCTCAATATTTAACTGTGTAATGTGGATAATATTTGTGAGGGTTAAATGCCACTGACAAACGGTAACTGGTATACATTTAAGCGCTCAATAAATTTGTCTATCAGGAGGAGTGTGGACATAGAGGGAGATGGTAGATAGATTCAGAAGGGAAATGTGAGAATTCGTTTAGAGTGAACAGTTTCGAGGAAGATAACAACTGAAAGGGGGGTCCTCCTTCCCATTCAGCTGCTAGAAAAAGAGGTGTGTTTAACAGAACAGAGAAAACAGGCTGAAAACTGGTGGCCCTGTGGGCATTGGAGGAGGGGAAGCATGTTAGAAGTGTTTCACACACAGACCGAAGAAGCTAAATACTACACATCCAACAGAGCTGCGGATATCTATTTCAGTATGTCTGTGGGTCTATCTGTACAATGTTTCTCTTGAAAAGTCAGCAAGCGCTGTGAAGATAGAGCTCCAATCCTCTCTGACACTTGTTTAGGGGAGGGGCGGCAGCAGAGAAATCTCAGGGTGGAAGACAACCTACAAATACCTGCAGGGACACACATGACTACTTTCCACTTTCCTCCTGGTATCAGAAGGCAAACACGCTAGCACCTCTGTCTTGGACTTCCCAGCCTCCAGAACTGGGATCAATAATTGCTGTTGTTATAATCTACCCAGTTGGTGGTATTTTGTTATAGCAACATGATTGGAGTAAGATAGCATCTTTCTACCCTAGAGGAATAATTCCTAGACTAATTACCTAGTAAAATTTGTGCATTACCTCAACATACACCAAGTGATGCTGGATGAGGTAAAATCCAGAAACAAGGTTGCTGAAGAGTTCTGTCATGATCGACTCTCACATACTATCACATACCTCAGAGATACTACATATTTACTTGTGTTAGGAGCTTCACATGGCAGTGGTTTTCTTCATGGCAGTGTGAACACCAGCATCACTGCTACTTGCTACTCCTAAAGGAGCTCGAATGCCTCACTCCTCTTCCTTGGGAGCTATTCCAGTTTTCACTTGGCTGATCTTCAAGCTACTTATCATAAGTGTCCATTCTCTTGATTTTCAGGAACACTCATTACTATTATATCCCTCAGGGCAATTTTAGAAGTTTAAAGCAATGAAGAGCAGCTTCTTACGATAAGAAAAAAGAATAAGGTGGGTTGTTGTTCATTTATTGATCATTTATGAGTAGCTGTCATATGCCAGGCATTGGGGCATTGTGCTTTTGACGTCAGAAGAAGTCCCTGCTTTCAAGTGGTCTCTGGTAAAGCTGGGAGGAGTTTCAACTGGACAGAATCGTATAACATAATGAGTAGATAAGTGCCAGGACAGGGTGCCAGGGTGGGAAGGAGGACACAGAGAAAGAATGAGTTCATCATGAAATATTTTTGAAGAACAGGACACCTGATTTGTGTTTTGAAGGAAATGTAGAAGTGTGAAAGACAACAAAAAAGTTTCAGAAGTGAACATTCTAGGCAGAGGCTACAGCAAGATTTAAAAAGCAAGAGGGCACAAACCACAGAGCTGATCTCCCTGTGCTACGTGGCTGCTTCCCACTAGCTATCTATTTCACATTTGGTAGTGAGTGTATATATGTCCTGTGACCACCTAGAGGCGTGGGATAGGGAGGGTGGGAGGGAGACGCAAGAGGGACGAGATATGGGGATATATGTACATGTATAGCTGATTCACTTTGTTATAAAGCAGAAACTAACACACCATTGTAAAGCAATTATACTCCAATAAAGATGTTAAAAAAATAAAATTAAATTTTAAAAAAGACACGAGGGCATACAGAGCAATGGTGGTCCTAAAGAACTGCCAATAGGTACGTATGACTGGAGTGTAAGATCATTTGAGCAAGTAATGCAAAGGATACCAAAATGTGCAGTGGATAATCTAAGGTAAGGATATATCACCTTTCTTTTTTTCACCCTAGAAATATTTACTGAGTGACTCTTATGTGCCAATGATTGTTGTAGGTTCTGCAGTGAAAAAATCATGACTCTACCTGCACGGAATTCACATTCTACCTAGGGAAGAGACCAAAAATAAACCAATACCAAAATATTGATATATTGTTTGGCAGACGGGAACAAACATATGGAGAAAACTATATCAGAGATGGAATGGAGCATGTGTAGGTTAATGTGTGCACCTGCATGGGGATGCACAACAGCTGTTTTTTATAGGATGATCAAGGTCTCACTGATGTGGTGACATTTGACCAGAGACTTGAAGGTAGTCATATCCTATCTATTATCATAACCTCTAGTATCATATTCTATTTATATGTGTATGGATTACTTTTCTAGAACATTTCCAGAGGATGAAATCGTAAATGCAAGGGCCTTTGGATGGGAGAACGTTGAGTGTTGAAAGTACAAACTAAGAGGCTGGTGTTCCTGGTGTGGAAAGAGTGAGAAGAGCAGTGGATAAACTGGAGAGCTGGTGGTGGCGAAGGGGGTGCAGAAAAGATAGGGCTTTTTAGAGTCTCTTTAAGTACTTGTTCCCTTGTGGCTCCCCACCTCTTAGACAGAATCAAGGAACTGTCTAGTCACAGGCAGTGGAGAATAGGCATTTGATAGTTTTTGCTAAAGAGTTAAGCTTAAAAGCCTAAAATCTTTATGGACAGAGAGAAATTGTGCTAAATTTCTTCTTTACTACATCAGAGTAATAGATGGATAAATCCAAAGAATTTTCCACAAAGGGAAAGTGCCATCAGGATTTGCGTATTTTTTGTTTTGTCTTGTTTTTTAACAAGAGGGAAGGGAAATTACCGTTACTATTTGTAATCTAGAAAGACTGGGGTAAAGAGAGGTTAAATGGCTCATTCACTGCAAACCTGGGCTTAAGAGGACAGTCAAGAGTGTTCAACATGATGCCCTCGGGCAATCACTTACTCAGAGGAGGGCCAATTACTTTTTAAATTAAATTAAATTTATTTATTTATTTATACAGCAAGTTCTTATTAGTTATCTATTTTATACATATTAGTGTATACATGTCAACCCCAATCTCCCAATTCATCCCACCACCACCATCCTTGCCCCGCTTTCCCCCCGTGGTGTCCATACGTTTCTTCTCTACATCTACGTCTCTATTTCTGCCTTGCAAACCGGTTCATCTGTACCATTTTTCTAGATTCTACATATGTGTGTTAATATACGATATTTGTTTTTCTCTTTCTGACTTACTTCACTCTGTATGACAGTCTCTAGGTCCATCCACGTCTCTACAAATGACCCAAGTTCATTCCATTTTATGTACGTACTACGTCTTTTTTATCCATTTGTCTGTCAGTGGGCATTTAGGTTGCTTCCATGACCTGGCTATTGTAAATAGTGCTGCAATGAACATTGGGGTGCATGTCTTTTTGAATTATGGTTTTCTCTGGGTATGTGCCAGTAGTGGGATTGCTGGGTCATATGGTAATTCTATTTTTAGTTTTCTAAGGAACCTCCATACTGTTCTCCATAGTGGTTGTATCCATTTACATTCCCACCAACAGTGCAAGAGGGTTCCCTTTTCTCCACACTCTCTCCAGCATTGGTTGCTTGTAGATTTTCTGATGATGCCCATTCTAATCGGTGTGACTTTCAATACGCTTCCCTGGGGCAGTAGTGATTATCTTCCCAATAGCTTGGGCAGCTTGGTGAAGAAGATCAGAAGCTGACTTCAGCTTTTCACAGCTCTCTATCTTTCTACTTCCTAAATTCCCATTCATTTTACTTGAGCAGTGGTTCATCAAATATGTAACAGCAGCAGAAGCTTCTCCTAGAAACTTGTTAGAAATGCAAATTCCCAGCTGAGGCTCCGGAAATCATTGTTTTGACAAGCCTTCTGATTCTAGCTAAAGCTTGAGACCCATTGCTCTTCTTCTGATCTGAGAGAGAGGGAGCGGGGGGAAAGAGAGAGAAAGCCCAGGAAAGAATGCTGGAAAGTAAATTCAGAGAGCTTTTTATATGGGGTTTTTACTGTGGTAACTTACAAATGGTTGAAAAACACCCATAAATTGAAACATGTAGCTACTTTAAGGACTCTTTAGCAGAAATCAATCTTATTCCCGATCTATTACTTAATAGGTCATTTCCTCATACGGATGGCTAACAGCAATTCAACAGAAAATGCTTTTTATATTTAAATAACACTTTCTGTTCCAAGATGTCAAAATGTTTGACAAGTGGTCAAAATGCAGCTCACTAATATTCTCAACCCCATGGTAGTAAATAACCCACATCTACCATCACTGCTGTTTACTGGTGATTGCTTTTCTGGGAAAGTTGAAGCGCCTTTGCTATCTCTGTAGAAAGTCAATGACTAAAGGAGGAAACGTCCTTCATCTTGGTTCCCATAGGAAACCAAATTGATACATCACTCACTGACTTCTATTATTGCATCTCAAGGATAGTTAACAATGCTCATCAAGGAAAAATCCCAAAGAACACTCTTGCCCTATCTCTGATTAAACCTGATTTTGGAAAATCATCTGGCTCAATCTACATTTAATTACAATATGAATGCTACTTAATTCCCTATTACTTCTGGTTACACAGGATCAATGCCACGTGAAGAGTAAGAAGCAAAGGTTCACTACATTGGGGTCTCCTTGACAGCCAAGCCTGTGCCTTAGTCATTTTGACTCCCTAGTGACCAGCTTGGTATCTGGTATAGTATATGTGATCAGTAATTATTTCTTGAATGTATGATGTATGAATGAGTCAAGATATCTTGAGAGTTGGAGTCATGGGTCAAGAGGAGAAAACGTGGTTTAAAAAAACCCACTGAATTCTCAGAAGCCGGTGCGGCAATGAATGCTAATAACATTGACAATGTCCTCTGTCATTGCAAATAATGTGATACCAACATCTACTAATCAATCAAAAAAAGACTTTCAGAATTCAAATTTGGATAGGATTTTGAGCTGGGGATTCCTCTCACCCACCTTTTCTTATGATAAAACTTGGAACTGTAGTGTCAATAGATAATATGCCAGGTTTTCACTTAAAATTGGAAAAGTTAATCTAATTTCGGAGGCATGAAATAAAACTGATGGGCAAATGTTAGAATTTCCATCAATGAAAAAGCTTAATTTCTAAAATGCTGAAGGTTAGTTTATCAAAATACTGAAATTGCCTCATATCATAAGTCAAAGCACCCTCTCTTTACTAAATAAGGAGCTACAAAGTTGTACAATTACTGTCAATAATTTTTTTACTTGGTTTGAAAAAAGGTTGCTTGTTTTAAATAGAACAAAGTTCAACTGAAGTGACTATAATATCATCAGTCTTGTAAAACTCCTTGTGTTAGATTTTTCTATCCCCAAGATGCCAACCATGCATATTAAACGGACTCTTGTTTTTTGCGTATGATTTCTGTACATCTTTCCTATATGAATTTTCATGTTAAGTACCCTTTCTTAGAGTGTGGATTGTAACCACTCTGTTTAAAACTCTATCACCAGTACCTAGAACAGTGCCTGCCACATAAGAAACACTTAATAAAATTTCTAAATTATCTTGATTAAAATCCATACTCATCCTAGCTTTAAGCACATGAAGACAGAAATAGGTTCCAACTGCATAAGAACACGTGACTAATCCAGAGTAAATGTTAACTATAAGTACAAATTATCTGTTGATTAAAATACAGAACATGTCTGAGATTTGGAATTCCTTCCTAATAACCCTGAGTCAGAGCTGTGGTAAAGGCTTACTGGGGGCATGGTACCATTTTCTGAGGACACACTCAGAAGAGGAAGAAGTTGATGAGACAGCATGCAAGATTTTCCAGGCTCAAAATGGAACTTGACTCATCTGCATGGAACCATCCAGCGAAACACAGAAGAGCTCACTCTTCTGCTGGATTAAGCTCACCCTGGTGGAATGGAATGGAACAGAAACAAGAGACTGAGGTCTAGGTTTTGAGGATCTTCACTCCACTTACCTGCTTTCACAGGACCAGGCAACGGACAAGAAGAAATGTGGAACTGTTGCTGTGTACCTCTAAACAAATACAGTCACCCTATGTAATAGAATGTGTCATAAATCTGACCAATTAGAATAATTCCTCCATTCTTGGTGGAGTAGCTCTGATAGAAATGGACAGAGCTGGGCTCGGGGTGGGAAGGGGGTGGTTTCCTTCTGTTACAAGCTCTAAACTTTCTTCAAGTTTCCTATGATTTAAGCCTAACTAAAATTTATGGACTTTTGAAAAAGAGTAGGTACCAAAATTAAATAAGCTGAGAGTGTTGAGGGTGAAAAACATGATAACAAATTTAAGGAAATGTAGAATTATTACTATGAGAATTACCAGAACTGTGTTTGTTCCAAATATGAGCCTGCTATAGCATTTTAATTATGAATAGAATTAAACAGAAATTCACTTGCTGTCACCATCTGATAATATTACCAAAGACTTCCCTTAAGGAAATTTAAAATTATTTCTTCTATGTAAATCTCTACAAGTCCTTATTTTCAACCTTATTATAAGAAATAACACACAGTAGCAACAAGCTGGCAGAATTTTGACAATTCTCCTGCCTCCCTCCATTCCGCCTTCTTTTCCTCTTTCCCTCCCTCCCTTTCCCTCCTCTTCCCTCACTCCCTTTCTTTCCACAAAGCAAGTAAATGGGTACATAGAAAATAGTAGGGGTCACACGCTTTCATTACAGGGGTTGGGAATGTGGACTCTCACAAAAACAGGCTTGATTTTAAATACTGTATCTGTGCCTTACTAGCTGTGTGACCATGAATAATTTAATCATTCTGTGCCTCAGTTTGTCCGGCTGTAAAATAGGTGCAAACAGTACCTACCTCTTAGGATTGTTGTCAGGGGGGATTCCAACTGGTTTTAAAATAGTATTTAGCACAGAGGAAGCATAATAATTATTATTTTTCACTTCTCTGAATATATAAAACATTTAGTATTGGGATTCATAGTCTCAAAATCTAACACTCACTGATGTGAATATCTGAATGGCTAAATGGAGAAAAACATTGTTATAGTAATTATTTCTTTAGTTTCTCATTTTGTTTTTTTAACTGAAAACCAGAATCACAATTTCTTGGTATTATCTGTTATCAATGAACAGTATAAGACTGTAATATTATTTTTGACAAGGCTCTGAATATTTGAAATGAAGAAAACTAAGAAATAGTAGTAAATAAAACTTTTCTTGTACTAATCCCAAGTGAAAGATGAAATTAATGATGATATATATGTGAAAACTCTGGAGAAGTCATACAGAAAGAACCTCAAGTACTTGAGGCACACTTGAAATTCAAATGACATTAAATGACTAATTCTTAAATCAAGAACCCTTCACTAAAATTAAAAACACAAATGCTTTCTTTTTCTTGATTTCTTGTAGGAAGTGAAAGAGTACTCGGTAGGTGTCAGACTATTTTAAAAAGCAGGTCATAGAGATGATATTTCAGGAGTGTAAAAATACTAAGGCAGATCTCATAAATGATTGGTATATTATTTAATTCAGGTTAGCATCAGAATTGTCAATGTTTGTTTCTTAAGCAATGCAATCCTTTAGGTAGGAAGCATGGTTCTTTGGAGAAGTTGAGAGACACAAGATACACAAACTGGAATATGGTGCAAAAACAGACAGTATCGATTTTTTAAAATTAAACCTAGGAATTATTTAACATGGCCATTTCTTTGGGTTGAAGAAAGAAATTCATATAGATTTTCCTGGTTCAGGCTCCAGTGAGGTCTATAGGCAAATTTGCAACTAGAGCAAGATTCAGACCTATTTCCATGTTTGTGCTTACCTCTTAAATATGTCCAGTTCCTACAGCATAGAGGAAAGCACTAGATTGGCCATGGCATGAATGGCCAGGTTAGGATTCTGGCCCTGCCACTTAATAACTGTGTACGGCTTAAATAGGCAATTTGCTAAACTTCATGAATTTCAATTCCCACTCTCCAATCCCCACCCTGGGCAAAATGAGTAGAATCTTTTTTCTACCAACTCTAGAGAGTTAGGATGGTCTGAGGAGAAAATGTACATTAAAATGCTTTGAAAATTATTTAATGCTTTAAAAATATTATTTATCATTATTATTTCAAGATGAGGGAAAACTCCCCCTCCGCTAATATATTCAGCTTTTTATGGCCACCTAGATCTTCCAGAAAGCTACATAAAAACTGAACATTTTAACAATACTCGGCAATGTTTAGATGTTAAAATAAAATTATCCAAACTGGCACATTTCTTCTTAAACAGTTCTAAAAGTAATACATACATAGTGCAATGAATTTGGAACTACAGAATGAGAACGGGAGGAAGTAAAGGTCACCCTGACTCTCTTATTTCTTGAGTTAACCATTGATAAATAATTTTTACATTTTCTTTGGGTCTTTTTTCTCTATGTGCGTGATATTCAAAACCAAGTGGTGAATATGCTGTATTTATTATTTAACATTCTTCTCTTCTCACTTGACATTTTACAAAAAACAATTTTAATTTGTTAATTTCTGTATTGTTTCTGATTCTAAGCATCATAAAATACTTAATAGTGAAGGTTACCTATGAGCTATTATGTAAAAAAAGGTTCAGCATCTATAACCTAAATAAATATATTAGAAATTCATATGCTTTAAAGCAGTGATCCCCAACTGTTTTGGAGCTAGGGACCGGTTTCGTGGAAGACAATTTTTCCACCAACAGGGTGGGTGGTGGGAGGATAGTTGGTTCAGGCTGTAATGCGAGCGATGGCGAGCCATGGGGAGCAGCAGATGAAACTTCGCTCGCTCGCTTGCTGGCCGCCCACCTCCTGCTGGGCGGCCCATTTCCTCACACAGCCAGGGGGTTGGGGACCCCTGCTTTAAAGGATATCCCTATGTTTTTTTGTGATTGACCACTTCAAAAGTTTCATAGACAATTCCACTATTTATATTTAATTAAAGACCATGAAACTTGTTTTTAGTATTTTTAAATAAAAGATAAAGATGACTTCATTTAAAAGCTGATAACAAACCTCTAGAACACGTCCTTCTACTTAAGTGAGGTGTTAGATTAAAAAAGCAATATAGAAATATAGATTATACTTGACTTTAAATAAAAATCTGAATAAATACTATAGAATTGTTATCTCCCCTTTATTCTGTTAATAATTGCTAATAGGAATATTATGGAGAATGATTGAAGCTTAATAGTCATATGTCAATTACCAAGATCACATTTGTGTGGTACAATGAATTTGCAAAGGTAGACTATCAAATGTATTTCATTGTCAAAGGGGGTCTGCCAACCGGCAAGTCATTTCGTAAGTTATGCTCTAAAATATATCATTTACCGATACCCAAGAGACATCTCGGTATGTCATTAATAGTGCAGAAACTCTAAGCCAGGGATATTTTTGTCTTTATAACTAATTTGAGACAGCAGCTAATAAAAACCAGAATAATAACACTAATAACCTTCAAATTAATTTTGACCCTAAGCTATAGCAATTTCAACAGAAGTTGGTATATTTACATACCAAATTAAGATTCCTAAACTTGTATTACAATTGATGCAATGTTTTTATGAAATACTACCTATATAATATTTCATTAAAATAATAAAATGAGAACAATATAGAAATGTCATAAATGTTTGTGTCCTAGAAAGGATTTAGAGGGAATTTCTGGTAGTATAAATTAATACATGATTAATCATATTACTTTTATTTATAAAGCATCCAAACATACACATCTGTAATCTTATATGTCTTTACCATCAAGAGAAATATATTTCAGAATTAATTTTAAAAACACTGCTTTTACTGTGCTAATGTTTTCTAGTTGAGAAGTCTGGACTTTAAGCATTTTTAAATTATAGAACTCATCAGAAAGCAGGAGGAAACCAACAATACAACTGATGGCATTTGTTAATATAAAGCTTTGTGTAAAAATGTTATGAAACTAAGAATGGAAAAAGAATAGAATTATTAAGCAACAAATGGCTGTTTTAAAAAATCTAGTTAATAGTATATACTACCTGGGTTATTCTTTTACTTGAAAAAATTACAGTATATTAGGTTGTCCTAATTTGGAACTATGTAACTGCCACTCTCATGTTTCTAGTTTTACTAGAAGAGTGCCTTTTTTTGGTATAAGCGTAAGAAAAAAAAAAAACTGGAACGTTCCATACTGCAGTTTCCTTCCTCCCTTTCCCCAACAGAAAAAATAAGAAATACTGTACCTAACCAACAGATCTGATGATTCCAAAAGGGACAAGTCTCTATTCTGAAACACTATTCAAGTCAGAACATTCCAAATTATGATTTTGTGAGACACTGGAAAATTATGGCATGAAAAATTGAAGAATATTTCTAATGCACTATAAAATGTATTCCTCAAAGCAAAAGAGCTAATGGAAGGCCAGAGCACTTAATGGATAAAATATAATCAAATGAAACAGAAGCATGTTCCAAGCTGAAAGGCAACAATCTCACTATTCTCACATAATTGGATAGTAGACATAACCCAGTAAGATCAGGTTTAAAAACATTTAAATATATATAAATACACATATGTATAAATAACATATATAGCACCTGAAGTAAATACATATTCATATTCATATATTAAAGAATCACTTTAAAATTTAAAAATATTTTTTTTAACTATTGAAAAATAAACAGCTAGTGAAAAAATAAGTTTTCTTTGCAAAACTTGACTCTGGAAACAAAGATTCTTCAAATGCTTCTCCAAGAACTTGTCTGTTTATTTTAAATATAACCAAAGAAAAAAAATAAAAATAAATAAATATAATCAAATATTTGAAATAGAAGGCAAATGTTCATGAAAGCAGACATATATACATGCATATATATGCATATATACACATAATTGGATAATATAATGAATATATATAATACACATAAAATACAGATCTTCCTTAACTTACTATGGCATTGCATCCTGATAAACCCATCATCAATTGAAAATATCATAAATTGTAAATGCTTATACTACACCCAATCTACCAACTGTCATAGTTAAGCCTAGTCTACCTTAAATGTGCTCAGAACACTCACATTAGCCTAAAGTTGGGCAAAATCATCTAACACAAAGCCTATTTTATAATAATCTGTTGAATATCTCATTTGTTTTATTGAATACTGTACTGAAGGTGAAAACCAGAACGGTTGTAAGTGTGTCAGTTGTGATCGAGTCGCTGAGTGGGAGGAGTGGCTTGCTGCTGCTGCCCAGCATCACAAGAGAGCATCATGCTGCATATCAGGAGTCTGGGAAAAGTATAGTTTCTACTCTAAATTCAAAGTATACTTTGAAAAAGTGAAAAAATTCAAACTATAGTTTCTACTAAACGAGTATCACTTTCGCACCATGGTAAAGTTGAAAAATCAGTAAGTCGAACCATTGTAATTCGGGGAATGTCTGTATATAAATCTTTGTATAATATATGTGTATATGTGTTTGCACGTGTATATTTAAAACTGGAATTTAGACTGTTTGCTACATCTCATCTTAGAAGCAGACTAGGCCCAAAATCTATGCCTCAAGCCTTTGGTGAATAGCTAATGAATTCAGTATTCAAACAGGGATTAAAAATATTGACTTGGAAATTCAGGACACACTTACTACTAAAAATGTTTTACACTTTTTACTTAAAAGAACATAGTTAGGTACACATGATTAGACTCTACCAACTAAAATAAATTATTGCCGATTTGGCTAGAGTTGTTGATCACCACAAAATACTTTCTTGCGGACAACTATGGCTTACATATTAAATGGGAGGCTTTAGGCAGTTTTTGTACTTGTTTCCTTAGACCTAAATGGTCCACATAATGATAGAAAGTCAAATAAGAAAAAAATGTAAAATTATGTGCTTTTCAAGCCCAACAAAACTGTTATCATACTAAAGCTCGCCTGTGTACTAACAGTGTAGTTTTTATAGGCAGGTGTTTCTGCTACTAAAGTTTTCACGTTAATTGAGGCTCTATTTTTGATTTCAGTTTAAAGGTGTTGCTAGTGATTGAATCTACTCAGTAGTGCACTTTTATGAATAAGACTCTGAATATTAAAATTCTTACATGTACTCTCTCAATTCATTGAGATTCAGTCAAATAGAAAGATATCATATACCAAGAAGATTCCTTTGTATATGATGTACAGTGGAGTAACAGATTAATTTTCCTTTTTGGACAACTTAATGATATTGATTAACATTAAAAAACTTCAACAGTTACATATTAAAAAAAAGACTGGGGTACAAGGCAGATAATTAGTAGTATTACCTTTAAAGGCTTTTGTTAGAGGAAGTGAATGTTAACAACTCTTTATAAATTAAAGTTGCCCTCTCCCAGGAACTTCAATACTGTACCAGAAAAAAATAAAATAAAATTGTCAACTATTGCTTTTAAGAAAGGGAACAATTCCCATTTTCTATAACATTACTTCTGAAATCAACACCCTTGATATCATTTCTGATAATGAGTCAGTGAAAAGAGTGATTAGACAAATGGTACAATTCAGAAAGAAAATAAGATGCAGAAAGAAATTCAGAAAGAAAATAAGATGCCAACTGAGTTTTCCCAGGTCATCCAATCAACTCCTTGCAGAGTTAAAAATAGAAGCTAAGGCTAATTCCCACAGCTACTGCCAGATCAGAGCCTGACAACTTTGCATTGTGGTAGCTTCAACCTCTCCTGCTACTGGGATTCCCTGCATTGAGACATCTTCCTATGAGGTTCAGTCATCTCAAGGTTTGCTTTAAAACGGAGAGGGGTAGGAAATGGTTCATAATTTTAGGGAAAATCTGTGGTAATGAGATCTCATTGTAAACTGCTCTCGAGAATTAGAAAGATAAAAACTGGAAATATTTACTAACCCTTACTATGTCTCAAACACTGCAGTAAGTTCCCTTTTATGTTATCTTCTTTAATCTTCGCAACAACCCTGTGATTTTCCTGTTTTAAATATCCAGAAACAATTCACAGTGGTTAAGTAACTTACCCTAAGTCATAGAGATAGAAAACAATAGAGGTAGGATTCAAACTAGGTGAGGTTCAAAGTTCAAATTCACTTCCTGAAAAACATGATTAGAACATAAATGGTAGCCAAAACTCCCCAAAATAAATTAAAAAATTAAAAGAAAGAGAGAAAGGAGGAGAGGAGGGCCTAGTGATCTGCATACCTTAAAAATAATGTTTAGAACTTTTTGATTGATCTTAAAAATGACCAAAAGCTAGCTGCCTGAGAGCTCTAAGAATAAAATTATTAACAAACTAAACAAAAAATATTGATTTTTATACTCACTCACTTTGAGATCACCCAATTGCTTTCCTTTCATAACACTGTACTGCCATTTTATTTCATTTTCTATTATATTTATTAAGGGATAATTTAAAGACAAGTATTTTGCCTAACAGGTTAATGATTCTTTTTTCTTCTAAACGATGACCAAGATGCCGATCCTCCTCCCCTTATTCAATGGACTAATTAGTGTCAGATCATTTTAGTGTCATATTTAATTTCTGTGGTGAAATAGTGATTTCACAAACCCTGTGAAGATGTTACACATCCACTATAACATGCATGCAGGTGGAAAAAATTTTCAACTGATGTAGATTTTGCTTTCTCTATGATTGTATTCTTCACAATCAATGAGATAGAAAAAGACACAGAGATAAGAGAACTGTTGACTAATATTTTCTTATTAAAATGTGTATCTTGGGCTTCCCTGGTGCAGCAGTTAAGAATCCGCCTGCCAATGCAGGAGACATGGGTTCGAACCCTGGTCTGGGAAGATCCCACATGCCGCAAAGCAACTAAGCCCATGCGCCACAACTACTGAGCCTGCGCTCTAGAGCCCACGAGCCACAACTACTGAGCCCATGCGCTGCAACTACTGAACCTGACGTGCCCTAGAGCCCGTGCTCTGCAACAAGAGAAGCCACTGCAATGAGAGGCCCACGCGCCACAACGAAGAGTAGTCCCCACTCCCCGCAACTAGACAAAGCCCAGGCACGGCAACAAAGAACCAACGCTGCCAGAATTAAATAAATTACTTAAAAAAATAAATAAACCCTGTATCTTGCATTTTCAGTTTTCTAGAAGTTCGAATCCATGGTGGTTGAAAAAAGAAGAGTAATGTCATATGTTTTCTTGTCCTGGGTAAATGGATTGTGCTTGGTTGAGTGACTTTTTTTTTTTTGCCAAAATTTCTTTTTTATTATTTTTATATCTACTATTACTTATTTGAATTCTACTCACTGTTTTTTGTTTTTTCATCTTTATTGGAATACAATTGCTTTACAATGGTGTGTTAGTTTCTGCTTTATAACAAAGTCAATCAGTTATACATATACATATGTTCCCATATCTCTTCCCTCTTGCGTCTCCCTCCTTCCCACCCTCCTTTTCCCACCCCTCTAGGTGGTCACAAAGCACCGAGCTGATCTCCCTGTGCTATGTGGCTGCTTCCCACTAGCTATCTATTTTACATTTGGTAGTGTATATATGTCCATGCCACTCTCTCACTTTGTCACAGCTTACCCTTCCCCCTCCCCATATCCTCAAGTCCATTCTCTAGTAGGTCTGTGTCTTTATTCCCATCTTACCCCTAGGTTCTTCATGACCTTTTTTTTTCTTAGATTCCATGTATATGTGTTAGCATACGGTATTTGTCTTTCTCTTTCTGACTTACTGGTTGAGTGTCTTGAACTGCTCAAACTTTAAGGTCCATCATCTCTAATTTCCACCTAACCAAAACCTCAGACAAGAAACAGGAGAGGGCTTCCCTGGTGGGGCAGTGGTTGAGAGTCTGCCTGCCAAAGCAGGGGACACGGGTTCGAGCCCTGGTCTGGGAGGATCCCACGTGCTGCGGAGCAGCTGGGCCCGTGAGCCACGGCTGCTGAGCCTGCGCGTCTGGAGCTTGTGCTCCGCAACGGGAGAGGCCGCGACGGTGAGAGGCCTGTGCACCACGATGAGGAGTGGCCCCCGCTCGCCGCAACTAGAGAAAGCCCTCGCACAGAGGCGAAGACCCAACGCAACCAAAAATAAATAAATAAATAAATTACTTAAATTAAAAAAAAAAAGAAACAGGAGAAAGGGTAGTGCCATCCATAATTCATTCCCACCACACCTACAAAAATAATCACAAGGAACTTGTGTAGAATACCAATTCTTTTGTATTAGGAAGGCAGTTTTCAAAATTAAATGGTATTGGTTCATTTGGTTGTTTAATAAATATCTTGCAGATGCCTATCATAAAGCCAAATACCAAACTGATCATTTAAGTTGCAGGAATTTGTACGGTCTTGATATTTTACTATTTTAAAGTAACAGTTTACATTTGAGTGCTTACCACAATATGTAATACCAATGAGCTCCCTAGAAATCTAAACATTTATAAAATACACCAGATGCTACTGTCTCATGCCTTGCTTTGCAATCCTGGATTGCTTTCTCCTATGGAGATGATGTAAGAAATATAAGCTAGATATCTCTTCTATGGGATCACCAGCCATGTCTCAACTAACTTTTATCAGTGGAGACTCTCAGTACATACATATTTATTTATTATAAAACGCTTCGGTACTGATCATTAGGTAATTCCGGTAAATGTGGGCACGTAATAATAGTTAAGAATGTCAGCCCCATTTCATTTCAGCTTGATCCACTGCAGGAAAGCACAAATTAGATGAAAGCAATTTCCCCAAGAACAACTCACTTCCTTGAGATGAGACATAAACTTGGGTGAACAATGATTTGTCACAATTTATTTTTGAGGGTAGTGGTTTAAAAAAAGTGCTAATGTAATCTTTTCAGAATGAATCCTTTTAAAAATGCATTAATTCTCCAGTGAATATAGCTTATAATTAAAAACCTATACATGTAATTTTACTTTTCTAAATTTTTACATATGACCATATATAATAAATATGGAAATCTTAAAATCTTCATTATCTTTAAAATTTGATGGCCTTTAAATCTGAATTTGGATTTGGTGAGTCTGACGGATTATTCTTAGTGACTCTATTGGGTACCACCAATTCAGATTCAACATTATTTCTGCAAGTCTCAGAAGCATTAAGTTTTGTGAATGGATAGAGGGTATTAACATCCTGGTGGTTTTTCACTACATTGAGATGACCAGAAAACCTGAGTGTGAAAGATCATGGAGAGGAGTGTAAGAAATGGCACTAAAGGTATCACTGACTTCTCTCTATTTACTCAGATTCTGCAGTATACAACAGAAGGAACAAAGCAGGTTGTGTTGCTGCTACTGTTGCAATGACCAAGGATCCTCAGTCTCATCGCCACTGCAGTCCATTGTTTAAGATGTGAGCTTGTTGTTGCTTATTCAGGCAAAAGTCAGAATGCTTATTTGTTTTATGTCTGTTTTTTAATGAGGGTTTGATTAGACAGCAATAAAGACAAAAGTAAATAGGAGAAATGTTTATTAATAGGTCCCTCCATCCCTATCAACCAAAGAAAAGGCATACCTTAAAATATTGTAGTGAAATGTCTAGGGTGTGTCTGTCTGTGTTCTTGCCACCCTTCACCTTTAAGTAGCTTTTCAAAAATATGTTATAAACATGTTGCTTCATCCTTGCCCTTTTAGCCTGTTAATGTCTAATTTAAGTAAAGCAGGATGCAATCCCCAGCAAGTTATCTGTTTCTCCTTTCTTGGACCATGCAAATCAAAACAGTCTTCTTCTAAGGAGGGTAGTGAAAAGTTGTGCCAATTGTGTTCATACTTCAGCTATTCCAACGTCCTTTAGTTTATCTTAAATGAGACATTCTCATCTTTGGGCTTTAATTATTCTGTTTAAAAATAAATTTTAAAAGATACTCTGAAGAGAAACTAAGAAAAAAAACAACAAAATAAAAGATTTACCATAATGCAGGTACATAAATATGAACTAAAAATACTTTTAAATTAAAAATTAATCTTTTTTATTTTAAAAATTAATCTAATTAAAATTACAGATTAGGCTGGATAGAATTGATCCATTGCTGAAGCTTAAAAACAAACTAGCTATAAATGTTACTAGTTTTCTACACTGTTGTTACAAGACTTGACTGACATCCGTGATGTACTCTGCAATATTTTTGAAATGATGAAATGTGTGATCCAGAGACTTGAAATATTTCAATACTTGTGTATAGGAATTTTCTTCCATGAACTAGAAATGAAAAAAGTGAGAATGTTTCCTTGCTCAAATCACATTAAGTGGATTCCCTTACATTACTTGCATTCATTTTTAAGATAGTCATAAATGGTTACATAAAATACAGGAATATTATCTGTTGAAGAAGTTGATGGTTTTTATAGTCAATGTATGTATTCAAATGATAAATGTTTCTGCATAATCTCTGATCCAACAATACCATTCCATGCCACTCCAAGAATTCTTCCATCAAAAGTAAAAGCTCCAGGACATAAAGACATGAACCTCTATGTCCATTACCACATTTATTGAAATCATAAAACTGTTTGGAACTTAATAAATGTTTATCAATGGGTTTTGACTGAATGAAATTATGGCTCACTCATAGTACACATTACTGGGCATCTACTAAAGGTAATATGGTAGTGATATATGCTAGATATCATTAATATAATAGAAATACAATGTACTAAAAGTGTTTTGCAACTAAAAATCACTATACATTGTATGGCTTTAAAAAGGAATGAAATGCTGCTACATGCTATAACATGGATAAACTTTGAAAACATTATGTTAAGTGAAAGAAGCCAGACACAAAAGGACAACTATTATATGATTCCACTTATATGAGGTAGTTAGAATAGGCAAATTATAAACCCAGAAAATAGAATAGAGTTAACCAGAGGCTAAGGGGAGGGGAGAAATAAGGGGTTATTGTTTAGTGCGTACAGTTTCTGTTTGGGATAGCAAGAAAGGTCTTAAAATGGATAATGGTAATGGTTGCTCAACATTGTGAATGTACTTAATACCAATAAATGATACACTTAAAATGGTTAAAATGGTAAATTTTACATTATGGGACATTTTACCAAAATAAAAAATAAAAATATACTATAAAATAAAGTACAAATTTACCTCATACTAGGCATACTATGAAGTTTGCATAAAATTGCACTTATTTTAGGAGCTTATATGGTTATTATCATGTAAAGAAAGCAACAGCTTAAGTAGTCCTCTTGAGTTCTTTCTCTCCATCTTTCCAACCTGGTGTTTTCTAGATTAATGGTTTTGTCATGCCTCTCTTTGAATACTAGCATCAGTAGGAATGCTAGCTAGTACTGGTTTCCTTAAGTATCAGCTAAAAAGTTTAATGTATTTTTATGCTGGTAATTGTTTTAGAACCTGGGAGGGATGTCATTGTTTTCTTAACTTGCCAAAAGCAAATATAGTACTGTAGACAGCATTACTAGAAAGAAATAGTAACTTTGAAGTAGACATATGTCCATCCTAAGCAAACTGAATATATTTCAAAGCAGACCACACCACTCAACTGCTGGCAATGTTCTTCCACATACTTGGCAGTATACTACTCGAAGTCTGAGAACTATTTCTTTTTTGTAAAAATGATTTTGATTGGGAAACCCTGAATAAATCCTTTGGAATGTGTAACGTTTAGAGCTCCTTCTGGGATTCCTTTTCCATGAATCAAGGTTCTTTGATTCACTATCCTCCTTGGCACTTGCTTCCTAGTCATCTCAGCAGCCTTTGTGCCAGTGCTAATGAAGAGCTCCCAGTTTAGGTCCTAAAGCAGGGAGAACAATAAAAGGAGAACCTCATTTCAAGTACCAGAAATGTCTGGGCTATAAAGGACACACATATTGTCAAAGTAAGCCCAGAGTGGGGTGACATCACCAAGGTCATTCCTGGCTCCACGTCCCCCACAGGAGGAACACCTAACAATTATTTGGAAACAGGACACTATTTGAGAGAATCCTAGAACATGGAGGTGAGGCTGAAGCACCCCCGTGCACCACAAAGACCAAGACAGACTGCATTAGAAGGGTGAGAAAAGGAGCTACACGTTGACCACACTGCCCCTCCCCCAAGCCAGTGGGGCACCATGGGTGAGGTCTCCCCTGAACCTCTGGTTCCTCCAGTAGGAGAAGAGAACTGGGGGACAGCAAGCACCACCACTAGCATTGGGGTTGCTTTGTGGGAGCCACTGCTCTAACCTGCTCCACTGGGATTGCAGGGGAATCTGCAGGGTTTGACCACTAAAAGTTGGACTGTGATGAAGGGGGAAGGGGCATGCAACAGCCAGCACATGGATTGCGACCGATGGAATTCATACCTGCAGTGCCCAAGTAGTGATCACAACTGGCACCTTTGCTTATCTACAGAGCCAGGTTGGTGGGACACTACAACCGGGGAACTCAGCAGGGTACAGATCCACCTGATACGCATCTGGCCCTTGAACCTGGTTTGCCCATACCCAGGGAAAGAGCAGAGTCACAGCCCACCCACTGTGGAGAGTGTCTTCTGGCCATATGACCAAAAGCGCTGGCAATAAATCCTGGAAGCCATTTGGCCCAGTCGTGCTCCAGCCAAGAGGCAGGCAGCCAGAGCTCATCACTGGCTCTGGTACAAAGCAGAGCCAGTATCAGGTGTGGAGGGATCCTGTACCATGCACAGGCAGGGAGATTAATTCATATCCAAGGCTGAGAGGAGCTCCCAGCTCCTCCCAACTGGGGAGCCTGTTTGAGAAATTAAGAGTCGCCTGGAGTGGTCCCTCCTCATCCCACCCAGGCAAAGGAACTGGGACTAGCCCCATCCCATCTGCTGTGGAGAGTGTCTTCCTGGCCCATCTAACTAGAAGGATTGGTGACAACTCCTAGAAATTGTGTGGCCCAGTAGTGCTCAAGCCTAGAGAAGGGTAGACAGAGCTGATAGTCTGCAAAGCAAAGCCAGTGGCCTTGTTCAGCCACAGAACGTGGAGTGTGGATCAGCTTGAGTTAAGACAACAAAGAGCTTTACTGGCTTTAGAGTTGCTTCTCCTGCTGCACCCAGGCAGGAAATCTAATTCATAGCCCTACTCATCGCTGAATACAGCCTTCAGCACATCCAACTGGGGAACCTAACCAGAGAACATGGGAAGCTGTACAGCCCATTAAACAGCCCTAGATACAGTGGCACTTGAACAGACAGCACAGCCTGTGGCCTCCCCCTTCTGCAGGGCAAAACCAGTGCCCTCACCTGACCAGGGAATTAAGTGCACACTCTGGCCTGATTTGGGTTCCCAAACAATGAACTATCCAGGCTCTGGGTCCTGTCCAGAGGAAGGTCCTATACAAGCTCTGATTCTCTGCCAGGAAACTAATTCATAGCCCCATGTACTACTACTACTGAATATAATACCCAGTTAAGTCTGGAGGAAGAGCCCAATTATTCAGATATGCAGATACCAATGTAAGGAATCAAGGATCACAAAAATTAGGCAAATAGGACACCACCAAAGGAAAGTAATAAAACTCCAATAACTGACCTTAAAAAAATGAAGATCTGGGCTTCCCTGGTGGCGCAGTGGTTGAGAGTCCGCCTGCCGATGCAGGGGATGCGGGTTCGTGCCCTGGTCCAGGAGGATCCCACATGCCGCAGAGCGGGCTGGGCCCATGAGCCATGGCTGCTGAGCCTGCACGTCCGGAGCCTGTGCTCCACAACGGGAGAGGCCACAACAGTGAGAGGCCCACACACCACAAAAAAAAAAAAAAGAATATCTATGAACTGTCAAAGAATTCAGAATAATCCTCCTAAGGAAGTTTAGTGAACTACAAGAAAACACAGACAGCTAAGTGAAATTAGGAAAACAATGCTTGAACAAGACAAGAAGTTTGACAAGGAAGTAGCAACATCAAAGAAACAGGAACACTAGATTTTAAAAATACAATAACTGAACTGAAGAATTCAATAGAAAGTTTCAAAGGTAGATTCGACCATGCAGAAGAAAGAATCAGCAAACTGGAGGACAGGACTTTAGAAATTACCCAGTGAAAGGAACAAAAAGGAAAAGAATAAAAAGAGTGAAGAAAGCCTATGGAAATTATGGGACACAATAAAGTAAACAATGTTCATGTATGGGAATCCCAGAAGAAGAAAAGAGAGAGAAAGGGAAAAAAAGTATATTTAAAGCAATAGTGGATGAAACCTTCCCAAACCTAGGATGAGAAATGGACATCCATATCCATGAAGTCCAAACAAGCCCAAATAGGTTGAACTCAAATAGGGCTACTCTGAGACACATTGCAATTAAATCATCAAAAGTAAAAAACAAAGAAAGAATTTTAAGACCAGCAAGAGAAAAGAGAGAAGTTACATACAAGGGAACCCTGGGATAATTGGATATTCACATGTAAAAGAATGAAATTGGACCAATATCTTATACCACTCACAAAACTAACTTGAATTGGATTAAAGACTCAAATGTAAGACCTGAAACTATGCAACTGCCAGAAGAAAACATAGGAATAAAGCTCATTACATGGGTTTGGTAATGACTTTTTGGATATGACACTGAAAACACAAACGACAAAATAAAAAATAAACAAATGGAACTACATCAAACTAAAAAGCTTCTGCACAGCAAACAAAAGCAAAAACAAATCAACAAAGTGATTGAAAAGACAACCTATAGAATGCGAAAAACATATTTGTAAACCATATATCTGATAAGGGTTACTATCAAAAATAAATTAAAAATTCATACAAATCAATAGCAAAAAAAAAAATTACCCAATTAAAAAAATGAGCAAAGGACCCGAATAGACATTCCTCCAAAGAAGACACACGAAAAGCCAACAGGTACATGAAAAGATGCTCAATACCACTGGTCATTAGGGAAATGCACATTAAAACCACATTGAGATATTACCTCACACCTGTTAGAACAGTCATCCTCAAAAGTGTCAAGAGATAACAAATGCTCATGAGGATGTGGAGAAAAGGGAAGCCTTGTGCTGTTGGTGGGATTGTAGATTGGTAAAGCCAGTATGGAAAACAGTATGGAGGATCCTCAAAAATTAAGACTAGAACTACATATATCTAGCAACTCCACTTCTGGGAATATATCCAAAGAAAATGAAAACACTAACTCAAAAAGATATCTGCACCCCCATGTTCATAGCAGCATTATTTATAATAGCCAAGACATGGAAACAATCTAAGTGCCCATTGATGGACAAATGGGTAAAGAGGTTGTTTTATATATTTATAGATATATACGTATTATATGTATATATACACACACACACACTGAAATATTATTCATCTGTAAGAAAACAAAGAAATGCTACCATTTGAGACAACAGAAATGGACCTTGAAGGCTTTATGCTAAGTTAAATAAGTCAGAGAAAGAAAGGCAAACACTATATGATCTCAATTATATGTGGAACCTAAAGAAAAAGAAAACAATCAGAAAAAGAGATCAGACCTGTGGTTACAGGAGACAGAGGGTCAGGGGAGGGGAAATTGGAGGAAGACGGTCAAAGGTACAAGCTTCCAATTGTAAGATAAATACATACTATGGACATAATGTACAACATGATGACTATAGCTAACACTGATGTGTGATATATAGAAACATCGTTAAGAATAAATTCTAAGCATTCTCTTCACAGGAAAGTATTATTTGATCTCATTTATATAAATTTGTGTGTTTGTGTGAGAGAGAAGGACAGAATACAAAAATGCAAAAAGAAAAGTTGTAAAGTACGAAGCTGCTTAGGTTTATATCTCAACTATAACAGATAACAATTTGTTTAATTTTAATAGGTACAAAAATAAATATTAAGCATAGAACAAGCAAAACGAAAAACTGAGCCCAGCGTAGATGTCCTTAAAGCATTTGCAAAAGAGGGCTTTATTAGGTCCGCGAACACCTGCAATTACAGGCAAAATTCTATGTGTGTGTGTTGTGTATGTACTTGGGGAGTGGACGCATAGCCTTTATTGAATTATTAAAGGGGATGTTAAGACCCAAAAGTTTAAAAAGCACTGGAAAGCCTGACCACAAAACCATTTTAAACTACTCTGATTATGTTTTTATAGTTTTCCTTCACTCGTTAACACTTCAAAGAACAGCATATGAATGTGGAAAGAATCTCTGCCATTTAGGTAAGATCTCTGAGTCTCAGTGTAAAATTAGCATATAGTAGAAGGATGAAATTATACACCATAGATGAAAGTACCTAGCAGAGCGCTTTAAGACTAGTACTTATTTACGCAAGACATCTTCCCCTGCTTACTTGTTTTCCGTAGAATGAAAGCATACTGAAAGCTGGTACAATGTCTTCTTTAAAATTTTCTTTTGTAATGCTTACTATGCTTTTTGATACGGATGAGCCAATATCCACTTAAGGGCATGTAAGCTCACAATAACTTTTGTTGAATATAACTGTTTGAATGTACTTTCACTATATTATTATATAGGGATTTTAAACTAAAATGTACCTGCACACACTATTTAGAGCCTAACTTGGATATTAGAGTAGGTGGATATACACCCCTGGAAAATAATAGCTAATTTCTTCACTAAAATCAAATTGCTGAACGTCTACTTTGCATATACATAGCTGGGCACTGTATTATGAGTTTCAGGTGATAAAAAGTTGTTAGTCAAAGACTCTGCTCCCTAGGGTTATTTTACAACAGCAAATCATGTTCAAACTAAAGGATAGACCAAAATAGAAAGTGCCACAGGCATTTAGACAAGGGAGAAACACATCTGAAATGAGAAGGAAGGTGGGTATGGGGAAGGGTTCATGGAAGAGGCAGTGTATGCTGTGAGCAAGGTTTCAACGTGTAGCAGGGTGAGTGAAAGGAACAAATGAAGACATATAGTCGTGATATCATGAGGCACAAACTAGAAATAAACAGCACTTGTTCTAGGCTGGTCATGAGGTAATTTAAGGGGATTAGTGAGAAACTAGATAAAGAGATATCTCTTTATGTATTACTTATTAATAATACTTTTGAACACAAGTATTTAATTTTTTAAAAAAGAACAGTATAGGGATAGGAGACTAGGAGGTACAAACTATTATTATAAAATGAGCTATAAGGATATACTGCATAGCACAGAAAATATAGCCAATATTTTATAACTATAAATGGAGTATAACCTTTAAGAATTGTGAGTCACTATATTTTACACCTGTAACTTATATAATATTACACATCAACTATACTTCAATTAAAAATGCTATTTTAGTGAATAAAACACTAAGCAGTAAAATTTTTAAAAAAGAACTTAGAAGAGAACTTAAAAATAAAGGCATAAAGAGCAGGTTGAAACAGCTCAGAAATCTGGCAATTAAGAGGCCATTGATAACTTTCAAAATAGCACTTTTTCTACCCATTCTCAGTGGAGGCAAAGCCTTATGAATCCTACTATTTCTTTTTCTGTTTTTCAAAATCTCAGGATAAGTCTATTTCAATTGTAGCTAATGGCAGTAATGCAGCACCAGAAAATGCCTTTTGTAAAGAGAGGGCAACTTTGTGAATCCTAAGTGGGTACTCAAGTCTTAAATTACTGATAACACTGACCACCCACCAGACTACATGTTTTTTTTTTTACGTGATTGGAAAGCAGATTGATTTCAATTCTATCTTGTCATATCTACAAAAAAGTTCCTACAGTTCATTTAGCAACTAATAGAATACATCCTTCTATTTGGTATTACTCCTCCTTAACACGGGGCAATTAATTTTTCCTTTCTCTGGGAAACGTTTTTAACAAAGGAAATAGAGTCATAAATTAGTTTCGGTTAGGAAATCATACAACTATTTCTACCTAGGGCTTTGAATTTAGAAACTTTCCTCAGAAATTGTTTAAATATAACGAAGTCCAAATTCAGAAATACCTTAAATTTAATTATCTTAGTTGCACTAAAATAACAAATTCTATTTTCTATCTTGTTTTCTTTCTTCCCCAGAAGGCTTCTCCAACCCTAATCCATAACTTAATGCATTCATCTCACCTATACAATCACTGGCAGGTATGATGCCGGCTTTGGCGGCTCCAGTCCCCTAATCCTGACCCATTTCTTGCCAAAGAACTCAGTTTCTTCAGAAACCAAGTAACAGACATTTCAATTTCTAACCATCATTAGCATATTTTCATGTACTAATACTCAACATAAAAACACCTTTCAAAATTACAGAAATTTTTACTGTACTTAAGATCAATTGCACTAACCTGTATTTCATAAACCTTGGGCTACTTTCTAAAAAATGAATTATTATTTTAATATGTTTTTCACTTATTATTCAGAATAATTATTCATATAATTAAATATTTTACAATTAGGTAAGAAAGGTGGAAAATAGTTTTGCTATTCTTGTTCTTTGTTCTCTCTTCTAGTTGGTGTGCCTGAGACAAAATTTAGAATATTGAAAATTTAATATTTCAAACCCAAACCACATTTAAAGATAATAATAACAACCAGCCAAAACAATATCGGTCCAGAGGTTTGCATGGTCCGGGGAACAGTTCTCTGAGGGGGCCATTTGGAGTGGGATTTGCCCACCCCCCTCCACTCCTTCTGCCTCATATACTGAAGATAGAGACAAAGAAACCAACTCAACTCTTTCCAAAGTGTATCTATAAATAGAGAATTTGTAATCAGAAAAACAATAATGATATATAATAGAAGTAACATGATTTTTCAGAACCAGTATCTTGTTCTAAAGCAATATTTAAAAAAAGAAGGTAAGAAGGTTAGCTATAAACCCTGGACCTCTTTTTCATTGGTCTCCTATTTTAATTTGTTAAAATAAAACCCATGGCCTTTTGAGTCAAACTGTCTCTTTAATTTCAGATTTAAAGATAACAAATCTCTTTTTAAATGAAATATTGGCACACAGACACCACACAGTCTGGCTTATTGCAACTGTTCTCTGTTGGTGAAGTGGCACATTTGTAATCCCCACCATAGCAATCTTCACCATTTCACAGAATATCATTCAATTGTACATCCCTAGGTGAGCAACAAGAATGGGCACTTGAGCTCAGCAGCAAAGCGTTTGTGGGGAAATCCTAGGTCAGAACCCCCAAAAGGGGAGACTAACTTGAGGATGCCCAAATAACCTGAAGTTTACTTTGCCCACCTCCCCTGGCTTTCTGACTGCCTGTGGGAAAAGCCTCTCTGGAATCTCTTTTGAGGTTATTGGGGGAATCCTAGGACAAACACACTGCTTGCTTTTGCAGGAGGACTTGCCCCATACCCTACCCAGCTAGGTGTCTCACAACCTAGCTGGACTAAAAAAGCTTCAAGAAAAACGGGACAGACTGACATTTGCATTTCTACTTCCACCTATTCTTATGCACGTGGAGCAAAATATGTAGGTATAGCCCTCTTTCTCACACCCCAACAGATTCTGCTGTCCTCGAAACCCATCTGGTAGCTGCAGTGACTACAATGAAGGGAGTTATCGGAAACCATGTTGGTACTGGGTTTAAAGGATTTTTCATGCCATGTATTTTGGGGAAGGACACAGATAATAGTCCAAACATGGTATAAGGCAATGTCCTTTCTGGGTCCTTGAAAAATCAGTCACGGAACAGAGGTGGTGGACAGGAGCTGACAAGAGCTGGCTTGTTAATGAGCACAGCATCCCCGGGGTGGGGGGTGGGGGAATCAATGAAATGATTGACAAGAGAAGATGGTAAATGAAGGGAGAAGTGGGGACAAGTGCTGCTCAACCCAAGCTGAACTCCAGGAGGTAAGTTTCTCCTCTAATTTGAGATTCTTTCTAAAGGTTCAGTATTGAAGTGGGTGTTTGACGTTGAAATGTGCAGACCCATTCTAATAACTGGAAAGGGAGAAGACTGAGGAAGGCAAAAGGAGAGGGAAGATTTCCGATTACTTCTCTGGGCTGCTGACAAGAACCTGCTGCTCGCAAACCAGAAATTAACCAAGCGAAGGTTGAAGGTAGCAACGTAAAAGTGAAACTCAAATTATTTTCCATTCTGAATCCTCTTCAATATCGAAGCGAGTGTGGCACAGCAATGGTTGATTATCTTAAGATTACAGAGGCTGACCGCCTTCTTTGTTTGCCCAGTAACACCGCTCCTCCAATCATCTCAAGCACTTGGCTGATTAATATTTCAATTCCAGTTGCTGCTCCTTTTCCCATTGCAGAAGGTGGCAGGGATATTCCCCTTCTTCCCTCTGTATTACAAACCCCATTACTAACCAAGCAGAAAGCACCGCGCAGTGTGGCCGAGGCTAATAATAGCCGGGCTGCTTACCTTCTCCGGAGGGATCGAATCAGCGCATGTCCCCGCGCCGGCTGCCCCGGGGCCGCAGTGCCGCCGCGCCGGGTCTGTGCTTGGTCAGTTCGGCCGGCCCCCACCCCACCTGCCAGCTGCAGCAGCTGCTCCCGCCGCTCCCGCCGCCGAGCTCCGGCCGCAGGAAGTCATCCCCCGCGCCGGGCCGGATCGCCACATTCCGCGCCAGCCGCGGGGGGAGAGGGGCCTCTCCCTGCTGCGGGGACCGGCTCCTGGAAACTGCACTCAAAGATCGCTACCCTTCCCGGTTGTAGGGTTATTTTCTAGGAATGCTTTTACAGAAGAAGCGTCGCCGGCTGGTGGACCGAGAGAGAAGAGCCAGAGTGACTTTCTCTGCAGAGCGCCTTACCTCTGAGCGCTCCCCTGTCACTCCCGCGGCATGGACAGCTCCATTCCGCTGTGTGGGTTTTCCACCCTCTTCATCTTCCTTATCTGTATTGTTCATTTCGCTGAATTTGAGAGTGGGATTAGCTTTGAAGATATCATTCAGACACTCCGAAAATATTTTAAATTGGCGACTAGTTTTTCTAAGCCCCTGTAGCAAGCTCCACTTTCCCTCAACACACACACACACACACACACACACACACACACACACACACACAGTTACTCGCACGTACACACCCAGCCAAACCACTCACAATTAGGAAAGCTGGGACCTCTCGCCCTCTTGCCTACGTAATGGAACAGGAAACTCCCAAAGGAGTGGGGAAGTAGGACCGGCTAGCGAAAGCACTCGAGGAAAGAGAGAGGGGTCGCCCCAAGATTTTGTTGCTGTTCAGTAGTGTCCTTAGTGGACAGATGTTCCCCCTCTAACCCCCTGGCCCCGCCCCAAGTGGAATGGCTGGTCTGGTGACCGCTGTAACATTTGGAAACAAAGAAGCTGAAGCCACATTAACAGGTGGCTGCATCTCTTTCTTTCCCGAAGGATTTATCAGAATTGGCTTTAGGAATAATATTAGCATATACGTATATAATAAACCCTTTCCTTCTCTCTTTAAATTGGCACCAGCTATTAACAGGTTTCTCTCTCTCTCTCATTTTCCTCCCTCCCTCCTTCCCTCCCTCCCTCTCCTAAGCTGACCAGATCATCAGTTTGCGGACTTAAGGGGGAAAAAAGGCCAAGGATGTGCTCTCTTTACAGCTGAACCAGGGCTTATTTTCCCGGTGTTCAGCCATTCCCAAGTAGAGAGGCTTTTTGACACTAGGGTTCTCTGTGAGTGAACTTCTCACATTCAGCTTGCTTTTGGAATTGCCCATCACTAGGTCCAGGCCAGTTTTATCCTTGGATTTGTCCAGCAACCTAAACAGTGTAATTGCACAAGGCCAAGGCAGTACTTTTAATCTAGGAAGAGTTCCCAACTCTCTGTTTAGCAGTTCCAAAATTAGGAGGTAGTGTAGCAAACAGTTTCAACAAGGCTCAGTAAGAATTCTTGACCCTAGAATGCGGGCTTTTTAAAAGCTGGAACAACCTAATTCATCTCTCTGAGTTTCACTTTCATAAAATTAGACCTCACCAAAGAGCAGGGGATTCTTAATATGTATCAAAGTGTATGTGGAATCTGGATGGGAATATTACATCTTTAATTTCACTAACCTCTAGCTGCAATTTAGTATTTAGCATGTCCTTTAAATCTAAATGCAGACAACAAACCACAATAATATTAGGAGTACCTGTGACTATATCCCCAGCAGATACCACAGACAATTTCCTAAGGCAGTTTTTATAGTTATCTCAAAGTATCACTAGTCTGATGTTACAATCAAATCATCATTACCTTTTTTGTTTTATCTAATAGACTATATCTATTTTAGAATGGTTTTAGATATACAGAAAAATTAAGGGGATAATACAGAGTTCTTATATATCTCATTCCCAATTTCCTCGATTATTGACACCGTACGCTAGTGTGGTACCTTTTTTACAATTAACGAGCCAATATTAATACAATAATATTAACCAGAGTCTGTACTTTATTCAGATTTCCTTGGCTTTTGCCTAGTGTCCTTAATTCCATTTCAGGCTTCCATCCAGGACACCACATTACATTTAGTTATCAAGCCCCCTTAGGCTCCTCTGGGCTGTGGTAGTTTCTCAGGCTTTTCTTGTTTTTGATAACCTTGACAGTTTCTTTTTTAAATGTATTTATTTAATTTATTTATTTTTGGCTGTGTTGGGTGTTCGTTGCTGCGCGTGGGCTTTCTCTAGTTGCGGAAAACGGGGGCTACTCTTGGTTGCAGTGCGCAGGCCTCTCATTTCAGTGGCCTCTCTCGTTGTGGAGCACGGGCTGTAGGCGCGTGGGCCTCCGTAGTTGCAGCACATGGGCTCAGTAGTTGTGGTTCACGGTCTCTAGAGCGCAGGCTCAGTACTTGTGGCGCACGGGTTTAGTTGCTCCCTGGCATGTGGGATCTGCCCAGGCCAGGGCTCGAACCCGTGTCCCCTGCATTGGCAGGCGGACTCTCAACCACTGCGCCACCAGGGAAGCCCCAACCTTGACGGTTTTGAGGAGCAGTGATCAAGTGTTTTGTAGCATACCTCACTAATGTAAACTGTCCAATGCTTTTCTCATGGTAAGACTGGGATTATGGTTTATTGGGAGGACAACCAGATAAAGTGCCTTTTTTATAACATCTTATCAAGGGTACATGCTATCAACGTGATTTGCCTGTTGATGTTGACCTTGATAACCTGGCTGAGGCCGTGTCTCAGATTTCTCCACTGTAAAGTTACTCCTCCACCCCTTCCACACTACACTTGTTGGAAGGAAGTCACTATGTGAAGCACAAACCCAAAGAGTGGAGAGTTATGATCCACCTCCTTGAGGACAGAGTATGTACATAAAGTATTTGGAATTCTTCCACACAGATTTGTCTATTTTCCCCTAAACATTAATTTATTCAATTATTGATATTTATTTATATCAGTATAGACTCATGGATATCTATTTTATCCTTTGGGTTATAATCCAATACTACTTTATTTTGTTGTTTGAATTGTTCCAGCTTTGGCCATTGGGAGCGTTTGCTTTTGGCGCCTGTGCTCCTTTGACATACTCCCTTTGGGGTGTGTGAGTTTGTGTGTGTCTGTGTATCTGTGTTTAGCATGCATGTTTGTGTGTGTGTTTAACACTTCCTGACTTTCTGGTACCACAAGATGCTCCAGGCTCATTTTGTGTATTTCCTGCCCCAGTCCTAGAATCAGTCATTTCTCTGAGGAGCCCTGATTCCTTTTATTGGAGAGTAGTAATAGAAACCAAGATCTGGGCTCTAGATGTGCTGTTGCTAATGGGCTATTATTTGATTAGGCTCTCTTAACTGAGAGAACAAAGAAATATATATGTATACTAACCCATGTATATACACATATCAGTAAATATTTCTATATATAACTATCTATATCTATATTGAGCTGAGTATATACTGATGTCTGCAACTATAATGCATTAACGCTGAGATTAGTTTAGCCTTCTCCTCTTGTTTATCTGTAAATTCATACTTCAATATTGAGAAATGTGGCTACCACCATCCACCATCTATTTATTTAATTGTTCAATTTCAGTACACATGTATCAGAGTTGTGAACCCATCTCCCCAACATCACTATTTTTAAGTATAGTAGTTAATAGAGTCTCTGTTGTATCTCGTTATTTAATGAGTTTAAATACCCATTCGTTTCTATATCACAAATTTGGTTTTTAAAATATTCTAATGACTGCACTTAAAACATAGTAACTAGTTTCTTTTGAGATTCTATGTATTATATTTTATGAATTTAAAAGTGTTGTTTTAAGACTCTTTAAATGGGCTACTCCATATTGTCAAAGGGATCCACAGTAAAAAGAAGGTTAGGATCCCAACCTCACAAAGATTATTGTCAGTTTATAATGAGATGATGTGAAATTGTCTGGTGCAAATGTTGGGAGCTCATGCTTGATAAGTGTTAGCTTTGTCCACTTGGGCAGGCTTCTTTCTCCTTTAAAGTTCTAAATACCTTGGAAGAGAGAACATGCTAAACCTTATGGTTAATAATTTATAATGTAGTGGAAGGATTTTCTAGGTATCAGGGTTGGAGGTAAAGGTCCATATAAGGTTGACGGAGGATGAGTGATTCCACTGCAGAAGTTTGTACTTGATATAAATTAATATAAGTGCAAGCAATGTATTTTAAGTTCATTCTAGAGGAGTAGTTCAGAATAGCTTCACAGAGGAGAAGACCTGAGCTATCTTGGGAGATGTTTAAACAGATGAGGAGTGGAGCCGGAGTTGGGAAGGCAAAGGCAGTGTAGCCTTAGAATGCAAATGTTCACAGACATGATCTTGTGGCTTATTCACCATCCTTACCAACCTAATAAGGACACCTGCTGGTAGCTGCATCATCATCATCATCACCATCAACATCATCACCATCATGTTAATAAAGAATGGATATATTTGCCAGGTAGTCAAACAAGCTCTTTGCACGTAGCACCTAGATGTTTTCTACGATCCACCTTATGAGTTCAATCATTGTAATTATTCTCATTTTTCACATACAAAAATGAAGACTTAGAGAGATTAAGTAATTTGTTCAAATCTTGGTGTGTGCCCTCTCAACTCCATGCTCTTTACCTCTGTGCTTAACAGGCTAGGATGATTTGCCCATATTAAGGGCTCAAATATTGGTTGACAAGTATAATAATCTCATAAAAGGAAAAGTGAAGTAATCTACTTTGATGTTTATGATGCAGTTTGGTGAATGCACTTAAGTGCCAATAGATGAATAATAAAAGTTAGAAACACACAAAAATAGAGAAGAAAAATTCATATGTGTATGTCTGCTGGGAACAAAAAATCCTCCTGAATGTCTAACTTCTTAGTAAATATCAGGATATCACATACACATCATTAGGCAGCATCAATGGAGGATCCTCTGTACCCTGCAAGAGGGCACTGTTATAGATGCACAGAAAGAAAATTCATATTTCCTGTACATTTTAAATAAGGACATACTATGATCACTCTTTAAGAATGAAGTAATTTGACTTTTCAAATTTTCCTTATCAATTGGTGTATATGAATCATGTTAGGTGAAGAATTATTGGTTGATTGGACACTATGTTTTAATTCTTTACAGAAAACAGTAAACAAATCCTTTTAGGCTTAAAATATCACATTCAGAAAATGAGTTATTATACTGAAGAAAGTGATGAATTCAGTAAAGTGTCTGGAATCTAAAATAAGAAGTAATTGAAGGAACTGGGAATAGATGACATGAAGCAAGACCAGGAGAGAAGTAGGTGGTCGCTCTAAACGATTTTAGGAGTTGTCCTATGAAAAAGGGTTTAGACTGTCCCACACTGAAGATTTTAGACCAAGTAGACAGGTTTAGGTTGATAAAAGGATGAATATTTTGACAAGTAGGACCTTTCAACTATAAAATGGACCGACTGCATTTTAAACTCAAGAACTCCCTGTTACTGAAGTGCTTTAACAGAGGTTGAAGTTAAGCAGTTGGAAAAGTAAGAGCCTTTACAGTGAGAAAATTCTATGATTCTATGGTTTTCAACTCATAAATTTGTGTAGTTCATCCATTTTACTCATTGTATACACTTAAGTATATTGTTCCTTGAAATGACCATTCAAAGTTGTTTCCTGTGCCACACACTATGAATGTTAGGGTTGGTCCTGTGTAAATCTTACCCCCATTGAATTAGTATTAACCCTAAACAAGCAGCTTTCTTACATAAGGAAACAAAAAAAGAGGTTCAGAAATGTCCAAACTAAGTTTTTATGAAACTGTGTTATCAAATCTAATTTATCAAAAAACTTCAAACAGGGGCTTCCCTGGTGGCGCAGTGGTTGAGAGTCCACCTGCTGATGCAGGGGACATGGGTTCGTGCCCCAGTCCGGGAAGATCCCACATGCCGTGGAGCGGCTGGGCCCGTGAGCCACGGCCGCTGAGCCTGCGCCTCCGGAGCCTGTGCTCCACAACGGGAGAGGCCACAATGGTGAGAGGCCCGCGTACCGCAAAAAAATAAAAATAAAAGGAAGATGCAGACCTGTATGCTTCAGGATTTTCTCACCAAAGCCCCACACAATTTCTTTACTATTCCAGCCAAGTATGGCCTAGCCCTACCCTCATCCCTGTTTTTCTTGGTTTAGTAATAAAGAAAGAGATGGGAATAAAGAAGAGATATCAGGTAGAAAGATATAAAATAGTGGGGAAAATAATATAAGTGAAGTCAAGTACCACCATCATTTACTAGAAGTGAACTTTCAGCACCAGCATTAATATTTTTTCCTGTTATATCTGTAAATGATAATAACTAATATGTACATAACAATTTTCAATTTAAACAAATCTCATTTTTATAACTAACTACTTCGCAACAAGTAACATGCTAAGGCAACATCAATATGAAAAACGGTAGTCCCTGGCCCCAAGGAATGTTGCCCAGGAGAACACAGATATATGTAAACAACACAATCACAATACAGTGTAGCGAGTGCAACAATCAGGCATGCAGAAGTGCAAGGGTAGCAAAAAGGAGCATGTGATCACAACACTAAAAAGAAGACTGCACAAAAGACATAATATGTAAACTGAGGTTTGAAAAATGAAGTGGGTTTCCCAGGTGCCCCATAGGGAGAAAGGAATTCTTGGAGGAGGGAAAAGCATAAATGAAGACAGTGAATTGTTCATATAATCCAGAAGTGAAGTAGGCAATGGCAGGAGAAATGATTAGACACAGGCGTCATGAATACTTGCATGTCTGCATTTTAGCAAGTCCATTCTAAAGGAAACTTTGAGGATCAACTCGGGGGTGGGGGGCTGCGGAGGGGACAGAACTAGTCATTGCTGCCAGAAACACGGGAACCACTTTCTACCAACCCACCAAAATAACGACTTCAAAGGCAACATGTTATCACAGAAAAGGTTTGTTTGTTTGTTTGTTTGTTTTTAGTTCATTAGGTCTCACTTAAAATTCTGATTCCACAATGCACTTGCTTTGGGATCTTGAACAACACTCATAACCTCTGCAAGTTTCAGTGTAGTAAGTTTATGTGATTACCTTCATCTGTAATATCCCTGTGTTGCAATCGTAATGGAAACTCAAGTTCAGGTCAAAGACAAGTTTCTCTGTGACCTCTCCTGTGAATTGATTCAAAAGCCGTCTTGCACGTCCTCGTTTGGCTTCTCTTATGGAATCTCATAAAAACTTCTATGACCTCTTTCGGGTTTTTTTGTTGTTGTTGTTGTCTGTTTGTTTGTTTTTTAATTTAAGTATAGTTGATTTACAATGTTGTGTTACTTTCAGGTGTACAGCACAGTGATTCCTTTTTCACATTCTTTTCCCTTATAAGTTATTACAAAATATTGAGTAGAGTTCCCTGTGCCAATAAGGAGATCCTTGTTGTATCTATTCTATGCCTTATTTGAATGACCGTAGCACTCGTTGTCTGTATCATTTTTATGTCTCTGGTTGCTTTGTGACTGAAAATGAAAAATGTCTATTTGTTCATTTCCTTCCTTAAAAATGTGTTCATTTATGTATTTCATATTTATTGACTACATCTTAGACACCGTGTTAACTGCTGGTTCTAGATGTTAGTAAAATATAGACCTTCCTGCTCAAAAGGTCACAGTATTTGTGGGAAAACGAAAAAATGAACAACCTATATCTCAAAGAGCTTTGTACTTCCCAAAGAGAACACACCTAGTAGGTACAATAAATACATGTATCATACATAAATGTATAAATAGTTAATGGGATTAAAAACTAGAGATAACTGCTTTTCGATTCTGAGGAAATGATGATTATATTTCACCAGGAGCTCAATACCACTCTGAGAATGAGGGCTTAACCCCCGTCCTGACTCACTGCATTGCTTTTCTGTATAAAAATACACAAGTCTGTATATGCGCTCTAGAAAAAGGCTTATCTGGCATGAATTTCAGAGAGCAAGAGGAAAACTTCAAGAATTTCAGAGAAGCATCCAGAAGCTCAGATGATTGGCACTAATACAACTTGCTTGACAGGAAAATTGAGCTGTAAATCTCACAAAATTAGATGATCTTTGAAGAATTTCAAAACCTCCTGCTATTAATTGGAAATCCTAGAAGAACCGCTTCTTTTAAAGCATACTGATAATATGGTTTACAGCTTAATATTCAGAAGGCTATGTTTTGGCTAAGTGAGCTTCAGGAAAGAAGGAAACTTGTGGTTCAGTTCCATCTACTCTGCAACCTCTGGTCAAGACATCTACTTCTTTGCTCAGCCATCTTATCATCTGTAAAATGGAGGCAACTCTAAGAAAACATAGTTACAGAGATGTGGCACAGTTTCATGTGTCATTGTCTTCATTTGTTTCAGAAAACCAGTAACATCTAAGCTACTACTGCAAAGAGTGCAATGTTACTTGGGGTCATCTAGTGCAGCTCTGTCAAAGTAAAGAAAAGGAAAGGGGCCTAGAATAACTATAATTTTCCCAAGAGGACACTTTTATTTTATGGTAACTCTGGGACAAGAACCCTGATCTCTTTGATGCCATTCCATTGTTCTTTCGTTGGGTTCTGAACAACCCAGAGAAAGAAAGAGAAATGAAACTCCTATGTGCTGTGTCACTGGTACAGGACGTGGCAAGATTGGAATTGGAGCACTACATATTAACAGGTATTTGGGGAATTCTTCAAACTAATTAAGATATATACCAGGTCCATAAAAAACAGTATGTTTTCTGAAGATGATTCTGTGGCATGAACAGAACTGGTAACTGAAGGTGTCTGTGTGCTGCAGTTCCAAACAGCATGGATGAATGCTTGTTTTCTGGCACCTTGAAGACTCCATCCCAACATACACATTAAAATAAAATTAACATTTCAACTGGGTCATATTTAATTATGCATGCTCTTGTAAGTCAGCAAAATATTCCATATATCATTTAAGTTGTCACTCACTTTCTTTTTTTTTTTTTTGCAGTACACGGGCCTCTCACTATTGTGGCCTCTCCAGTTGCGGAGCAGAGGCTCTGGACGCGCAGGCTCAGCGGCCATGGCTCACGGGCCCAGCCACTCCGCGGCATGTGGGATCTTCCCGGTCCGGGGCACGAATCTGTGTCCCCTGCATCGGCAGGCAGACTCTCAACCACTGCGCCACCAGGGAAGCCCCATATCTGATTTTCGTATTAGGACTCTTCTAATTTTTTATATATATTGGAAAATAACTGATGTCTTTCTAAGGTGTATATCTTTGATTATGTTTTCTATTTTCATAAAGCTTCTTGTATTCTCTACTCAAAACAGGAGTAAATAATGGCTGCATATAACTAATCATAATCAGCCATTTTGTCCAGATTTTTAGATGTGTTGGTATAAAGCTACCATAGTATTCTTTTGTAATTAAAAAAAAATTCTCTCTGTTTTATAGCTAGTCCCATCTCTATCATATTTGCCAAATATGGCTTATTTTATTGGTGTTTGTAAAGAGCAAGCTTTTGGTTTTCTTTGTCACGTTTACTGCTTTTCTTCTCTATTTTTGACTTTTCTCTTGATTAATTTTGTCCTTCCACTCTTTGGCATTTACCTTGTTCTTTTTCTATGTCTACTGTCCATTTCCTGTAGCTTCAAGAGCCATTTTCCACAACTCAACGAGCTCTGCCGGCTGTGTCATGGCCACTTCATCATATGCCATTAAAACTTAATCTCATACACTGGGCGAAGACTCGGCAGTCTTATTTTGCTTTCAGAATTGTTCTATAGTCTTGGATCCTTCTTCTTCTCCTAAATTAGCACTATCATCAGGGAAAATTCTAGTGGGCCTAGAATTCTAGGCTTCCTTTCCTGCAGTTTCATAATCAAAGAAAAAAACATTTCCACCCTTTTTTTGATGTTGATCGAAAATTTAGCAACACTTCTTTGCACTGTATTCAAATCCCCAAATATAAGCAAGCCTTCATGCACACAGGCTCACTGAAATGTCATAACTTTAAACTATGTATGACCTTGAACAATGACCTTTCCAGATACTCCACACTCTTTCTAGGTGTTCAGACTTTTTCATTCCTACAACATCTTTTACATATGGTCGATTTGTGTCATAAGTTCTTCCTCACTCCCACTTCTGAGTATATATCCGAAGGAAATATCATCATAATTTGAAGAGATATCTGTACTCCCATGTTTATTGTAGCATTATGCACAAGAGCCAAGGTATGGAAACCACCTAAGTGTCCATAGTAGATTAATGGAGAAAGGAAATATGGTATATATATAGAATAGAATATTATTCAACCTTAAAAAAGAAGAAAATCCTATCATTTAAGTCAACATGGATAAAACTGGAGGCCACTATGCTAAGTGAAATAAGACAAAGACAAATAGTGCATGATGTCACTTATATGTGGACTCTAAAAAAATAATGAAATAAATCAACTCTTCCCTCCCTGGACATTTTCCTCAGCAGAATCTAGCAGCCTCTACTATGAGTCTTATCTCTTTTCTTTTTATTGTTTGTACCAGATCACAACCCCAGGGAACCCATGTATTTACTGATGTATATCTACATTACAGTTTACCATTGTTCTTTTCCTTTGTAATTCATTGCTTCCACTTCTGGCCTCAGAACCTCATTTTTACTTTGGAGAAGTCCTTGTGATTCAGGTAGGCTGTGTGTCTCCTTCCTAGGCTGTGTGACTTGGGGCTGGCTAGACACAGTGTTTCACATATACTCTATATGTCTTAAGTACTTATTTCTCTGTTTTCCATCATTTTCCCTCCAAATTTTTGTGTAGTTATTTTTTAATTGACATTTGTATTCCTTTCTTTTGTTTGACTAAGGTACTGTTCAACCAATCTTCTGAGTGCTTAATTTCAACATTTTTAATTCTAGAAGTTTCTTTTGGTTGCATTTCACAGATAATTTTTGCTTAAATTGTACATGTTGCCCTTCTTTTAATACATTAATCATAATTTTAAATAATAGTTTCATTGAGATATAATTTACTTTCCATATTATTTAAAGTGTACAATTTAATGTGTTATGCATCTACCACCACAATCAATTTTAGAACTTTCATCCACCCACCAAAAGAAAAAGAATCTATTATAGGTCACTCACTCCCCCATTTCTCCAAACCCTAGGCAGCCACTAATATACTTTGTCTCTACAGATTTGTCTAGACTGGACATTGCATACAAATGGAATCATACAATTACTTAGCATGTTTTCAAGGTTCATCCATGTTGTAGCATGCATCAGTACTTGATGTCTTTTTATGGCTGAATAATATTCCATGGTGTGGATATTACTATGTTTCATTTATCCATTCACAGTAAATGGCCATTTGGTTATTTCCACTTTGGGGCTCTTATGAATAATGCTGCTGTGGTTGGATTTACGTGCAAGTTATGTATGCAGGTCTAGATTTGTTTTTTTAATTAACAGACTATTTCGGAGCAGTTTCTGGTTTACAGAAAAGTTAAGCAGAAAGGACAGAGTTCTCGTACCTCCTTAGCTCTCTACCCAGTTTCCCCTATTATTAACATCTTACATTAGCGTAAGATGTTTGTTATAGTTAATGAACCCATATTGATACATTATTACTAACTAATGTCCATGGTTTACATTAGACTTCACTCTTTGTTTTGTACATTATATGATTTTTGATAAATGTGCAATAACCTGTATCCACCATTACAGAACCATACACAGGAAGTCTCTTTGCCTTTAAAATTCCGCGCTTCACCCATCCTTTTCTCCCTCCCCGCAACCTCTGGCAACCATTGATCTTTTGACTGTCTCCACACTTTGGCCTTTTCCTAAATTTCATATAGCTGCAATCATATAATATGCATGTAGCCTTTGCAGATTGGCTTTTTTTTTCACTTAGCAATATGCATTTAAGCTTCTTCCATGTCTTTTCATGGCTTCATAGCATTTTCTCTTTATTGCTCAATGCTATTCCTTTGTACCGATATACCATAGTTTGTTTATCCATTCACCTATTGAAAAACATCTTGGTTGATGTCAAGTTTTGGCAATTATGAAAGAAACTGTTATAAACATCCATGTGCAGGTTTTTATGCGGACATAACTTTTCAGTTCCTATGGGTAAATACCAAAGAGCATGATTACTAGATCACTGTATGGTAAAAGTATGTTTAGTTTTGTAAGAAACTGCCAAGTACCCTGCTAGCAGCAAATGAGAATTTCAGTTGTTCTGCATCATCAACAACTTTGGTATTTCATTATTTGGATTTTAGCTATTTGAATAGGTGTGTAGTGGTATCTCGTTATTCTAATTTAAAATTCCCTGATGACATGGAATGTGTAGCATCTTTTCATATGCTTATTTGCCATGTGTCTATTTTCTTTGTTTAATCATAGTTGTTTTCTTTTGTTTTTTACCCAATGCCTACTCACTCTTGTCCTCCTGTATCTATTTATATTGTCTTTTTTCTTTCTTTCTTTCTTTCTTTTTTGAGCTTTTGATCATTTAGTCTTTTTCCTGGTATGTCCAATTATTTTTTCTATTAAAATTGGGCTTAACTTATTTTAGGAAACTATAAAGATACCTCCACATTCTGGATGTTGTTATTGTTCTCTTGAAAAGATTTCCTTTTGCCCATGGCAGACAGTTACTATAGGGACTGGAAACCTTAGTCCATTCTCAGTTTGAGCTCATTAAAAGCCTTTTTTTTCCGTCTGTGTGAAGGGTGCTCTATTTCTGTCTTGTCCTTCCTCTATGGGTGTTGCCCTTTGGGATTAACCGTGTGAAAGTTTGGATTCTCCCTATTCCCAACTACCCTTGTATTTGTTAGGCTTTAAATGTAATGGTTCCCGCAGCCCTGTGAGACTAAGGATACGCGTAGCTTGTCATTCCATTAGTTGTTGCCTTTAGCTTGAGCTCTTGCCATTTGGCTTCTGTGGTTACAGTCTTTTGAACTCCTTGGCTTTTCAGCTCCTAGGCTGTAACATTTGAATCAGCAAATGCCCCAAGGAGAAAAGCTGCACCAAATGTCAGGCTTGCATCTGTGTTTCCCTTCTCTCCAGAACTTGGCCCACATGTCTTGGTGTCTCTCTAACATTCGGATGCTGGTGAACAGATGTTTTCTTACTGTATCCAGGTTTTCTAAAATTTCTTTAGACCTCACCTGATCTTATGTTATTATTGAAGTATCATCTCAATTAGCCCTAGGAAGAAAGTTTACAATTTTATGTTTTTTTTAATTTTCTATATTACCTCAGTTTCTGTAGAGACCTTTTACCTGATAGTTCAGTCTAGTTCCTGTGTTACCAGTAAGATGGAGATAGGTGGAGGCTAAGAATATTGGGGGGAAAATCACTGATGAAAGATATGGCTCGTTCTTTTGTTTTTCCTCTCCTTATTTACTCTGGCAGCCTACATTTGCCCTTCTTGATTTGACCCAGTTGCCCAGATAAGCAACCCACTCTGGCAAAGACATGACTTTACTCTCATAAATGTCTGCATGTTAGGATAAGTTAGATGATGAACACCATGCCAAAGTTTTTTCTGTGACCAGTCAGAATGGCCATCATCAAAAAATCTACAAACAGGGCCTCCCTGGTGGCGCAGTGGTTGAGAGTCCGCCTGCCGATGCAGGGGATACGGGTTCGTGCCCCGGTCTGGGAGGATCCCATATGCCGCGGAGCGGCTGGGCCCGTGAGCCATGGCCGCTGGGCCTGCGCATCCGGAGCCTGTGCTCCGCAACGGGAGAGGCCACAACAGTGAGAGGCCCGCATACCGAAAAAAAAAAAATCTACAAACAATAAATGCTGGAGAGGGTGTGGAGAAAAGGGAACCCTCTTGCACTGTTGGTGGGAATGTACATTGATACAGCCACTATTGAGTACAGTATGGAGGTTCCCTAAAAAACTAAAAATAGAACTACCGTATGACCCAGCAATCCCACTACTGGGCATATACCCTAATAAAACCATAATTCGAAAAGAGACATGTACCACCATGTTCATTGTGGCAGTATTTACAATCGCCAGGACATGGAAACAACCTAAGTGTCCATCGACAGATGAATGATAAAGAAGATGTGGCACATATATACAGTAGAATATTACTCAGCCATAAAAAGAAATGAAATTGAGTTATTTGCAGTGAGGTGGATGGACCTAGAGACTGTCATACAGAGTGAAGTAAGTCAGAAAGAGAAAAACAAATACCATATGCTAACACAGATATATGGAATCTGAAAAAAAAAATTCATCTGAAGAACCTAGGGGCAGGACAGGAATAAAGACGCAGACGTAAATAATGGACTTGAGGACACGGGGAGGGGGAAGGGTAAGGTGGGATGAAGTGACAGAGTGGCTTGGACATATATACACTCCCAAATGTAAAACACAAACTAGTGGGAGGCAGCCACGTAGCACAGGGAGATCAGCTCGGTGCTTTGTGACCACCTAGAGGGGTGGGGTAGGGAGGGTGGGAGGGAGACACAAGAGGGAGGAGATATGGGGATATATGTATATGTATAGCTGATTCACTTTGTTATAAAGCAGAAACTAACACAGCATTGTAAAGCAATTCTACTCCAATAAAGATGTTTAAAAAACAAAAAGTTAGAGAGTAAAAAAATTCAAAAGAATTGGCCACACTCCTCCAATAGATTCTCTAACATTTAGCAGAACAGAATTCACACTGAATCTGGTTTATGAGTAAAAGACAAGTCAACTTTAAAGTGGATCATAGATGACAACATTTCTTTTCCATGTGGCTGCCTTGGAGCCATATTTCTGCTGACCACTCAATACCTTCCTCTTGAGTATTCTGTGATATATTAGAACCAGGAATAAGGGGTGTTAGTGCTGGAAGGGTCAGACAGTGGTCTGTGATTTAATTCACATATCCTTTCTGCACCAGACTCTTTAAGATCATTGAGTTATCCTAAGAATTTTGAAGCTGTAGAATTCACGACAGTACATTACAATATGCCAATATTACTATTCTCCTGCTCTGACATTCTCCACTGATGGACAGATGAAGGAGAAGGAAGGGCAGTCAGCAGTAACTGAGAGTAAATGAAACTGGAATATTATAATTCAGTATCATTTGAGTGACTGAATTGGCTGGCAGAGTGTTCTCCAGTTAAGGGTGAGGGAAGATTAATTCTGCACATGACACCACTACTGTATTTATACAAGTCTACTGGGACAGTTGTTTGCCTTGATTTGTTTTCTTCATTCATTTCAGTCAGACAACTGTGTTGACTGATTTTCCTTTTTGATGTATGAAATGACTGTTTGACTGAATTTACCATTTACTTTACACTAGTGCACTGGAAAAATGATACATTCGTCAAATTGGATTGGCAGGTATGAAAATGTTTACCCCAGAACTAGACAGAAATATAATATTGCCTTCTACAGAAATGTAAGTCATATGCCCTGGATTTTGGGGAAATGTTCCAACTTTAACTATTTTGCCAAATTTCAAAAATGTAGGGTAACTGATCCCATAGTAAAAATAAGAAGATCTGTGAAGTCCAGATAAAAATAGTTTGGTGTGACTCTGACAATCATATAACACAAAAGAAAAAAGAATTATGAGATAAATTTTAGTGATTTTCATACTTATTAAGAGGTGTTTCTATGTTAAACTTTTGAGTCTTATTCTAGAAGTTCTGTAGGAACAAACACTTCAAATATATTCATAGAAAACCCTCTTTATTTATAATTCCATTCTTCCAATATTTATAGTTACTATGACAGGCCATTTCTCCACATCCCATCCCATGATTCTCTGCTCCTATTGAACATTTGGAAATTGGTGGCATGAGCAGGAAAGTGAAGCAGTTTTTGAGAGTACTGAATAATGCTGATTTTATAAAGACTGCTTTCTTCCATTGTTGACAAACTTATTATGGTACCGATGGTTGGATACTACTCTTAGAGATGAAAAAGGTCTTAAGGAATCTTCCATATTCCATTCACCAATCTGTGTTCTTGTTCAAAGCAAAATTAATTCCTTTCAAAATTAACATATTAGCTTAATAATAATTTTTAATCTTAAAATAATCTATCTGTGAGAATGGGAATTTTTGGTGGGAAAAAGTGACAGAAGATGGGACGAAAAGAGAGTTCATAGAAAGACAAAACAGCATTTTTTAAATGGTGGTACGAACTTCTGTTTCCAACTATATCAGTTTACCTTAGGAAAACATACTAGAAAGGCCAGATAAATCATAAGCAACATTGGACTGTGAGCGTTAGAAAGCTACTGAGGTAGCCATGACCTAGAAAAGTAAAATAGAGAAAGAAACTCACTGAAGTGAGAACAATATTCTGCACATGCTTTTCTAGCCCAGTCATTTAGAAACTACTGATGAAGAGCAAAAGGCTGAGAAACCAAATGTGGCTCCTAAGAGGTAGAAAAGCCAGTAGATCTTAGGACAATGTCATAGGACTAAGGAAACCAGAATTGGAATTGAGAAATAACAAGGAAGCTAGAACTTTAAGGACCAAAATCACAGAGAGAGTAAAGATTCAGAGAGCGGAGCTGGATTCAGCAACAGTGTTCCCTTGCAGTGTTCCCTTTCCATGTATAATAGGTAGACAAGGCAAGATGCTAAGAAGTCAAACAAAAGCTAACTGAAGTCAAAGCAAAGACTTAGTTGGTTCATAATGCTGAAGAGACAAAATTGGGGTTCAGAACCTATGAAAGATTTGTGGCCCAATGGTAAACTAATGATATGAATTAGGACATTGAAATCTCTACATGTGTGTGTGTGTGTGTCTGTGTTTGTGTGTGTGTGTGTGTGTGTGTGTGTGTTAGGAAGGTTGAGGCAACATCTACATTGAACCTTATAAAGAAGGAAAATGAGTATGAAGTTGGTCCAGTGACTGAGGTGATCTTCCCCTCTGCTCCCTACCTAAGAATAGGAAATTCTCTCCTCAAGAAAATACAGTTGACCCTTGAACAATGTAGGGGTTAGAGACACTGACTCCCTGTGCAGTCAAAAATCCACATATAACTTTATGGTCGGCCCTTCTTATCTGTGGTTCTGAATCTGAGGATTCAACCAACCACACATCATGTAGTACTGTATTACTTATTGAAAAAAAAATCCATGTATAAGTGCATCTGTGCAGTTCAAACCCAGGTTGTTCAAAGGGCAACTGTAATGTCATTCAGATTCTCTACAACTTGTCATATCCCAAGTCTGGTATTCGCTGAAGAGCCACCAAGACTACCAAGAAAAGGAGAATTAGAATAAAAAACAAAACAGAATCAGAATCATAGATGACCTAAACATTAAAGTTCATACATATTTTGGTAAATATTATCAAGTTCAAGAAAATAGATGACAAGGTGGAGAACTTAACTTGACGACAAGAAACTATAAACTGATTGAAGTTGAACTGATAGAATTTAAAACTATACGAAATTTAAAACTCGGTACTGGATTGGACACAGGTAAAGAGAGGTAAGTGAACTGGAAGATAGAGTAGTAACAATATTAAGACTAAGGCATGGGAAACGAAAAGAATAAAAAGTAGACAAAAGCACATTTGAGACACATGGGCCACAGTAAATATTTTTTATCATATGTGTAAACTGGAGTCCAAGGAAAAAAGGAGAGATTGGGATGAAAACAATATTTCAGAAATATTAACAGCTGAGAGTTCTCTAAAACTAAAAAGAATATATGGAGCCATAAATTCAATAAGCATTAAAAAATGCAACAAGAACAAATCCAAAGAAAACCACACCTGAGATCACCAGAGTACAATTCATGAATAGCAAAGAAAAACATGACATCTTAAAAGCTGCCCCACGAAAAAGAGAGAGATTACTTTCAAAGGAACAATAGGATTAAGACTACAGCTTTCTTCTCAATGAAACTGACTGGATACTAGAAAATAATGGAATAACATTTTTAAGTGCTAAAGAAAAGAACTGCCCGTTGGGAATTCTAGAGGCAGAGAAAATGTTGTTTGGAAGGAAAGATGAAATAAGGAAATTTGCAGACAAACAAAATTTAGAAAATATGTTCTCATCAGAACTGACTGAATTAAATTATACAGGGAGACCCGCAGGCTGAAGGAAGATTATCATAGACGAAAATAAGGACTTTATAAAGAATTATGTATAACAGAAGGAATAAATAAGTGGATAAACCTAAATAAAATCTAACAGCACAAGAAAGTAATAATAAAATATATCAAAAATTAAAATGCATTAAAACAAATGGAAGAGAAAAAGTAGTAAAAGATATTTAAGATCTCAGCATTGCTTGAGAAGCAGTAAAAGAGCTAATAAGTCATGGTACATGTGTAACTGCTACTTATGTAAAAATAACAAGCTAACACAAGGGAAAATGGAATTTGAAGAAATCTAAAAGGAAGAAAGAAGAGCAAAAGGAACATAACAAGGTGGGACAGAGAGTAAACGAGGAGTAAACGGTCTACAAGAAAATACCTTAACTGTAAATACTCAAATTAAAGGACAAGGATTATTAAAACAAAAAACGTAATTCTATGCCACCTACAAGAGACAAGAGTCAGATTGAAAATTAAAGGATTCAAAAATTATGTCCTAACAACAATAAGTAAAATTGAAGAAGATTTTTTAATGTTAACATAAATTTGAAAGCAAAAAGTATCACTGGCGATAAGGCAGGATAATAAAACCCACTGTTACTTTACAAGCAATATATTATAAATCTAAACTTCAATGCAATAGATGAAGGGAAATTCCAAAAAACTAAGTAGAAATAGAAAAATCTAAATTACCTAGATCAGTAACATAGAACCACAACAACAAATCAGCAGATTAGAGAAGATCTGAATACCATCATTAAAAACTTTGGCCTAAATTTACATAAAACACTGCAACAACAATGATGGAATATATATATTATGCAGAAAATTTTAGGTGCACATGGCACGTTTATATAATTGACTATATTCCGGTTATAAAACAAGACTCCGAATAAGGAAGAAATTTAAAAATATATAACCAATATTTTACCAAATAGTTGGATATTAAAAACATACTTCTGATCATTATGTAAGTCAAAGATAAAGTCACAATGGGAATTAGAATTTTATTAATTGAATGATAATGAAAATATGCCATAACCAAACCTGTGGGTTGCAAATAAAGCTGTGGCCACAGAGAAGTTTATGTATTCAAATTATATTTTCCAAATGTAAAAGGGAAAGGAATAAAGCAACTAGAAGATAACCTATCACCCTGAGGTAGGCAGCTCCTGAACTGTACCTGGTGGGGAAGGCAGGGCAGAACTTCAGGAGGCCAGCTGAGAGCACGGTGAACGCCACGTCAGGAGCAGTCTCCAAGAAAGAGCATTTAATGTACAAAGGGATGACTGAAATATATTTAAGAGCTAGCACCCTGACTCCTCTTAAGGATGACTTAACTTTGCTGGGGAAAAAATAAGAAGTGCTCGATGTAGAAGGTGAATAGCTTTATAATTCCCAGGAGAATCTTGGTACCAGGACCACATAATGAAGAACTTGGAGTCCCCGTGGCTAATCCAGCAGAGAGAAAAGGAGAAACAGAGATGTGAGAGAAAATAAAGGGAACTCTTGGTGCAATTTGGTGCTGCTGCAGGCCCAAGTCCAGGTATGTGCTCTCTAGCTCCCCATCTTAAATAAAAGCCACCATGTTCCTCAGTCTTTCAGGTACTTAGAATTTCTCTTTAGAACCTGAAAATGGGGTCAGGTTTCCTGTCTGCATTGCTACAGTCCAAAATAGAGGCAGGATGTTTGAAATAGTTCTCCATCTGGCAGAGGAGGCCTTGAAGCTGTGAGCCACTCACTGCAAACCAGCAGGGCATGAAGGATTCTTGAGCAGATCTGAAGCTACTGGGAGAACTTTCAGGAGTTAACTCCCTTAGTATATACTGTACCTCCAATTCTCCCTCTCTGTCCAGTCTTCCTCCACTCCCATGGGGACCCAAAGGGGCTAAATGAGCACTCTTTGACTTGTACTTGGTGGTCCCAGAACTTGACTTGGGCTTGGAGACTTCCATGAAAAGTCTGCCTTCCACCTACTGGCTTGGGTTTCTTGGTCTCTCTGCTCCAGGCTAATCCCTTCAACCTGCTTTTTCCATTTCTGCCAATAAGCCCCCTCTCCAGACCTTCCTAATTCTCTTCTGGGGTGGGAGGAGACTTACTGAAGGCAATGTTTATTTCTAGAAGGAGAGGTGACCACATGACCTCACAGTGGTCGTCCCCTTGATTACTCAGTTTCTGTCTAGATTAGTCGTGGGTGTCTGTGCACCCCAGCCTCACCCCCAGGAGGCTGTAGATCACTGTCCTTATCTCAGCCCTGAGCCTCTCTCTATCCTCCTTCCCTCTCTCTCCTTACCCTTCTTTACCCACAGACTCGCACGCTTTCTGGACCTCTGAGGACGACAAGCACTTCACAGAACCTCTGCTACAGAACCAAACATACTGAAATGAATCTTTACAAAGCTATTGAAACAACAGAAAAAGAATACATGAGGATTGTTTCTCCTGAAGGTTCAATTACCTAGGGGGCCTTTAGCAAACTTTGATTGATAAATCTAACCTTTCCTTCCTTGGCAATAGTTGATCACACTGTGAGGAAAACAAGTTAGAGAAAGGAAAAATAATATTTGGATTTCAAGGAAATAATAAAGATGCAGGGGCTATCTTTGACTTTTGCAAGCTGAGAAGAGGTTTACATTTTGATTATTTGATGGCAGGAATCCCTTTTAAAACAGGGCCAGTCTGCATGATGCATTTAAAAATCAACCTTTTCAAATAGAGCCATAACCCCCACAAGATTTCCTGATTTCTCTGGGGTCAGATAAACCATCACATTTCACAGTGGTGCCCTGTATATGAAAGTGATAAACATAATCTGGAAGCACGGCAGTGGCTAAAAATATGGGGCTGGAAGGCATTCGTTGAAATGATTTTTTGCTTTTAATTCATTGCATAAAATGCTAATGTCCAAATTCAGGCAGGTAGATCTTACTAACCATCAAGAGCATCAACCCTGCTAACAGCTAAGTGTGCACTTTTAAACCCTACTTTGACTGCTCCAGAAACTTACTGGGTTTCTTTAATGCCTCTGTTACTATTTCCTTTGTGTCATTTTGCTTTTCTTTAAAAACATAGCTGTGTGACCTTGGGGAAGTTATATTATTTCCTTGAGACTTGGTTGCCTTCTCTGTGAATATCTGGGTATAATTTTAGTATTGCTCAATAGAATTTTTGGTGATAATGAAAATATTCTATATCTGTACTATGCAAAGCAGTATTCAATAGCTACATGGAGCTAATAAACATCTTTGAAATATGGCAAATGCAACTGAGGAACTGAATTTTTAACCTTATTTTAAAATTTGTTTCCATATAAATAATGCCACATGGCTAGCATCTGTTGACTGTACAGATCTACATAATATTTTAAGAACACTCTCCACTCAAAAACTCTACCATTCATTAAGTCAACCTAAATAATTTTGCCCTCTGACAAACAGAAAATAATTTATGCTTCCCTTGAAATTATCTGTCAAGACCTTTATCAGTTAGGGGACATTATATTCTTAAAATTGACTTTGCTTTATGAAACTTTAATAATGTTGGAGTTCTCTGCCCTTGGTACCACCTTTGTGATGATAGGAAATACTGTGGATGATCAAGGACTATTTCAAGAGATCATGGAGAGAAACCGTCTGGATTCAATTTCATTATGAGGATGTCAAAATGTTAAACTACTTAAAATAAAACCCATACTGTTTTTATGCTAAGTTATATTCTACATGTAGCTGGAAAAATGTTAAAAATATTTTTAAAGAACTACACATCTAGGCTTCCCTCGTGGTGCAGTGGTTGAGAGTCTGCCTGCCGATGCAGGGGACACTTTTTCGTGCCCCGGTCTGGGAAGATCCCACATGCCGTGGAGTGGCTGGGCCCATGAGCCATGGCCCTGGGCCTGCGTGTCCGAGCCTGTGCTCCGCAACGGGAGAGGCCACAACAGTGAGAGGCCTGCATACCACACACACACAAAAAAAATTAGAAGTATCTGAAATAAGCCTAAATTCAGAGTTAATCAGATCGGCCTGCTTTCTCAGGGGGACTGGAATTCACTGCTCTTTCCCCTCAACTCCATGATGTCAGTGGCACTTTCCACAGATGAGGTGGCCTTCTCTGCCTACTGCAGAAGCTCAGTTCCCCCAGGCCCACTCCCTGTTTGAATCCCACCCTCGAGGCCAGGTGCCACCCTTCCCAGAACATTCGTGGTCTCATTTCAGTTTTTGACCTGCTCAGATTGAGTCCCTGTAGACTCTTTCTCAGCTTGAAACCTGATCTTCAACCCCTTTCCCTGACCTCGATGGTTACCTTCCTACTTTAGGTCTCAGGTGCTTTAGCTATAAAATGATATAGTTGCCCTTAATTCTAAAGTCTTCTTTCTAAAGCTCTACAATGTGGTGGCTCCTTGAAAATGTTTCTCTTTGCTGGTTTTAATTTTGTAGAGAATTAAAACCACAGCTACTCTAAAAGACAGTATGTTACATTGGATAAGGAAAGTGTGTTTTTGTAGTTAGATTAACAGGGATGGAAGATGACTTAGTATGTTTTAAGATACTCATGATCCATTCTCGTGAGAGTCAGGGGAAGAAGGGGAAGGGAGTTAATAAAATACCAAACCATTGTGACAAATTAAGTTAACAAAGATGTAGCTGATTAGTTACTACTTGAATAAGCCACACATATCCAATTCAAGTTTCCCTGTATTTTTCTAAGGAGGGATCCCAGTGAACTGAGTCCCATGTTCAGGAACTCCACATTCAATGGCTTAGTCTTTAAAAACTGTTATGTTGCTGGAAGAAGAAATATTTCCCATCAAGTCCTAATTGATGTTTAGCTATCACGCACATTTGAAATAAATTTATTACTTTGCCTGATCTCAGTGTAATGCATTCCAAAGGGCCAAAGAGCACACGGAAATTTATGGAGTCTCCATCTTCTACACTGAAGTGTGCAATAAATTACAAAATATTGGGCCGTGAAATTCACAAGCCATAGAAACCACACCATTAGCAATGTATACAGTGGTAAACAGCAGGTAATGATAATCATATAAAACAAAATAGACTGTGTGTGTTGGCACTGCTGCCAATAAAGCAATCATTAAATGCATTCATATGCATCTACGCTAGGTAAGCTCTTTGAGGGCAATTGCTATGAATTCTACATACCTGTCAGGATATTATATAGAGCCCAGTTTCTATGGCCTTTATTCAGAGAGGCTGAGAAACGGTTACTGTGGGTAAATTCAGACCTTTTCTCAATATAGGATTTGGTCAACATGCATTCTGAACAGCAAAATTTCACACTGCTTTCAATTTTCCTACAGTAATTGCCACCTCAACAAATGCAGGATTAAGTATAATGGATTATAAGAAGTTAGAAAGGAAAGATGGAAGAAAAGAAGGAAGGTAGAAAAAAGGTGGGTATGGAGTACATCAACATTTACGTAAAGAGTGGACCTAAAACTAACCTGAGGTTACCCTAAACTATTAGCGTATGATATAGAAGCGTAAGTGAAAAAATAAAAAAAAAACAGCAAGGAAATCTCAAAGATTCTTTGTTTTTTCACTTTACTGCATATACACGTCCATCTTAAACAATCTATATGCTTATATCCAATAAGAGCATTGTTTTGCAAGGCTATTTGGGTTCTATCAGCATGTAAAGGTCGGACAACTCAACTTTAGCAGAGTTAGCCTTCAGGTGAATAATTGCTTCTTTCAGGTTGTGAGCATTTCAATTTTCCAGAAATGTTCCCCAAAAAATGAAAAGTAAAAGAGTCCTAGGACAGCGTCCTTTAGAAGTTTTATAGTATCAAGGTTTTTGGAGGAAGAGTATCCTTGTCGATTATCAACACAATGATTCCAAGCAGGTCAATTTATGCTGAGAATATTATATAACAGAACCCACTTCACCTCCATTATACTGACAATGATCTTCCTTACTTCAACCTTGTGTTTCTTAGTAAAGTTGAAAATACTGAGCCAACAACAGACAGTGACAATGCCAGAGACTCAGATGTACCTATAAGGTGCCTTCAGACAACATCAGCCACCCAGGCTAAAGTCCTGGTTTAAAACATCCCAACATGAATGAATCTCAAAAACCATATGCTGAGCAAGTGAAGCCAGATCAAAAGGGCACCTACTGTATTATTCAACTTACATGAAATTCTAAACTGGGCAAAATTCATCTCTAAAGATAAAAATCAGATCTGTGGTTTCCTTGGGGTGGGAGATGGGGATACTTTTGCAAAAGCCTAGGAGTAAACTTTCTAGGGTTTTAGAATTGTTATCGATCTTAATGGGGGTGGTTGTTATACAAATGTGTACATTAATTAAAAGTCATTGAACCGTTGACTAAAAATGTCTGCATTTTATTGTGTGTAAATGATACCTTAATAAAGTTGATTACAAAATGAACCAAAAACAAAACAAAGAAGAAGAAAAACCTCTCAAGACCTCAAAGGAAATACACTGTTTTCTTTCAGGGTACCAGATTGGAAATGAGGCACTGGTCTGTTCTACCCTCAGATTATCTCGAGGATTATCTAGTCTATTTTAAAGCACTAAAGTCCCCTATCAGAAAAACTCACCCCATGTTTAATTAGTTTGATTTCTTCTCTGCCTCTTCTCCCACACGGTGAAGTCATTTACGGAAGAAAAACCAGCTTTTTCCAATTTTGCATCATCACATATTCTTTCCAAAGCTACTATTTATGAAACAAAATTTGGCTACACTTTGTAAAAATCTAGTTTTTTGAGCCTTACAAATCTTAACAGTTAACCTATTGCCTCCTTTGGAATTTGGAAAAAAAATTAGTTTGAAAATGAATAGCTGAGATTTGACATTTTTGTGTTTTGTGATTTTCTCTTCCCCTAAGAGAGAAGTGAGTAGGAATGAGAAACACATACATAAAGAAAAAACAAGTTATCTTGCTGCCTTTGCATGGTTATAATTTATAGGAGGCCCTTTTCAACAATAATCTATTATCAGAATCAATAAAAATAATCTCCATGAAGGCCAGGCCAGGATATTTGTCTCTTTTTCAGCAGATTGCAATACAAACCACATTCATGGATATGCTTCTTCATGATCTTTGTAATACTGTAACAGCTGACCATTTCCTCATGCCTCTTCACCTTAACTTAAACCTGGTTTTCATTAATGACCTCACATTTCCTTCTCTATCACTTGGTTGTCGGCCTCTTTTCCAACTCCAACTCCAACTCGCATTTCACTCTGGAACCAAAGGAAGACTCACACCTTCCTGCTTTTTAGTGGTACCTCAAGGTCATTACCATATTGTGATCACCCTGAAGAACAGCCAGACAATTGTTATTGCAGAGCCATCTGACAGTTTGTAGCTCTAAAAATTAACTAAGGACCGCATTTGTCAAAAATACCCTAGTTTAAGATTTTGGTAATATAGCAACAGTAATTCCGAAGTCATTTATGACGATCAGTGTGGGAAGCACCCTCCTTCGGGAAGATCCTTTGCCATGCAATACACTTACCCTGTCAGGTAATAAGGAAGCACGGCCGTGGAAATTAAACTTTTGTGGAAAGAAATACTTGGCTTGAAGTTCATACATTTTTCTTGAATTAGATTCCCCATTAATTACATTATCCACAGAGAGGTAATTATCAGAATTATGTAAGCAATTAAGGAGATGCTACTCCACATTCTTTCAGCTTGTTGACCTTTCTCACTTTATTTCATGTGGCTATCTGAAACATCAGTGATTTACATGTCTTTCTTTTTTTTAAAACAGATTTCTGTGTGTGTGTGTATGTGTCTTCATGATGAAAACATCATTAAAATAAAATATCATGAATAGCCTCTTAAGAAGCAGAGTCTACGTAAAGTCCTGGAAAATGTGAAAGCACTAATATTCATGGACAACTCTACACTCTGAACGCTACTCCAAATTTTATTGATCTCTATTTTGTCTAGGAGTTTTTCAAATTTTCTACCATGATCATTTGTTAGTTTTATAATTACATAATAAAGGCATTACATCATACAATCTTTTGTTATCCATTGCAGTTTTAAAACTATTCCTTTCCTTGTCCTCAGCAGATATGTCATAGATTATTAGTACACAAGCAAAGACTTTCAACGTAACAGTACTTTATAGTGAGAAGAACTATACTGAGCTATCTCTATCCTAAGACAATGCACTAGGAAAGCACTAGGAATTCTTAAGGACTAGGAATACAGAGACAATCAAGGGGTGAGTTCCTTGCCTTCGAGTATACATAATCATTATAGCAAATGCTTAAATAGCACTTAGTATATAACTCACCACAGCAGTCTTATTATACTCCTTTTAAATAGGTGAGCAGAGGAAGCCACAGGGAAGTCATAGGGTAAAGCCAGAATTTGAACCTAGGTAGACTAGTACACTGTCCACGGCTTTAACTACTATGATAAAATATATATATATATATATATATATATATATATATATATATATATATATGCCATATATATATATATATATATAACTCCAAGTATTCCAAAGTTACAGAACATTTATCTACCATAACTCAAAAAGGAGCACATAAACTTGAATAGAAAATAAACATGTAAAAGGTCATAAATAAACCACAATATAACCTGCTCCACATAATATACTGACTGCAGTGTCCTGAGCCTCTCCCATCCTTAGGTACCCAGAAATTACAACAAAATAATACTTTTCACTTTTGGAAGCCACACTATCTCTCATACCAACCAACCAATTACTTCCTTAGAGAGAATAGGAAATTAACCTGAATATCATAAAATATATCTATCTATATATATATAAATACTGATGTAGAATCTTTGTTTAAAGACAATAACTTCGATAGCAGAGGGAACTTTACCACTGCAGGCTTCAGATAACCTCTATATTTCTCAAAGTTCATGCTAAATCATAAAATGCCATATTGTGTCTGAAGCTATTTTATCCATAGTCCATTTTCTTAAATGGACTAGCAAAGCAGTAAATACTGAGGAACATTTTGGCTCCCAAATCCTAAAGCCATTCTGATTATGCCTGGGTCATCATGGGGACATCATAGGAACTACCAGAGGACTGGCAGAAATACCAGTGTCCTGGCCAGCTTATAAATTAGAAATTATACAGAATCCAAGTTTATTTTTTTGTTAAGTAATTCCTATGAGGTTTTTGGGATGTCAATGTAAAGTCCTTTCATGTGTAATGTTTATCCATAAAATAGGGAACAATGCCAATCCCCGTCATAAATACTTTCACAATCTGACACAGAAAATCCACTGTAGGGCATAGGACCTGCAAATAGGATATGAATCACACACATCCATCCACTCATTCAGACAATCCACAAATATTCATTTTTAAGTCTACTATATGCCAATAATGTACCGGGCTCTAAGATGCTAAACCATGCTAAATGCTGAAACAGACATACTCAGTTCTGGCCCTCCTGGAACTTATGACCTACAGAAGTGCCTTCATTGTAAATGGTCAGGACTCAGCCGATGCTATTATCATCAGCAGGTGACCAAATGATAGAGCTTGCTTTCTAAACAAGCTCCACACTCTTTGCTTTCAACATTTTTGCTTTCCTTCAAGCCACATAATCCAGTGGTCAGTTTCTCCCAGTTAGTGAGGTTTGGGGAAAATGTACCCAGTGAACAATTCCTTGTGGCCTTACTCTTTCCTCACACTCTCCTCTGTGCTCTTGAGCTAAAGAGACCTGAATTCAAGTCACTTGCTCTAACCTTATTATTTTAAAATAGGGCTGCTCCTGCTTTGAGGATTTCCACGGGATCAACACAGTAGCAAAGCAGCACTGAATCAGAAGCAGGTAAATTTCAAAATGACAGCTCTAAAAATATCCACTCTCCTTTTGTTCTCCTCCTATCCCTTTGCTCTGAACACCTCTGCTCTGAGGCTTTGCCTTTACCCTTCTCTGATTACTGCTCCAAAAGTGTTTCCAAGAACCGGGAGTATTTATGGTTTCACTTGCTCCCAAGTCCTTGGTGGAAAAGGATGCTTGCTTTCTGATTCTTACTAATTCCACACTCACATTGTTAACACAAAAATCATCACTTAAAAAAAATTTCCTCAGCTTCATATTTCATCTGGGCCAACACTGAAAGAATATTTTCAAAGAAACAATATCCTCTCTCCTTTGCTCTTCTGAGTTTCACGTTTTTACCTCCAGTCCCATTTTCAACCCTTATTATGGGATGCATCACCAAAATAGAAGAAAGTTCTTTCTGCTTTCCCTGTACCAGCCAATCATTCTACTTTGTTCTGTGTCTAACGAACAGAATGCGAAATCAACACAAAGCCTGATTATGCGACCTCTTCCAAGGGAAAGGTCTGAGAGTTGTCTGTTTACTAATGAAGCTCAGTGTGTATTAAGGGTTGACTGAAGCAATCATCAGGAATTTTCATCCCTTAAATTAGTGTTTTCCACCAGAGGCACATCGTTCATTTCAGATAATATAACTTTTAAGTTCAGGATACACCTGGACAAAAGAAAAGAAAAAAAAGTAACCAACACAACATTTGCAGTAATAACACAGTAACAGCTATCATCCTTCCCTGAGGAATTCAGCCTACTTTATGGACACAATTTAGTACAAACTCATAAGAAAGCTAACAAAGCCCAAAACCACTTCACAAGAGTGTAGAGAGGTAAAGGTCAAAACTTATTACTGCCAGGCCCAGCAGACAATGGCACCTACCGGAAAGAGCACAGGACGGGAAAACCTGGAAGCCTGTGTTCCAGTTTCGGTTATTCCTGTAAGCATTGGTATGATCTGAGTGAACTCAGCCTGCCCTGCTTTTTCCGTTTATAAAAACCTACATCATCCTCTCATTAGAATGAAATGCCGCATCTGAAAAGTTGCAGATCTCTTTAGGAAAGAAACAAAACTCATGTTTCTAACCAAAATGGAATAATTCAGTCAATGGAGACATAATAAAAATCTGCCATAAAGCAACTGTTTACTTGAAATCTATCTTTTGTGGTGTATTTATATGGGTAAGGAGTGTAAGGATATCATAAGTAGAGTTACCAATTCTTCCAGAAATCAAGGTCATTGAGTTCAGATTTCAACTTTGACCTTGACCCAGGCTTACAGAGATGTAACATGTGCCAATACCTCATATCCACCATACATGGGAGAAACAAGGTATGCAGACAGATCTTCTTCTAAGTATCCCATATGTAGTGGTTTTAATACAGGGTCTCAGATTCGTTGCCATTCTTCACATCCAGATGTGGGCATTTCCCCTTGAATTTGGGCAGGCTTTCCGTGGCCTCAAACAATAGAGCAGGGGTCAGTAAATTATGGCTGGTGGGCCAAATCTAGGCCTCTACCGGCTTTTATAAATGAAGCTTGATTGGAACACAGCTATGTTCCTTAGTATATGTATTGTTTGTGTCTGTTTTCACATCACAGCAGCGGAGCTAAGTAGTTTCAAAAGAGACTGTATGGCGTGTAAAGCCTAAAATATTGACCGTCTGACACTTTATGGAAAAAGGTCTCCAACGCCTGCAATAGTATAAAGTGATGCTATGTAACATCTAAGACTAGGTCATAAAAGGTCATGCAGCTTTTGCATGATTCTCCTGGAATGCTTCAACCCTGAACACTCATTCTTGGGATACTCTATCTTGAATCCTAACTACCACGTTATGAGAAGTCCAAGCCACATGGGCAGACATCTATAGGCACTCCAGGCAACAGTCCTTGTTGGGCCCAGTCTACAAGTCATCCCATCTCAAGGGCCAGACATGTAAATTAAAATTATCTAGATGATTGCAGCCCCAGCCATTTGAATCCTCATGAGCTGAGGTTTCAGACATCAGTCACAGAGTAGAGACAAGCCATCTCCTCTGTGTACTGTTTGAATTGCTGACCCACAGAATCTGGGCACATATTACAATTTTTGTTTATTTCACCACTAAGTTTGGACTTCTTTATTATGTAGCAATAGATAACTACAGCACTGTGTCTGTACACAGGAGATCTACATTTCACAGAGCACATACTTTTATTTATTTATTTATTTATTTGCTTTAAAACAAATTTAATCAGTTATACATATACATATGTTCCCATATCCCCTCCCTTTTGCGTCTCCCTCCCTCCCTCCCTATCCCACCCCTCCAGGCGGTCACAAAGCACCGAGCTGATCTCCCTGGAGCACATACTTTTAGATGTGAATGTTGACTGCTCAATTTCTAAGAAGAACGTATACACAAATATAGGTACAAAATATTTATGTATATGTAAATATTAGACCTATATAAACTAATCTATATTATCCATAAAATGAGGGGCCCTTGATAATGGCTAACATTTCTTTTCAGTATTTATTGTATTCCAAGAACTGATAAATTCTTGCATTGTATGAATTTTCTCTTTTAACCCTCATAGCAACTCGCTGAGAGAAGTAATGTTATCTCTATATTATAGATGAGAAAACTGAGGCAGAAACAGATAACATGCTCAAGAGTACTCAACAAGTAAATTTTAGAGTCAAGATTTGAACCCAAGTTCTCAAGGTTTAGATCCCTTACTCTTAGTCACCAAGCTATATACTGAGTAAGGAGATGAAAGCTGAAGCCATTACCTCATGCTCAAGAAGTTAGACAGAAACTTAGTAGGCATGGTTGAAAGAAAACAGGACTTGGAGTCGTAAGTCCAGAGCCTGAGTTATGAAATGAATTCTCCTCTCATCTAGATATAAGTTTGTTTTTAGAAAATGAAAAAGATCACTGCATATTTTGATGGTTAATTTCTGTACTTAATGATTACAAAAGAATGGAATTTTACCAGGGAGCTATTTTGCAATGACCTAACTTATTGATTCAAAATCAAACCTTTATTATAAATTCTTGATTCAAAAGCAAATCTTTATTAAGTCTCCGTTGCATCAGAAGTCTTTCCCATTCTTCATTTCTTTTAAAACCCTTTCCTGTCTACTCTTGGCCAAAGCTTGAAGCCTAATTTAACATTTGGAAATAAAATAATGAAATAGTCATAACACAGCAATTCCAATGCCTACTGAAATGGAAGCTCTAAATAATTTTTCAGATAATTTAGGAAATTAAAAATATTTACATCATAGATGCAAAGAGAGAAGTTACTTGTGTAATAAAATAAATGGTGAGACAAAAAGTTTCTGGTCAAGTAGATTTGTTTAAATATGAACACTAATTTGAGCTCTATCCCGGTGCTAAAACCCAGTGACAGGTTGCATACAGTTTATAAAGGGATAGTTCAGTGCATTGGGTCAAATTCATGCCATAAAATGTGGTATTATTAGTAGTACTAGAAGACAGAGTGTGACTGTCTTCTTTGGGACATAGATAAAGACCCCAAGTTAGACAATATCAAGGACAAGTTATGTAGAAGAAGATATTATCTCAGTCCTTGGAACATGTCATCCAGGATTGAACAAGAGGTAGATTTATTATGAAGTACATGAAGCCAGAGACAGTAAGCAATGAGTGGTAGTTGGTTAAAATAGACAGGTTTTAGAAGTAGAGGCAGGGATGTAGAAAACAAACTTAGGGTTACCAGGGTATTGTGGTGGGGAGGCTAAATTGGGAGATTGGGGCTGAAATATACACACTGCTATACATAAAATAGATAACTAATAAGAACCTGTTCTTCTTATTAGCACAGGGAACTCCACTCAATACTCTGTAATGGGCTATTTGGAAATCACTCTAAAAAAATAAAAGTGGATATATGTATATGTATAACGGATTCACTTTGCTGTACACGTGAAATTAACACAACACTGTAAATCAACTATATTCCAATAAAATATTTTTTAAAAAATAGGTTTTAAGAACCATAGTCAGGGAGCAGTGTGGATTGGAAAGACCTGGCAAGAAATATTTCTGCATCCTCAGACAATGTTCCCCAAGCTGGCTATTGCAAGGGTGAGCATTTAAGAGATCTTTGACCTAAGGAGGACAGGAGATTAACAATCAACCCCAATGTGCATGAATTATTCTCCTCTGTGTTATCAGAAATCAGATGGCATCCTAGAGCAAGGGTCAGCAGATCTTTTCTGTAAAGGGTCAGATAGTAAATATTTTGGATTTTGTGTACCATACCTCTCCGTTGCAACTGCCTATCTGCTGCTGTAGCACAGAAACAGCCATGCACCATATGTTAATGAATGGGTGTGGCTGTGTTCAAGCAAAATGTTATGTACAAAACCAGGAGTCAAGCGAGATCTGATCAGTGGGCCAGAGTTTGCGGACCCCAGTTCTGGGTCAGTGTTCACAGCTGAATGAGTCATGAGGCCTTAAGTTCCAGTTCTCATTGTACTACTTTCTACCTGGGTGAACTTGGGTTCATCCTTTTATTTATATGGGCCACTATATTAGTCAAGCTTCTCCAGAAAAACAGAACCAACAGCATGTGTATACAATGTGCCCATATATATTGATAGATCTAGATCTAGATATCAATATTGATACCTAGATCTATATCCATATCTATATAAAGATAGAGAAAGAGAGAGAGAGATTTTAAACAATTGGTTCACACAATAATAGAGGCTTGGTCAATTCAAAATCTGCAGGTTAGGCTGTCTAGAGACTCTAGGAAGAGTTGCAGTTCAATTTCTGTAAGTCTTCTGGCAGAATTCCTTTTTGCGACAGGGAGGTCAGTCTTTGTTTTATTAAGAGCTTCAACTGATTGGATGAGGCGCACCCATACTATGGAGGATAATCTGCTGTACTCAAAGTCCAACACCAATTTAAATATGAATTTCATCCAAAAACACCATCACAGAGACTACCCTGGTGGCACAGTGCTTAAGAATCTGCCTGCAAATGCAGGGGACACAGGTTTGAGCCCTGGTCTGGGAAGATCGCATGTGCCGTGGAGCAAATAAGCCCGTGCACCACAGCTACTGAGCCCGTGCGCCTAGAGCCCATGCTCTGCAACAAGAGAAGCCACCGCAATGAGAAGCCTGCACACCACAACAAAGAGTAGCCCTCACTTGCTGCAAGTAGAAAAAGCCCACGTCTGACAACGAAGACCCAACGCAGCCAAAAATATCAATAAATAAATAAATAAATAAATAAATAAATAAATAAAAATTGTAAAAAACACGAAAACACCATCACAGAAATATCCAGAATAATATCTGACCAAATAACCGGGCATGGTGGCCCAGACAAATTGACATAGAAAATTAACCACCTAAGACATAGTTTTGTGATCTTTTACTGAGAAATTTGACTTATCTGAACTATTTTGATAACTAGAAGATACCTTCTAGAGGTAACACCCTCAGGTTTTTACATGGTAGGCAGCAGAGGGAAAGAGCCCATTTGTCCAGTCAGATGACACCTAAAGGATAAAATTCTGTCTTCTCTTTCCAACCCACAAGGATGAATGCCAAAAATACATCACTTATATCTGCTTTAGCTAACATAGGATAGGCCTGGAACAGACCTATGCTCCCAGTAAGCCTCATGAAATGCTATTTCATTAAGGGGAGACTTTACTTGCTAAGATTAGAAGCAAAAGAGAGTGGTGGATGAAACACTGCCCAAGGATATAAGTTCATGCAAGGAAGCAGGAGAGAGAATGGGTATCCGAAGATGTGCACTCTAAGCCAACACTAATTCCACAGCATCAGGTTATAATTCAGGGAGCACAACTGCTGGGGTGTTTTTCCCCCTCTTTTTTTCCCCCAAAGAGGGACAAATCAAGCATACTGACAAAGGAAGAGCATTAGTTACCACAGATAAATTCCTTTTTAGAGGTGATCTCGCAAATAATTTGGCTCAGTGTAGACTATGATTTGGTTCCAAAAACCATAAGCTAGAGCATTTCATTCCAGGTCCCTCCTCAAATATCCATGATAGGTAGAAATTTGGCATCAGTAGTTCTTGAAATCTCCCCAGGTGATTATAATATGCAACCAGGGCTGAGAATCTGGAGATGTAGAGAGAATTTAAATTCAACTTTAGTTAAACAGTAAAACAAGCTCTGAGTCTACTGGCTGGAGCTAGAAAAGGGATATGCATTTACTGGGATGAGAAGATAAAGAAAACCAGGGAGTAAACCAAATGCTTTACACCTGTGCTTAGCTAATTGTTACTCAGATAATTCAGACAATCTTACAGCACCTGAACCCTGAAATTCCTTAGTTCTGTTTTAAAAAAAGTAAATCTTCAAGTAACTGAACTCTGAGAATCATGTAAATCATAAAGAAAAAGAAGAAATCTTATTTTTTGAATTAGTTGATTTCATATATACTGTTTCACATTCATGATGTTAACTAGTTAGCTTTCTTTCCATTTTATGTTTGAGGAAAGTAAGGCTTTAAAAATCTCAGTAATTTTCTCAAGGTCACTTGTTAAGGGTGTGGTAGGGAGCATAATGGCTCCTAAAAATGCCCTCACCCTAATCCCTAGAACCTATTAATATGTTACCTTACATGGTGAAGAGGACTTTGCAGATATGACTGAAGTTATAGACCTTGAGATAGAAAGATTATCCTGGATTACCTCATGGAACAAATCTAATTGCATGAGTCCTTAAAAGTAGAAAACAATTCCCAACTGTAGAAAGAGAAAGAGAGACATGTCCTAATAGAAGCAGAATCAGAGAGATTCAACATTTTGGGTTTTGTAGGTGGAGAAAGGGGACTCTGAGTCAAGGACTACAAGTGACCGCTGGAAGCGGATAAAGTCCAGGGAACAGAAACACCCCTAAGAGCCTCCAGAAAAGAATGTAGCTCTGCCAACACTTTTTTTTCTTTCTTAACCATCTATATTGGAGTATAACTGATTTACAATGGTGTGTTAGTTTCTGCTTCATAACAAAGTGAATCAGCTATACGTATACATATATCCCCATATCTCCTCCCTCTTGCATCTCCCTACCACCCTCCATTCCCGATCGCAACCCTGTATGTGGACACAAAGCACAGAGCTGATCTCCCTGTGCTTTGCGGCTGCTTCCCACTAGCTATCTATTTTACATTTGGTAGTGTATATATGTCCATGCCACTCTCTCACTTCATCCCAGATTACCCTTCCCCCTCCCTGTGTCCACAAGTCCACTCTCTATGGCTGCATCTTTATTCCTGCCCTGCCCCCTAGGTTCTTCATAACCATTTTTTCTTTTTTTTCAGATTCCATATATCTGTGTTAGCATTCGGTATTTGTTTTTCTCTTTCTGACTTACTTCACTCTGTATGACAGTCTCTAGGTCAATCCACCTCACTACAAATAACTCAATTTCATTTCTTTTTATGGCTAAGTAATATTCCATTGTATATATGTGCCACATCTTTATCCATTCATCTGTCGATCCTGCCAACACTTTTACTTTACTCAATTGAGACCAATGTCAGACTTGTAAGGTAATCAATTGACATTGTTTTGAGTCACTATATTTGTGGTCATTTGTATGAAAGCAATAAAAAACTATTACAGGGATCCTATAGGAGCCAGGCTATATATTTATACTTAAGTATTTCTGAAATGAATTTAACCTTGTGATTGACAGCAGCAGCAGCTTCCAAGGGATCCCACCACACACCTGAGGCAAACGCAGCCTAATACAAAGCAGTGACAGCAGCAGGTCACTGCCCCACACTTGGGGTAGAGGGGGACTCGATCTACTGTAGCAGCAGCATAGCCTGAATGGGAACCCATCCTCCTGTGGCAGTAGTCCCATCAACATTAGTCTAATCTGCTAGCACCTGCTGCACCAACAGACCCAACATATACAAACCCTCCAACTCAGCAGCATTAAGTGAGCCAGACTCAGTGTTTCCTGAAACTCATATCCAATGGCACTGGAAAGCCCAGATATCACCTAATGTTATGAAAACATAAAAAAAACCAATAACAGAAGACTGGGAACTTCAGAAAGAAAAGGGGAACAATGGAATGGGTGAAAACAAATGGGGTATATATAAGAGACTATCATTAGCCTCATGAGTTTCTTAAATACTATCCGATGGTCAAAGCAAATATTATGACACCATCTGATGTGGTTCTCAATGTAGAGAAGGAAATACTACAGAAAATCATACTTTAAAACTGGGGAATATTAAGAGACTAAATGGAAGTAAAATTTTGGAACTTCACTTGAAGTAATAAAACACTGATTCCAGTAGGCTATGGTAAGTTACATATGTATACTGTGATGCCAAAAGCAACCACTAAGAAAACTATACAAACAGTATACACAAATGATTATAAATAAATTAAATTAAAATGGACTTATTAAAAAATGTTTAAGTAACCCAAAATAAGAGAAACACAGGATTGAGAAACTAAGGTAAAAGACAAAACAAAAAATAAAATGGTAGACCTAATCTTTAACATAGCAATAATTACATTAACTGTAAATGATCTAAATAACGAAGTCAAAGAGAGATTGGAAGAGTAGATTAAAAATTCACAAGCATGATCCAACTATATACTGTCTATAAGAAGTTTACTTTAAACATCATGATATAGGGAGTTCAAAGTAAAAGGAAGATAATGATATATCATGTGAACGTTAATCAGAAAAAGTAGGAATGGCTATATTAATATCAGATAAAGTAGACTTCAGAGCAAAGGAAATTATTAGGGGCAAACAGGGTCATTACATAAAGATAACAGGAATAATCCACCTAGATGACCTATTGATACTAAATGTGTGTGCACCAAACAACAGAACTTCAAAATACATGAAGCAAACACTGAAAAAGTAGTAAAAGGAGAAAATTTTAAATCCACAATTATTATTTGAGACTTCAGCACAGCAATTTATAGAACTACCAGAGAGAAAAATCAGCAAGAATATGGAAGAAATGAAAACATCATCAATCAATAGGATATAACTGACATTTAAAGAACACACTCAGTAACAGCAGAATACATATTCAAGTGTCCATGGAATATTCACTCATATACTATATACTGGGCAATAAAAAGAACCTTAGCAGATTTAAATCGTAATGTGCCTAAGTGTTGGATGCTAAGACTCAGAGGTTTTCTTATTTCTTTCATTTATATATTCATAAAAAATTAGCAGATTTAAAAGAATTAAAACCATAGAGTATGTTCTCTAGCCATAATGGAATCAGACTAGAAATCAATAACAGAAAGACAACAGGAAAATCTTCAATCATGTGAAAACTAAACATCACAATTCCAAATAACTCATGGGTAAAAAAGACAGCAGCAAGGAAATATTTTTTAATGCATAGAATAAAAGAAAATGGAGATATAACAGATCAAAGTTTGCAGAATGAAGTGAAAGCAATGCTGAAAGGGAAGTTTATAGCACTAAATTGGGAAAGAAAGTATTTCAAAGCAATAATCTAATTTTCTATATTACAACAGTAAAAAAGGAAGAGGAAAAAACACTAAACAAGCAGAAAGAAGGAAATAATAAAGATGAAATAGAAATCCATGAAACTGAAAACAGGAAAATAGGGGGGAAAAATCAATGAAACAAAAGTCTGGTTCTTGGAAATAAACAATCTAATCAATAAAGATCTAGCAAGACTGATAAAGATAAAAAGATGGATGGCACAAATCACAGATATCAGAAATGCAACCAGGGATACCATGACATATCCTGCAGGTTAATGAGGGACTACTTCTTATGAACAAGTCTACATTATAAATTCAAAAATGTAGATGAAATGGGCCAATGCTTCTACACTCAAAACTACCAAAACTCAGCCAAGATGAAATAGATAATCTCAATTTTCCTGTAACCATTAGAAACACTGATTTTTCATTTAAAAACTCCCAAAAGGAATATTCAGGCTTAGATGTTTCACTTTTACCCAAGACATAAAGAATTAACACCAATTTTACATGATTTGATAAGAAAGAGAAGTAGAAGGAACAGTTCCTAATTAAATTTATGAAGCCAGTATTACCTTGATACCAAAACCGGACAGGGATAGTATAGAAAGAAGAAAACTACAGACCAATATTTTTTATGAAATTGGCTGTAAAAATCCTCTGCCAAATATTAGCAAATTAAATCCAGAAATATATAAAAAGAATAATATACCATGACCAAGTGGCATTTATTCTACTTATGCGAAGTTGGTTAAATATTTGAAAATCAAACAATGTTATCCACCATATCCAATAGATTAAAGGGAAAAGTCATGTGATCCTATCCAATAATGCAGAGAAAGCACTTGACAAAATCCAATCCCATTCATGATTGTAAAAAAAGAAGAAAAAAGAACTCCAAGCAAACTAGGAATAGAAAAGGAACATACTGAAACTCATAAAGATGATCTACAAACAACCTATACCGAGATTATATTTAACTGTGAAAGACTGAATGCTTTCTCTGTAAGATCAGAAACAAGGCACGGATATCTGCTCTCACCACTTTTATTAAATATATTACTGGAGGTTCTAGTAAGAAAATAAGCAAAAATAAATAAATACATAAATTTAAATGTTAAAGTTTTAAAAAGTTCATTTAAAAGATAAAAGGACTAGTCCTACTATGTTGAATAGGAAGGAATATATCCTACTGAATGTTGAAGAGTAATATATCCTATTATATTGCCTAAGGAAAGGTAAAACTGTCTGTGTCTGAAGAGGAGATGATAATCTAAATGGAGAAAATACCAAGGAATCCACAAAAAGCTTGAGAAATAATATTAGTTTGTAAATATTTTAGAGTACAAGATCAACACAGTTTTATCACATTATATATTAATAACAAATGTGTAGAAGCTTAAATTAAAATATGTGATGCCATTTACAACTGACCTAAATAAATACTTAAATACAAGCCCAATAAGACATTTATAGGACCTCTATACTGAAAATTACAAAATGCTGATGAAGAAAAATTTTAAAGTCCCAAACAAATAGGGAGACATACCTTGTTCATGGATTAGAAAACACAACATAATAAAGATGTCAATTCTCCCCAAGTTAAGAGGCTTAACACAATTACTCTTAAAATGCCCTCAAGGTTTTTGCGGATATAGACAAGCTTTTTCTAAGATTTGTATGGTAAGAAGAGGCTGAAGAATAGCTAAAACAATTTGTAAAGGAAGATTAAAATGGGAGGAATTAATCCACCCAATTTCAAGACTTCGCAGTAATTTTGGAGGGCAGATACATAGATCAATGGAATGGAATAGAGAACCCAGAAATAGACTGACATAAATACATTTAACCTGTTTTGCAGCAGTGCAAAAGCTATCAAGGAAGAGTAGACATTTCAAAACATGGTACTGAAACAGTTGGACATCCCTCGACAAAAACAAACAAAAAATGAACCTTAACCTAAACCTCCACACCTTACACAAAAATTAAATCAAAGTGGATCATAATCTTAAATGTAAAAGCAGGACATTTTTAGAAAAAGAAATAGGAGAAAATCTTTGGCATCTAGAACTAGGTGAATAATTCTTAGACTTGACACCGAAAGTATGATCAATAAAAGCAAAAACTGATAAATTGGATCTCATCAAAATGAGTTAAAAATGCTTCATAGAAGATCCTTTTAAGTGGATGAAAACTCAAATTACACAGTGGGAAAACATATTTGAAAATCCCACATGAGACAGATGACTTGTATCTATAATATACAAAGAACTCTCCAAACAACTTAAAAAAATCCAACTAGAAAATAGGCAGAAGACAGGAACAGACATTTCATGGAAGAGAATATACACATGGCAAAGAAGCACATGAAAAGATGCTCAACATCATTAGCATTAGGGAAATGCAAATTAAGACCATAATGAGATATCAGAGAATAACTAAAATTATAGTGACAACATCAAATGCTGGTGAGTACGTAGAAAAGTTATATCACGTCACTGGTGGGAAAATAAAATGGTTTAGCCACTCTGAGAAACAGCTTGACAGTCTCTTTTAATCCTAAAAGTAGATTCACCCTACAACGCAGTAATTGTACTCTTGAGCATTTATCCAAAAGAAACAAAAACTTAATTAAGTTCCCACAGAAACTTACACATAAATGTTCAGAGCAGTTTTATTTATAATAGCCCAAAACTGGCAACTACCCAAATGTCTTTCAATGGATGAATGTTGAAACAAATTGTGATAAAATCTTATGATAGAATACTACGGAGCAACGAAAAGGAACAAATTATTAATATATGCAAAAATTAAAATGAACTTCAAGGGAATGATGCTGAAGAAAACATTTTTAAAAGCCAATCTCCGAAGATTAAGTAATTCATGATTATGTTTACATATTATTCTTAAAATAACAAAACTGTGGAGATGGAGAACAGATTAGAAGTTGCCAAGGGTTAGAGATGGGGGTAGAAGGTACAGTGGGGAAACTCTGTGAGGTTTTTGTGGTCCCAGTACAAATAATACAGCACTCTTGGTTTTAATCCCTAAAGATGTTTAAAAACAATTCCTAATAAGAATTGTCCAGATATTTAGCAATGGCAGCAGATTACAGGTATAGCTCCCCAACATGACAACTTCAAAAGAGATTGTACTAATTCAATGCATATGTTAATTTTTAAAAGGCCAGTCACAGTACTTAAATGGTATATATCTTAACGATATTATTCTAAGTATCTAGCTATACCAGATGGACTAGCAGGATTTTCTGTACATTCAATCTTATTTAAGACAGTAAATCTTATAATAAGACAGTTAAAAAAAGAAAAAGAAAAAAAAACAAACCTCAACTACAGTTGGATATTCTCATAGGAAGATGAGGTGAAAATATGTAGCAGTGGTTCAAAAGCTTAAGCAGTGGCACCTAAATTTGGCTGCATATTAGAATCATCTGAAGCACTTTTTAAAAACCCTCACACTGACTGTTGGTCATCCTAGACCAATAAAATAACTTTAAATTTCCTCAGACGATGCCAGTGTCTACCCAGAACTGAGAACCAGCGGACTAAGCAGAAGGGGATGTTTCTACAAAGATTTCTTAACAATAAGTCCTTTCACCCAATCAGATTTACCTTCCCACAAAGGGGTAAAGAAGGCTAGATGTTGTCCATACTTGCTTAGCTTTAATTAGCACTTGTGACTTGCCCAAATCCTAGATCATGTTTCCCCTAAATTTCATGTTATTCCCTAAGTTTTTCAAATCCAGGGCTAAGGGGTTTGCCAGGATGAGATTTTAAGTATTCACACAGGGGAAGTCCCTGGCAAACCAGGAAAGCGGTCACTCTACAATGAATTGTAAAGCATCCTAAATAACCCTGCCACTGCTCCCAGATACTAGTCTGTGCCAACCAGTGGAGAAAAGGCATTCTCCATTACTACCACGGCAAATGCTGCTGTACTTGCCTTGGCTACTCCCTATCTTTTCCAGGCGTCACTCCCCTTAACCTGCTGGTGGACGCTTTGGCCAGCTGACAATGCAGATATTTTCAAACTTTAAGGTGAATAAAAATCATATGGAGGGCCTGTTATAACAGAGATCACTGAGCCCCTCTAGAGTTGCTGATTCCATAGGGCTGGGATAGGGCCCTAAAACTTGAATATCTGACACATTATCAGGGGACGCTGGTAAAGCTGGTCAGGTTGTTACCGAATGCAGGTTCATGTGTCTGAAGCACAGTGAGGCCAAACAAACCTAAAGGTTGGAGTCTGGAGAAGAGAAAGGTTTATTGCAGGATCGAGCAAGGAGAGGGGTGGTCCGTGTTCCAAAACCCCTGAAATCTCCAAAGGATTTCAGCAAAGCATTTTTAAAGGCCAGGTGAGGGAGGGACATCCCAGGGCATGTGATCAGCTCGTGCACAATCCTCTGACTGGCTGATGTTGAGGCCACAAGGCAGGTAACATTATCCATCCTTAGGTGCCAGAAGGTCTGGGGGCTACATGCTCATGATCATCAAAGAGTTCATTTCTTCCATTGGGTGGTGGTTTTTAGCATCTGAAAACTCAAGAAATATGCCTGAGATACTATTATCTGAGTACTTCAGAGAGAAACTACAATAGAGGATATGGGGGATGGGTCTGTCCTAGGAAGGCCCCATAGGGTACTGCTTGGTTACAAGGTGACCATACTTTGAGAACCACTGCTCTAGTGGCTTGGAATGTTAAGAAAGTAATGGAAGAATCCCTTCCCAGATCTAGATTCTAGTATCACCAGCTATTTTGGTGGGAGGAAGGGTAAGTTTTGTCCTTGCTTGGACTTCTTGTTCATTTATATCAAAGCCTATTTGAGGCAGTGCGTTCGGCAGTCCTGCAGATCTGTCTTTTGCTTCAACAGTGTTTGGAATGAACAGACCCAGGGACGCTCCTTGCTCCAGCCCCCGACCACCCTCCAACCTTTCTTCCTTTCGCAACCTTTGGAATCAGACACTCAGCTATCCTCAGCCTCCAGGACAGGCCAACACCAGTTTTTGAGCTTAGCTCCTTATCACTGATCAACCACGAGTTCCCAGGTTCGTCAGAATTATTCCACCGAGGTGGAAGCCGCCGCCCACCGCCTGCTCAACATGCATCTGTGGACACTTACCTCTCTCTGAGCATCTATTTCGACAGCAACAATGGGACTCTGGTCAGTATGGGCCACATTTTTTGCCAACTGGCTGAGGAGAAGTGTGAGGGCGCCCAGCGCCTCTTGAAAATGCAAAACCAGTGCTGTGGCCGCGCCCTCTTCCAGGATGCGCGGAAGCCTTCTCAGGATGAGTGGGGTAAAACCCAGGATGCTGTGGAAGCCGCCATTCTTAGGGAGAAGAATCTGAACCAGGCACTATCGGATCTGCGCGCCCTGGGTCCTGCCCGTGCAGACTCCGAGCTCTGTGACTTCTTGGAGAGCCGCTTCCTGGAGGAGCAGGTGAAACTCATCCAGAAGATGGGCGACCACCTGACCAACCTCCGCAGGCTGGCTGGTCCGCAGGCTGTGCTGGGCGAGTATCTCTTTGAAAGGCTCACCCTCGAGCCAAACAGGAGTCTCTGAAGTCCAGCCGCGTCTGAGGAGACCCTCTGGCGTCAGAGCTTCTGCCTGAAGCCCCACTCTGCAGCCACTAGGCAGCTTTGTAACCGCCCTGGAGCCCTCTCCCAAGCCTTGGACCAAATGGAAACAGTAACGCTTTTTGCAGAAGGAAAAAAAAAGCCTATTTGAAATACAAACAGAATAAAGCGAAGAAAAGAAATATATACATATATTCACGTTCTTTTAACATATGAATTGCCCCACTTTATCTGTGTGAAATAAGTTTGTTCCCATTATTGGGCTGGTTCTCAAGCTTTGCTGCTCGTTTGAATTACCTAAAGAGCTTGGAAGAAAAACATTGGTGTCTGGGTCCCAGCCCCAGAGATTTTGATTCAGTAGGTCTAGGGAGGAGCCTGGGCACGGGGAGGTCTCAGAGTTCCCCAGGTGATTCTAATGTGAAGCAACTTTGTGAACCACCTCTTGGCTTCAATGCTGCTAGTCATCAGATATTAAATCTAAGACACATGGACTACTAGTGCGTGAGCTCTGTTGCTAGGTGTATTCCATTTTCTTCCTCCTGGAAGATTCGTGCCAGGGAAAATGATTGATAGTTGTGTTACTTCTCTGAAATGGATGGAAATTTCCAATTAGCGTGAACAGGGGAGGGTGAATGGGTGAATGCAATAAGGTGTATCATTTACGTATTGCCCTATGTGTATGGCTAGAAGCTTTTGCAACTGAGGTCTGCCCTACTTTTCATGCTAATGGTAATGCTTGTCCTCCTAATGCAGCTGTAAACCTTATAAGCCCATAGGTAGACAGCATCACAAAATATTTACCTCTCCCCACTGGCCCACTCTCAAGCTTCACTCCCCTTCCCCAATACACAAATGTGCATCAATGTGCTTGAGACCAATATCAACATACTGACCTTCAATTCTTCTACTTTGCAGCTTCCCTCTTCTCAGGAGATGTCAGCATTTAGTGCAAGGACAAATGCTTGCCTCTTGAGGAGTAATGTAGACAAAGCCTCCAAGAGACAAATAGGTCTCAGGGAGGGGGAAAAAAGTCTTTCAAAAAGGTTGATGCCCAGAGGAGGCATTTTCAGTCATCTCAGCTTAGAGGTCAAATATCCAAAATTAAAAAGGTTAAAAAAAAGAAGAAGAAAGCAAGGAAGAAAAGAAGGAAACAATTTTCTTATCTCATAGTAATAAGGCAGTTTTCCTTAAAAAAAAGACTTAAGCCTTAAATTCTCTTTCCTAATCAAAATGTGCTTTTCCATCTTTAGACTATTCCTCTTATATCCTGTATTATTCATGATGTTTAATTCTTGAAATAGCACATGGCTGAAAACAGAAGCTAACCTCTTGTTCACTATGAATTAAATCTTTTCCTAGGACCCATCTACAATGTACAATTTGGAGTTGGCCAACATAATTATTTTCTCTGAAATACGTTACAGCATTTTGCCTTTTCAATATATACTTATACAATACATTGTTAACACAACATATTTAATATAGTCAATATAGTAAATACAACTGTAACACACATGATATGATGCCACTTTGGTGATTTTCTTCATCCATGTAATTCTGAAATTTGACAGTATAGTTTTCATATTCTAATGAGCTGAGTATTACCTTTGCAAGGATAGAAAAATAAAATAAATTCATAATATTCTTGTGTGGTTTGCCCCTGGGGTGGATTACCCTAATGGGGGGATATTTGAGCCTTTCCCCAAGTCATTAAAAATCCTCCAGCGAGCAGCCCCTTGTCCTCTCCAGGGAGCGGGGGGAAAGGATCTTTAATCATAATAATCCTGGGGGGAGAAATCTCGGAAATAAGACATCTGCTTCTGTGCCTTGTTGTTTTGCAGAATAGCAATGATTGCCTTAGCAGCTTCTATTGCCATATGTATACAATAAGTAAATGAACAGAAAATTGAATGAACGCATAAAAGAAGGATAAACCCACCCAGCTTAACAAACCCACTCTCTCACCTGCTGTGCCCCGAAACATGAAAGAAAGAATCACGGGATCATAAGGATTAATAAAATAACAGTCTCTGTTAACAATATTGACAGGAGGTATAAGGATAATTTGTCTGATGTGGGACCAACAGCTTAACTAACTGCTTAAATCTTTTTTTTAAGGGCAATTCATTCATTTATTGTTTAAAGATTGCAAGACAACATCTGAATTTTTGTAGCACAATTTAAATGTTTTACAGAGTAAAACAGAGTATAATAGCAAAAACAATTAGTTTCCAGTAATATCTATATCTCTATTCAGAATTAAGTCTTCCACAGACATGTAACCTGGAAACAAAAGCCTGTTACAATAAGCAAAGCTTCAATGGAGTGGCTACTTTTCGGGCCAGGGAAAGGTTCATCCCTATAGGAGGATGATGTGCTATGTAAAATGGCTGCAAGGTCACAGCCTTGAGGGCGTTGGAAGTCTAGTATCCTATTCCACATTAAGTAGTTCGGGGAACTTCAAACGTCCGTTCATCTGCAACCAAGCTGGCAACCTTTAACTGATATTTCAAGCAGGTAAGAAATAAATGAAAAGAAATCCCTACATTGATGTTCCTTGATTTACACTGTTAAATGGTTCATTAACATGTAATTCTGGCTAAGAATTACATTTGAGACTCCTTGCTCAGATTTTGGTTAACAGTACAAATCTTTCAGAAATTCATGTTTTCATTAATCAATAATTTGTCAGCTAGGATACGTTCAGGCATCAGCTGCAACTTCAAAATAGGTGCACTGCCTCAGCGCTTTGGAAAGACATAATCTAAAACACTACTAGCAGACAAAATATCTGTTACTAGACAGCATGTGTGCAGGACAGCAAGACAAAAACATATTCATATGTGCCACGGACCAGCCTCAGAAAGAGGATTTCACCGCCCAGGGTCAGAAGGGACGGGGTAAGGAACTGAAGTAGCACCGACGAATGGGGTCAGAAGGACCAAGACAACTGATGGTTGCAAGGCAAGTTTTATTATGCTACAGTTGCAGATTATATAGACTAGAAAAGGGAAGGTTGCCAGACGGTGGTTTACATTATCTAATGACTGTCTCGGCTCAAGGTTAACTTCCCTGGGAGAAAACCCATAAACCCAGAATCATCCAAAATAACCTGCACGTGCAGGGTGGAGACAGATTGGCTTGTCTCATTTTACATTCTTTTTGATTTCTGGGCCCTGGTGATTTATCTCCCATGGAATGGAACAAGGAGGGGAACAAGTAGGGACAGTCCCTTCGAGCAGCGGCGGCATGCCTGGCGTGTCTGTAGCCTGCTCTCAAGGCTGACTGCTTCCCACAGGTCCCCCTTTTTTATTTTTTAAGTTTTGCTGCAAAATAATTCCATGAACCTTAGTGCCGAGAGTAGTATACTGTTGCATCAGGATACGAAACAGACATGAGAAGATTATTATCAATAATAGGCAAATTATGGCCAGGGTAATAAATCCTGACAACCCTCTAGTAATCCACGACTAAGGGTTTAACCACTTTAAATGATCCAGTAAAGTTTGAATTACATCTTCTGGTGAAATATCATCAAGATGTGCATTTTGTATATCCTGAATTTCAGCATTTAATTTCTTAAGATCAAGACTAATATTATCTGACCAAACACTCAGCAGATGCATTTTTACTTCTTCCCATTCCCAAACACAGTCATTGTACTTGTAAGGAATAACACAAATCCACGTATACTTTGCATGACAAGCTAAACGCATCCTCAATTTTAATGCTGCCATCTGATCTCCAATCCTCAAAATTGCGTTTTTAAATTCATCTAACGTGTTATTAATCTGTAAATCTATGTGACTTTGTAAAGATTAAGCAAGACTGGTATTTTGAGATAATTGATTAGCAAAGTGAGCATGATTAATACTCTGTGAAAGAGCAAGACAGGCAGTAGCCGCGGTAGCAGACAGAGCAGCCAAGGCAAGTAAACTTACTATTAGCCACCCAATAAAGCGTCTCCTTCTCTGCAAGGCTTTGGAGAGTTCCACCCATGCCTGTACTCCAGTATCTTCATACCAAGGTTCTCTCAGATGTACAGGCACCATAACATATATGGGTTGCCTTAGTATAAGCACAGATTGTGTTCCTGCAGAAGGGAACATACAACTGCTAAAAATACAATGAACACAGCTAATATTATATCCTCCTTTGGAAGAATTACCAATGTTAATAGAACCAATTAAAAGTGTATATGAAGGAGCAACACAAGTTATAACAGGTGTATTGGAATAAGTTAGAGCTAGTTTCCATATATCCCAGTTCTTTTGAAATGTGATAAACCTATCTATGATGGGAATAGAAGAGATAAGAATTGACCCCTTGGTATGATCTGTAGTACACCATATTTGGTTATTATTCCAAGATGCATTGCAACATTCAAAATTGGATCCAGCAAAGTTAATGGTCATAAAAGGAGGAAATTGAGTTTTTGATTTTCTGTTAAGAATAGTAACTTTATGTCCAACTATAAGTATCCCTTGTCCTCCAAGTAAATGCTTCATACAGAAATAATTTCCTGAATCTTCACCTGGAACCTTGGCTATAGTAATAGCGGAATCCCAAAGTGGTGAGGCATATGAGATTCGACCTCTAATATTAATAGCTTGCCCATTTTTATACCAAATGATGGTATCCTTAAGATCCTCTCGTCGGCTGGTAGCCGGGCCTGTAAGAGTAATGTTGGTTCCTGTAAAATGAAGGTTCATGAAAGCAAAACAGTGTAATAAATGAGTGATAACATGTTTAGTAGCTTCTCGGGTCTGTGCTGTAGCACAGAGGAAACCAGAATAAGTATCAATAGTGACATGAACAAATTGTAATTTCCCAAAAGACGGGATATGAGTAACATCCATTTGCCATAAATGACTAGGTAATAATCCACGAGGATTAACACCATAATGTGGAACAGGAAGGTGAGGTAAGCACTGTGGGCATTGCTTAACAATTTGTTGGGCGGCTTCATGAGTAAGGGAAAATTCTTTGTGTAACGTAGCCTCCGACTGATGGTGTAAAGCATGCGATTGCTGTGCTGCTTGTGAAGCAGTTTGATCATAACTTACCATAATATGAGGGTGTCCAGGACATGGACCATGAGTATCAACAGTATGAAGATAATGAATGCAATACCTTAGCCATTCTTGACAGCATGACGAACGGAAAGGAGGAGGACGGTAAACTGGGATATGTCCTGCTTTAGGGAAAAGAGATTGAGGAGGAAGAGGAACTTTAACTTTATTGTTGGGAGGAAAACGCACAGGATAAAGATCACGTGTAGATCGAGTTAAAACATCTGCAGTCGCATTAAGTTTAGACAATGGACCAGGCAAGTTAGAATGAGCACGGATATGCAGAGCTGCAACACGACCAACGTGGGAACCAATAAGCTGTTGAAGCAAACGAAAAGAGGATGATAATTCAGGGTCATTAGTATGTCCTCTGGTCGCAGTCTCCAGAAGAAATAATAAGCTGATAAGATATTTACTATCAGAAAACAAATTAAAAGATATAGAAGGCAAATGTTTAAAAGCCATAATGACAGCATACAGTTCAACACGTTGAGCTGAAGTCAAGGAAGTTTGTTTAATGAGTTTGGTTCCGTCGTCAATGATTACAGTAGCCACTCCTGAAGAAGAACCGTCTGTAAAAACCAAAGGTACATGAGGAATAGGCTGTTGCCTAATTATAGAAGGAAAGATATAACAGTTAAGTTTGTCGAATTGGATCAATTTATCAGCAGGGTAATGGCATTCCAAGGTACCTGAAAATCCTGCAAGAGCAAGACCCCATTCATTACTATGTTGAAAAAGCCAATTTTGTTGACTAACTGAATAAGGGATAATAATTTGAGAAGGTTCTATACCCAGAAGTTGTAAGCATCTAGTTCTACCTTGCATTATTAGTTTACTACTAAGTTCAAAATAAGGGTTAATAACCTTAGAGGATGTAGTTTTCATATGAATCCATTCAATAATTCCAACAGTTTGCCATAAGATGGCAGTAGGTACAAGAGGTGTTGGACAAGCAATTAAAGAAATTGGCAGGTGAGTATGCATTCGAGTTAACTGTGCAGAGCTGATAGCTCTATTAACTATTTGTAAAGCTTGAAGTGCTTCTGGAGTCATAGAGCGTGAAGTAGAAGGATCTGAGTCACCTTTAAGAATATCAAACAAAGGCTCTAATTGAGCAGTAGTAAGTTTTAAGGAAGGCCTTGGCCAATTAATATCTCCAAGTAATTTTTGAAAATCCTTTAATGTTTTTAAATTATCAACTCGAATTTGCAGTTTTTGAGGCCTAATGGTAGTGTTATCAATATATTTTCCCAAATAGAAAAATGGAGATTGTCTTTGAATTTTTTCTGAGGCAATGACCAAGCCAAATGATTGTAAGGATTGTTGTAAAAATTGAAAAGCAGTCTCTAATAAAGAAATATTATCTGTGGCTAAAAGTATATCATCCATATAATGTATGAGATATAACGTTGGAAACCTTTTTCTCACAGGAGTTAAGGCCTGAGCCACATAGTTTTGGCATAATGTAGGACTATTTGCCATGCCCTGAGGCAATACTTTCCATTGAAATCTCCTCATGGGTTCCTTAAAATTTAAGGGAGGCAAGCTAAAAGCAAAATGTTTTCTATCTTCAGGAAACAAAGGAATAGTGAAAAAAACAATCTTTTAAATCTATAACTAAAAGATGATAATTGTGTGGTATGGCTGTTGGAGAGGGTAGGTCTGCTTGAAGAGCTCCCATTATTAGCATAGTTTTATTAACAGCTCTTAGATCCGGTAATAACCTATATTTTCCAGATTTTTTCTTGGTAATAAAAATAGGAGTATTCCAAGGACTATTGGAAATTTCTAAATGCCCTAATTGTTCCAGTACTAATTGTTCTGCAGCTTCTAATTTCTCCTTTGTGAGGGGCCATTGGTCCACCCATACACGGTCATCACTCAGCCAAGTAATTGGATCAGCAGTGAGTGGAGGAGAATCCAAGGCCCCTAAGAAAAACACAAACCTTGTCTATCATTTTTTATTTTCACATCAATAGGATAGACAGTTCCTTGTTGATTTGTCCCCAGTCCTTTTGTGGGAAGAAATCCTTGATCCAACATCATATTAGAGACTTGAGAATTTGGACTATAAAGTAATACTCCCATTTCTTTTAATATATCTCGGCCCCAGAGGTTTAAAGGCAGCCTAGGCAAAACATAAGGCTGGAAGTATCCTGAATGGCCCTCACTATCTTGCCATAATAATAACTGACTACTTTGCATAGGAGAAGAACTCTGTCCTATTCCTTGAAGTTCTGTAATAGTAGGACTAACGGGCCAATGTTTATGCCAGTGAATCTGTGTCATAACAGAGACATCAGCTCCAGTGTCTATCAAACCTGAAAAAACCTTTCCATTAATGGTTCATTTCCTTTCTGGACGTTCTTTCCCTACCTTCTGAATCCAGTAGGCAGCATTAGATGATCCAAAAGCCTTTGTGTCTCTCTTTTGATGTTGTAAAATTTGTCCATGAGGTACAAAGGGCAAAAGTAGCAATTGTGCAATTTTATCCCCAGGAGAAATCATTATTATATTTTTAATAGTTTGTGCCATGATTTTTATTTCTCCTTCGTAGTCACAATCTATGACTCCTGGCATAATAGTTAAACCCTTCATGGTGACGCTACTTCTTCCCAATAATAGTCCCATCAAACCCTTGGGTAAAGGTCCATAGATGCCCGTAGAGAAGGCCTGAGGACCCATTTCAGGAGTTAATACATATCACGCAGAGGTACTGTGGTCCAGTCCTGCGCTTCCTGCTGTTTCTCTGGAGAGCAAATATATGGAATGTTTTTGTTTTTGGTTAATGTCTGATTGATAGTTTGAGGAGGATACACAGACATTGCCCCTATTATTTTTTGGGGCCGGGGAAGGCCCCGGGAGGAGTTTCCCGACAGTGGTGTTCCATCCTTGTGGGCCACTGAGCGACAATCTCGTGCCCAACGTTTTCCCCTATTGCATTTAGGGCATAAACCAGGGATTTTCTGACCATCTGGAGGGTTTTGAGTAGGGAAGGAAGGACCAGGGTTACAGGGAAAAGATCTACATTCTCCAGCAAAATGACCTGCCTTTCCGCATTTAAAACTAGTCTTTGTTCTCTTTGGATTGTTTTTAAACCCCACTTTAGTTAATGCTGCAGCCATAGCAGCACCCTGTATATAAGCAGGCCCAATGTCTGCACAAAGGCGAATATAATCCTTCAATGTTCCCCATTTTCTCCAAGGTCGAATCGCAGCCTGACATGCATTATTAGCGTTTTCAAAAGCAAGTTGCTTAACTACAATTGTACCAGTGAGTCCATCCACAATGAGCCTCCCCACCGGCTGTAACAATCTGTCTACAAAATTAGCATATGGTTCATCAGGTCCCTGTCTAATTTTTGAAAGATCCTCAGTTTTGTGTGTAGAAGATAATTTCCTCCAGGCTTGTAATGCCAAATGATTTATTTGAGGATAAGCAACAAAGGGATAAGTTAATCGATCTTGTAAAGAAATATATGGTCCTTCCCCAATCAGCATATGATAATCAACTGGAATATCATGGGTAGCATTCTTTTCTGCTTGTTCAGCAGCCCGTTCATAAAAATCAAACTTCCATATTAAATAATCTCCACCATTTAAACAAGCTCGTGCAATAGACTGCCAATCAGCAGGGGGAAGAGCTTCTCCTGTAATAGTGTCAACCATAGCAGTAGTAAAAGGAGCAGTGGGCCCATATTGAGCACAAGCAGATTTTAAGTCTTTCAAAACTTTAAAAGGAAGAGCCTGATGCTCCCTAATAGCCTGTTGAGGATTATTAGGATCAGGTCTTTCCGTGACAGGACAACAGAAAATAGGATCTTCTCCTCATTTTATTGCTGCTTGTACAGCACATTGCAAGGGACTGAGCATTTTTACAGATGGAGAATTTTGAGGAAGACAGTCCTTACTAATTTGCAGCTTTTGCACTGACTTATCTATTATAGCCATTAGAAAATCATCCTCAGGATATTTCTCTCTTTTATGTTTAAAAGCCTCATCTGTTAAGTCAAAATGTTCCTCTTCATCTGAAATATTTAAATTAATTAGCTCTTTCGGTTTAGGAAGTGGCCACACAGTAGCTGATAATACAGGCTTTTCTTCTGTCAGAGGCTTATGTTTTTCTGACTTTACATTCAAATCAACACTATCATGAGAAGAACCTAAACATATTTTTATCAGATTCCACAAACTAAATGTAACAACGGCAGTATGAGTAGGCCCTCGAGACTCATAATAATTTTTTAAATCTTCTCCAACTTTCTGCCAGATTTCTATGTCACAGAGCCGCCATCAGGAAACCAGGGAGATACATCATGGATATGCTGCAAAAATTCAGTCAACTGTGAGGTAGAAACTTTATTACCCCGAGCTTGAAGCATCAAAAGTAAAACTGGAGCAAATAATTCACGCTCCTTTGAGCCCTTTTGCCCCATCTTATTTTACTTTTGACTGTTGCCTTATGCCTCTATTAGTTTCACTTTTACTCGTGTCCACACATATTTTGCATAAGGGTTCTCTTACCTGCACTTTATTTTTCTTTTCATTGGCTTCACGCTTCAGGTCCCTGTTCAGGTGCCACTTGCCGCGGACCAGCCTCAGAAAGAGGATTTCACCACCCAGGGTCAGAAGGGATGGGGTAAGGAACTGAAGTAGCACCGACGAATGGGGTCAGAAGGACCAAGACAACTGATGGTTGCAAGGCAAGTTTTATTATGCTACAGTTGCAGATTATATAGACTAGAAAAGGGAAGGTTGCCAGACGGTGGTTTACATTATCTAATGACTGTCTCGGCTCAAGGTTAACTTCCCTGGGAGAAAACCCATAAACCCAGAATCATCCAAAATAACCTGCACGTGCAGGGTGGAGACAGATTGGCTTGTCTCATTTTACATTCTTTCTGATTTCTGGGCCCTGGTGATTTATCTCCCGTGGAATGGAACAAGGAGGGGAACAAGTAGGGACAGTCCCTTCGAGCAGCGGCAGCATGCCTGGCATGTCCGTAGCCTGCTCTCAAGGCTGACTGCTTCCCACACATATGTTGGCTTGTTTAAGCCTCAGGCCCTCGATCCTTTGTTGAAATACAATAATTTCATTCCTATGGTTTTCAATACCAAAAACTCAACCTCCAGGAGGGCTAAAGTCTAATTTGTACTCCAAACCAAGTAGCAGTGCAGTTCGCTACTACTGAGGCTGAATCCATAAAGACTTCAAGACCACGACCAGAAGACAAGTTATTATATATAATACCCTAGAAGGCCTGAAACATAATTATCATATACATAGCTGGTCCTTCAGAGCTTTTTACCTATAACATGTTTTTTGATGAAAGTTATTTAATGTACTGGAGATAACTGTGACTTACTGATAAAATATTTGAATACTTATACTTACCTGGGATTTCATTTCTGCTGAAAGAAAAAGGAAGAACAGGACTCACCTAAAAAAAACAAACTTTAGAAATGAAAATAAAAATCTTATCACACACTCTCACTTTTGGAAGCAGCATAGAGGGGCAGTCAACGGTAAAACACTAGTGAAATAGGTCAAAACTCTAGGCCAAAAATCCATTATTATTATCGTCAGTGACAGTACCACAACTGTGCCCTTCATAATTAATAAGCACTCCTAAGAATCTTCATTTGGCACCAGATGATGTGTTGAAGAGAAACACTCTGGGAGGTTGTGAATCACACTTGGTATTTTGTTAGCTAAGTTACAGGAGAATTTTTAAAGTGGGGGGAAGGGAAGAAGGAAACGGACCAGAAAAAGAATTGAAGCCATCATCTACAAACCAACAAAGCACTGAGACTTCCAAACGTTATGTCAGACACTAAAGTGACTGATATAGGCTCAAGTGGTTTATAAAACCTATAAAAAGACTACACCAGCAAAGTCTCCATTTATCGGTAGAGTTCAGAAACTAAAACAAGGAATATTTTAGCTTAAAACCTTATCTCAAGAGAATCATATACACTTCACATGAATAAAAATACCTGAAACCAAACATTTTTAAAAGCTCCAATACCCAAAATATAAAGACAAATATTAATTCAGAAGACTCAATCAATCCGTGATAATCACAAAACGGCTGGGCAATCTCTATCTCACTTCCACACTAACCATCCATCCCCTGGGAGACCAAGGGAGATCAGACCTTCCAGACTTACCTTCCAGACCCTCCAGACACCTGGCTGCTGCAAAATTCGATGGAGACTCCTTGTGGAACAGCCGTTTCGCATCTCTTGGGTCTCTCCCTATCGTGATCATGCAGGAAGCAAGTCTGGCTGTGCTATTTCTTATCATTGTCTGTCACCCATCTGCACCATGATATTGAAAAAGTAGTTCCCTTTCCCCCAGAAGGTTGAGGCTCAGCTACAGGGGTAATTCTCCTGGGCACACAGTCATTATTTAGGCCGACTCAGTGACTTCAACCGGCTTAATCATGTGATCAGGTTTGTTGCCAGCTGCATAATGCTACCACATCTGTAGGTAGAGCCGCTCTAGTTCCACTGTGTATTGTTTGGTGTTGAACAGAGGGCTAGATGTTCTCTGCTTCCAGACTTTGCCACGAATTTTCTTCAGGTATTCGAGATCAGTTCCCAGTTTCACAGCTATCTCTTCATATTCTTGCCTATTTTTAGCAATCAGCTCAAGACAGCCTAAACAAGTGAGCTGGGAACCTGCAACTCGGGAAGCAAGAGTCTCTCCTGGCATAGTCACCATGGGGTCCCTGCCCAAAGGACATCCATCCCTGTGGTGTGGCCATTACAGAGTGGAGTGTCCAAGCAGACATCAGCCAGCTGGCCTCTCCGAACATGTTCCTCTTTAGAAGCAACGGGTGAAAAAATGACACGGTTCGGGGGAAGGCCCACATTTTGTGTGTACTGTTGAATATTAGCTTCTTCTGCTGCTGGAAAACGCAACAGCCACAGTACACTATTGGGAACATGCTTCAGAATATTTGCCCACATCTGCAAAGTAGATGGGTCAATTTTGTATAACTGATTAAAGTTACAGTACACAATGGCATCTTCCGGTAACCCGTACTGAGAACGTGTGGTTACAATAATGGTACGGGGAACCTCCTCTCCAGTGGCAGCCTTATTGTTGATCAGGGTAGTTGCCAGGCCATTGCTAATACTGAATCCATTCATTGTAATCTGAATTTGTCCTCTGTTAATCATTTCAATAACTGCTTCTGCAACAGTATTCATAGGAATGACAGGCATATTAAGAGCTGTATTACTGCTGTCTGCGTTGTCTTCTCCATCAGGACATTTCATCTTGACTATTTGCACATCTGATAGACTATCAAGAAATGCTTGGAGGTCGATGCCATTCAGCACAATCCGATTGTCATAAAGGTGCCCATTGGACTTAAAATCGATGACGGCTTTTTTCTTCAGGTGAGGGAACATATTAGCATGATCACCAATAAAGAATGTATGGGGCATATAAGCCAGTTTCTCGGAATACTGCTCAGCAAATTCAGCAGGTGACGTTTCCTGATCAGTGATGATATAATCCATGAAAAGCACGCCACTAGTCCCAGGGTACTCCAGCCACATTGCCTGAATAGGAGCTGGCCTGAGAGCAAAGAGTTCATTTCGAGCACCCCTGGTATAACCATTCATATTTACAAGGATGTGTATACCAACTTGATGGATGTGATCAGCTGCTTTCCCATTGCATGGAATCTGAGAAAGATCAGTGAAATGATTGGCTTCTGCCATCACCTTCGCTCGGAAGTTTGTGCCATCATGTGGGCTCAGGGCATAAAAGAATATCTCAAATTTATCAGGATTGTGCATGCCTGGAATAGACTGCATAAGGTGAGAAGTAGGATGGTTCCCAAAGTCAGAACTCACGTATCCTACACGCAGTCGACCATCACTGAGCTTCAAGTCTTTTGGATGTTCATACGGTGGTTTATGAAGGACACATATTAGCCAAGCAGAGGTTCCCATGCCTCTCAGCAATAGCCTTCCTGAAGCCATGAGGAAGAGGATAGAGCATACTATGATGAGGCTGCACAGAAGGCAACCTATTCTTCTCCAACTGGTCAGCCACAATGTTGACCAACTTCTTCATTCGCTCATCATAGTCTGTCCAATCACAGACAACCTGCAGGCAATGAGCCAAATTACAATAAGCGTCAGGAAAATCAGGTTGAAGCTTCAGAACAGTGCGATAAGAAGCAATTGCTTCTGGAATATTCCCTGAATCCTGGTGAATGGAAGCCAGATTGCTGTGGGCATCCGCAAATGCAGGGTTGATCTGAACGGCATGAGTATAACACTGCAAGTCTCCCTGAACATCCTGCATCTCCCATAGAGTGTTTCCCATATTACAGTACGCATCAGCAAAGGTAGGACTGATTCGAATAGCCTCCTTATAATGCATCAGAGCTTCGTGCAGTTTTCCCTGATGCTTCAATACACTTGCTAAATTTGAATGGGCATCAGCAAAGTCTGGGCAGAGTTCTAATGCTTTACGATACAAGCGAACTGCCTCTTCACTGTTTCCCTGTTCTCCTTTGATATTGGCTAGGTTATTCAGAGAGTCTGCATGGGTGGGACACAGCCGGAGAGCTGTATGATAACAATCTTCTGCTTCAGCAACACTGCCCTTCTCTTTGAGAGCGTTGGCTAGGTTGCAGTAAGCATCAGGGAAATGTGGTTGCAATTCAATAGCTCGCCTGTAGGTGTCTATTGCCAGATCCATCAGGCCTTGCTCATAGTATACACAAGCCAGGTTGCCATGTACCACTGCATGATTTGGACTCAAGCTTAGGGCACGAAGGTAAGCTGCCACAGCTCTGTCAAAAATCCGTGCCTCATTGAAGACATTTCCTAAATTGATATAAGCATCCAGAAAATTGGGGTCAAGGGTAACAGCCTTTTCAAAGTGATGAATTGCAAGCCAAATCTCCCCTTGTGCATTGAAAACACAGCCAAGATTACTCCAAGCTACTGCAAAGTTCGGTTGCATCTCAATTGCCTTCAAATAACAAGCCTTGGCTTCTTCTAAGCCACCCAGGGCTTTGAGCAGGTTCCCCAGGTCACTGCGAACACAGTACAAAGAAGGATTGTACTGAAGAGCAGAGACATAAGCTTGTACTGCCCCTTCCATGTCGCCTGCTGCTACCAAAGCGGCTGCCAGGTTAATATAACCATCGATGAAATCTGGTTTGAGACGCAATGCATGCTGGTAATGCTCAGTTGCTTCCTGCAACTGCCCTCTTTCCTTGTACACATTCCCCAAATTCGAATAGGCTTCTGCCAGAAGAGGGTTCTGTTTAATTGCCAGAGTACTAAAGTGGGCAGATCTGTCCAGCCTTCAACACTGGAAGTGTATAGATGAAAGTAATAAAAGTACACCAGTATTGCCTGGCTCTTGTCTCCAGAGCTGCATGCAGTGTCTCTCAGCTGTCTCAAAATCTCCTGCCTGATATTCTCGATGTGCCAACTCAGCTAACCCTTGGAAGGAAAGCATACGTTTCGTTGGTTCTGTGCTGTCGGCCACGTTGCCCACGGAAGACGCCATCTGGAGCTTCTGGAGAGAGTGAAAAAAGGGGGTAATGGAGTCCCGCTGCCGCCACTACTGGCAAGAATGTTTCTAGTGGTAGCAAACACGAGCCCAGCAGCCGTACCACTGCTTTGGCATGCGTAAGCGGCGGCAACAGTTACAGGCACCGAACCTTAGGAACTATGGTTGGCCATCTACCTCTCATGCTCTTGAAATCTTAATTCTTAACCCTGCCCTCTTCCACCATTTTTCTCCTAATCAGGGAATAAAAATTACCTATCCATTTGCCTTAGAAGAAATCAAAAGTCCGTAGGCCAAACACTTTTTAAAATATTGTTTTCTGTCCAGTTGGAAATGAAATACATGATTGACTTTTCTTCATCATTCATATAGTCAACGTGGAAAACATTAGGGCCGTGAATTTCAATACAGTAAGATGAGAAAATTTTAAATTGGCCTTCCCAAACCACTAATAAGTAACCGATGTTGTATAGAATGCTAAAATCTTAGAGACTGAGTTTGATATTTTAAAAGTTCTGCAAACATTAGCTAATTTCTCCTCATCAAATTTCTCATGCCTCAAACCTGAGTATTACTTTTAAAAGATAAATTTATTTATTTTTATTTATTTATTTTTATTTTGGCTGCGTTGGGTCTTCAGTGCTGCGTGCAGGCTTCCTCTAGTTGCGGCGAGCGGGGGCTACTCTTTGTTGTGGTGCCCGGGCTTCTCATCACAGTAGCTTCTATTGTTGTTCCACAACTCTATGGGTTCCTTTTGAACTTCTATGGGTCCTACAAAGAACCCTAGAAATTAGTTCATGTCATTATAGGTTTTTGCAAAATTGTCAAAAGTGTGATATTTTAATTTCCATCAGGTAAGTTCAGCGTCTATTTCTTTGTCAATTTTCCTTCTATCATATTCTGCTATGTTGGATCATATTGGATTGGTCACAGGCTTTTTTGAAATCTGGATAAGGAGATGTTTTAAGTGAGGCTATTATGTGATTTTCAGACACCACCATATGTAATTGACTATATAATATCCCATTCCAGGAATAACTTCCAGTACTCTTACTGACTACTCTACTGACATAACTAGCACAAGACACAGAAGCGTAAGGACAAAAACCACCTTACAATATAGCCATGTCTTGCACTTCACAGCTCTCAAAGCACGTGCGTTTGAAGAAGAAAAAAAGAACTGAAAAGTATAAAACCAGAAGTTATTCTGTGGAAAATTATTTCAATCATCAGGCATGTGAAAGATAAGTCAAAGATTCAGTTTTCTTCAATGCTTAGTCAAAACGGAAATTTCCTTCTGTCAAGAATATACTCCAGGGCTTCCCTGGTGGTGCAGTGGTTGAGAGTCTGCCTGCCGATGCAGAGGACACGGGTTCGTGCCCCAGTCTGGGAAGATCCCAAATGCCACGTAGCAGCTAGGCCCGTGAGCCATGGCCACTGAGCCTGCATGTCCGGAGCCTGTGCCCCACAACGGGGAGAGGCCACAACAGTGAGAGGCCAGCATACCGCAAAAAAAAAAAAAAAACCCAATATACTCCAGGGGCTTCCCTGATGGCACAGTGGTTAGGAAGCCACCTGCCAATGCAGGGGACACGGGTTCCAGCCCTGGTCCGGGAAGATCTCACATGGTGCAGAGCAACTAAGACCGTGTGCCACGACTATAGAGCCTTTGCTCTAGAGCCCGTGAGCCACAACTACTGAGCCTGCGAGCCACAACTACTGAAGCTTGTGTGCCTAGAGCCTGTGCTTTGCAACAAGAGAAGCCACCGCAATAAGAAGCCTGCATACCACAACAAAGAGTATCCCCCGGTCGCTGCAACTAGAGAAAGCCTGCACACAGCAACGAAGACACAACACACTCAAAAATAATTAAATAAATAAATAAATAAATAAAAGAATATACCCCATCAATAATGTGTGTAATGGAATGGTGTGAGTGAGTATTTTATCAGAATTCCTGTAATGCACAAACCTATAGCAGTACTGAAATCAGTAATGCATTTATAATAGTAAATATTTATGAGGAAGTAATCCATAGAGGTTTTCTCAAAGTTAACAATGAACATTAATGCGACATTATCAATAATAAATTGTGACGCTGAAATAAACTTTTCTAAACTATTAATAACTAAAAGCAAACTCTAATCAACCATGTGAAAAGAAATCTATGTCTATAAACTACAAAGTTTATTTCTTAAAATTTTATTTCTAAAACACATAAACTGTCATATGAGGAGGCAGTTAAAGAATATATAGCTACAAGAGTGGGGAAAAAGTTTTATAGAGACACATCTGGCAGTAGTTAATTTTCAAATGTCATTTTTCTAGATTTTGTGACACCTATAGTATTGATATTTGAAAGCATTTAAAAAATTGTATTTTGAAGATTTGCTACTTCCAGGTAGAGTAAAATATTTGAAGCAAAACAACATTTCCACTGAGAAAAATTTAAAAAGCCAAATAAAATAGTCAGCATTCAATCAAAAAGTTCTAGACATACCAAGAGATAGAATCATATGACTAAAATTCTAAGAAAAGAACAGATAATACACAAATATTTATATAAGATATTGTGTATATTTATCAGGAAAAGTCTTTATCAAGAAAAGACTTTAAAATCATCAGAATTAATATTACATTTTATTTATTTGTATATTTTATTTATATATAGATATTTATATATTTATATAAAGAACTTAAAGATAAAGCCCTAGTTAAGGCAGTGACAAAAGCAGTAGCAGTGGCAGTGAAAAGAAATGGTTATATTCAAGGATATTTTGTCAGTAAAAGTCCAAGATCCAATGTCTGACTGCATACATGGGATGGATAGACAGAGTGGGAAAAATCAAAGTTAACTATAGAGGTTCTAGTCAAGATGGGGTTGCCATCACCCAACCCAAGGGGTTGCGATCATCCCCAAGGTCTAGGAGACTCAAAGGGAAGGTCATGGTCGAGGAAAAGTTAATTGCTGGGAAAATAAGACTCCCAGTCTCTCCATCTCCTTATACTAGTTTTTTTTTTTTAAACATCTTTATTGGAGTATAATTCCTTTACAATGGTGTGTTAGTTTCCGCTTTAAAACAAAGTAAATCAGTTATACATATACATATGTCCCCATATCTCTTCCCTCTTGCATCTCCCTCCCTCCCACCCTCCCTATGTCACCCCCTAGGTGGTCACAAAGCACAGAGCTGATCTTCCTGTGCTATGCAGCTGCTTCCCACTAGCTATCTATTCCTTATACCAGGTTTGTTTTTCTGCTCATATATGTAGCAGCATTTCATTCAAGGGGAAAGTCATTGATCTGACTGGTCAAATTAAACACCATAGTTCAAGGCACATTTACAGTGGTTAGTTCCTCCACAATTTAGAAAGGAACGTTCACAGTTTCCCTCTTCCTACACTGTGGAACACATTGGCCATTCCTCCAAAGTTTCCACTCCATAGAGTGGACCAGAGATGACGTCAGCCCAGAACTGAGAGCTTGGCATGAGATGGTGTCAACCCCACCTAGAGCTCTGGCATAAGTTATGACCCAACCCAGCTCTACAGAGAGTTCTGCATGGAATCTTGTCTCAGCCATAATAATGTGATTCTGTTTTTCATTTGGTTTTCTTCTTTGCTGAACTTTCCCTGGCCACTCTGACAAACAAAATTTCAGGCAATCCTGGGCCACTCGCTAACTTTATTCCATCTAATGTTATCCAGATTCCCAAGAAAATTACTAACTATAAAGGGGGAAATTTGGAACATGGTGAGTTTTAGGCGCCTGAAATATACAGGTAACTGAATCCAGTTAAGTAGCAAATTATTTGGATCTCAAATATGCCAGTAGAAGAGCAGACTAAGCTCAATTTAATGTACTCTTACTGGAGACACATGTAAATTCTGGGTCAGTTTTCAAAATGTTAAAAGCACATAGCTGAGATTAAAAGAAAGAAAGGAACACCTGCATGTTTTAGAAAGTAACAGAGAAATTAAATCCAGAGAAATAAGAGCAGACTGATGTGTATGGGTTCCGTTCCTTAGTATAGGCCTTATGTACATAGGGGCTGGAGCTAGAAATCTAACATTACCTTGAGGCCAGGAATTTAGACTCAGGATGGAACAATATGGAGAAGTTAGTACAGATATCCTACAGAACTTTCATGAGGAACTGCTTAGTCCATTAAGAGGGCCAAGGGAGGTGGTGAGGAAGATTGATATTTCTTGAAATCCTTCAGGTACAGAAAACATCAACACCTCTGAAAAGTAGGCCTGTCCTTCCCAGAGTTGTGATGGCCAGGTTGTCACTAACCTGTAAGGCCCTGTATGAATCAGAAACTGCAAGGAGAGTAATTCAAAGAAAACCAGATGCAGGATGGGTGTGGCAATAAATCCTAGGACCCTATCAGAAACAAAATTAAAACCACTCTAGAGGGAAATTTTAACAAACCAGGGCAGAGAGTATCCTAACCAGAATAAAATAATAATTCTGAGGAAGTTACTTTACTTATTTAAGTAAGATTCAATGCATTTCCATGGCCAGGCCCTTTTGAAGAATTCTAAAACATATACAAACAATTCATTTACATCTTATATATCCCACCATCCAGAGCAAAATTCACTTAAGAACTATACTGGTGGAAATTGGGCAGCACTATGGAGAAAATAAAATGTGTTTACCATCAAAAAACATGAAGGTAAGAAAGATAATGTCTAATTTTTTAATTATCTTGTGGTTTCTTGAAATCTTTTGGAAACCCAAACTAGAGAAACCTAGGAGGAAATGAAGATTTAAATATTTAGAGATTTATCAACTCATCTATAAAAGCTTTATTAATATCTTCTTTTAATAACATTCCTGAGAGGTATAAATGTGTCCAGTGATAGGGTTGAATAAGCCTGAGAGAATTTCAATTGTTTACTATTCTTGGTCAGCTCTTAAGACCTTTCAGGAGCATTTTGATTTTCATGGCCTCATCCAACAAAAGCAGGATATTTTACAGAAAGTCCTGGGCCACTTTTCGGCTTTCTTTTGTGTTTATGTTTTTGGTTTTTTCACATCGGGTGGTACATTAGGCTACCTATTGTATACTCCGTCATTCATGCATGCATTCATTCAAACAATATTGACTGAGTTGAGACATTTAATTAACACTCAATAAATGATGTTTAGATGAATGAATGCGTTTTCTATCAAAGTAAGTGAAAGTAGTGAGAAAAATTACAGAATGTATGATCCCAGCCCCACAAAAGCTTATAACTGTGTTGAGGATATAACATATGCTGATGAAATAACTAATATATCATATTGGACAGTGTCTAAGTTCAAAAATGAGTTTTTATAAATAATCAGAGCCTAAGGAGCACAAAGAAGGGACAGTTCATTATGGGTTGAATCTATCAATAAATGTACATTTCAGGTGAGGTTTGAGATTGACCTCAAAGAAGAGGACTTAGATATATGAACAGAGAACAAAAAAGGCATGGTGATAGCATGTGCATAGATAGTGTGGCCAATATTTATGTTCTTCATTAAAGATAGTCAGAGATAACCCAAATGTAACTGTTTCCATGGGTCCATTCTCAGTATCCAAAGAAAATGGCAAATCCTATCTTAGTAAAACTAATGAAAAACACAGTCTTTAACAAAGAGATTGTGAAGGAAAGGGGGAGAGAAAGGCTTGCATCCCACACCACACAACAAAACTTATTGAATTATTTGTTTATCTCCCTCTGAAAATTTCCTCTCCCTCTCTCTGTACGCATCTCTTCTCCCACATCTGGCCACACTCTACCAGCCATCTTTCCAGATCTTTCCAGAACTCTCCATCCTAGTTTCATTAGGCCAAAATTTAAACATCTCACAGGTCTCCAGGATGCATCCCCATCACTTATTCCACAAAGACAAACAAAGGACACTTCTCAGGATCACGTTTCTTTGAAGGAAGAGGTCATGAGGAGTGATTATAAATAATATAAGGTGGAGAGCAGTGACTTAAAATACCATTTTTCACCTTAGAATGTGAATACAGGGAACTTTGGGAAACTAGAAAATCTAGAAAGGATTCACTGATAATTATTTATGTTCAATGAATAAAATAAAATGTAATAATACGGCTAAACTCTGACAGATTCACTTTTTTAAAGGTTGCTTTCACACACCTTCACTATTAGGATGTTTGATAAACACACCTTTCCTTCTTTACTTTCTTCTTTCTTTGCAGATACTGGCACCAAACTTTCAAACAATAACAACCTTCCCATAAGTCCCTTGCCAGGCAAGATTAAGGTATAACAATCCAAACAAAGTTTTGAAGAAGATAACTGGTTGAAAGCACAGGAAAAGAGCTGGGTTTCTCTTATTCAACAGTCACATAATGAGTAATGTGCGAATTGGTTTCAAAAGTCTCTCTGCATGAGGGGCTAAGGTTAAGATTAGAACTTCTGAGGCCAGAAGAGCAAAATGACTACGACAATCCACATATTTTCAAGAGCTGCCCTTTGGATGTGAGGCATTGATTTTTCCCACTATTTTTCAGAAACCCAACTGGCGTCTTTATTAAATGACATAAGGGAATACAGTGTGGCCAAGAAGGCTTAGATTTCCTTAGCCCCAAGTCAGATATTCTCCAGTGACTGTCCACTCAAATGAAAAAGAGAGATTTACAAGAGGAAACTGGATACAACTGAGTGTACTTTAATTTTACCTGAATTATTTGTTTTGTTTTCAATTCTCCGCTGAAGTGCCTACATTAATATATTTTTAAGAACATTTCCTTAAGTTGAAGTATTCATTCAGTATATTCATTTACTATAATTTAGAAAAGCCAAATGATTTAGGCAAATTCATTTCTATATTGCCACAACAGTGTATTGTGAACTAAATGACACCTGGCAGTTCTTTACGCAGATACTAACTCAATTAGAAGGCAGAACAAGGATACCTACCCATTCAGGGAAGGAAAGGTCACTTAGCCTCTGTAGCTCTCTTAGGTCTCTTATCATCACAGTAACAAATAGAAGACTAAAAACCATATGATCATCTCAATAGATGAAGAAAAAGCTTTTGAAAAAAATTCAATATCCATTCATGGTAAAAACTCTCCAGAAAGTGGGCATAGAGGCAACATACCTCAACATAATAAAGGCCATATACGACAAGCTCATAGCTAACATACTCAATGGTGAAAAGCTGAAAGCATTTCCCCTAAGTTCACGAACAAGACAAGGATGCCCACTCTCACCACTTTTATTGAAGGTGCTTTTGGAAGTCCTAGCCACAGCAATCAGACAAGAAAAGTCAATAAATAAAAGGACTCCAAAATGGAAAGGAAAAAGTAAAACTGTCACTGTTTGCAGATGGCATGATACATAGAAAATCTGAAAGACACCATCCAAAAATTATTAGAGCTCAAAAATGAACTTGGTAAATTTGCAGGATACAAAATTTATATCTAGAAATCTACCGTATTTCTATACACTAAGAGTGAACTATCAGAAAGAGAAATTAAGGAAACAATCCCATTTACAATCGCGTAAAAAAGAATAAAATACAGAAGAATAAATCTGCCTAAGGAGGTAAAAGACCTGTACCCAGGGAACTATATGACACTGATACAAGAAATTAAAGATGACACAAACAGCTGGAAAGATATACCATGGTCACGGATTGGAAGAATTAATATACCATCATACCCAAGGAAATCGACGGATTCAATGCAGTCTGTATCAACATATCAAGGGCATTTTCCACAGGCCTAGAACAAATAATTTTAAAGTTTGTATGGAAACACAAAAGATCCTGAATAGTTAAAACAGTCTTGAGAAAGAAGAACACAACTGGAGGAATCATGCTCCCAGGCTTCAGACTGTGCTAAAAAACTACAGTAATCAAAACAGTATGGTACTGGCACAAAAACATCGATCACTGGAACAGAATAGAGAGCCCAGAAATAAACCCATGCACTTATGGTCAATGAATCTATGACAAAGGAGGCCAGAATATGCGGTGGAGAAATGTCTGGGCTTCTTTAGGGATGATTTCATCAATTAATTTGTTTTCTTAAATGGACCATACTTTTCCATGTCTTTGTATACCTTGTGATTATTTTTGGTTGAAAATTTGTCTTTCAAATATTATAATGTGGTATCTATGGAAATCAGATTCTCCCACTTTCCCAGGGTTTCCTGGGCTTTTGATTGTTGGAGGCTGTAGTAGTCTGTTTGTTTAGGGACCTTTCCAAACTATTTTTGCAATGACTGTTTTCCTTATCGTATGTACGCACTGAAGTCTCTGTTCCTTTAGTTCATGTTTAGCTAATGTTTTGACAGAGATTTCCTTGAATTCCTGCACCTAAAACAAACAAAAATAAATACACACAAGCACATCCACATGCACACCCAAAACCACACACCTCTGCCCATTGTGCAGACTGCTGGATCACTCCTTCAACATTTAGCTGACCTGCATTGAGTTCAGGGCTCAGCCCATGGTAAAAGCTTAGAGACTCCTCTGGTGTTTTCAGAACATGCATCTTATCTCGAGTATGCATGTGGCTTTCCTAATTTCTCTGGACACATGTGTACTTTTTGTAGGTTCTAATTTCCCAAAGAATCTCTCCCAACTTTGGCTCCTGCATCTTCTGTGGTCTACTGTATTTCAATGCACAGTCTTCTGCCCCAGCCATCTGTGCTTTGTTAGTTCACCTTGCACTTTTTTTGAGCATTGACCACTGCTTTTCCAGACTGTGTTCCAAGTTAGCTAAGACAGAGATAAGCATCTTGTGTCAGTCCTTCAGGTAGCTCCCAGACAGGTTAGAACAGATACACATAATAATCTGAGAGTACGGTCTCCTCTGCTCCCTCCTGAAGCAGGATTGAGGGTCCCATACTAGGAATGGTCTGCTGCTACTTTAAGACTATCACTGCATTAAGACTCCACCACTTTAACACCATCACTACACTAACAGTGGATGGGGCAAGGGCAAGTAAAAATGCCACAAAGCTTTCCTGCCATTTTCAAATTGCCTCTTCCCTGGTTCACTATGTGTTTGGTTGCTATAAATCTTTGGCTGATTTCAGGACTAAGAGAAACTCAAAGAACCCCACAGCAAAAACCAGTATAATCAAACTCTCAGAAGCCAAACGACACAGAAAGAATCTTTTCTCCCAAAGGAGAAAGAAAAAAGAAATTTGTTACAAAGCAGGGATCCTCAAAAAGATTAGAGCTAATTTCCTATATGAAACCACGGAAGCAAGAGGCCAGACATATTTAAAATGCTGAAAGAAAAAAAATTGTCCACCAAGAATTCTATATTTGGCCAAACTGGTTTCAAAATGTAGGGAGAAATTAACGCATTCCCAGATGAACAAAGGCTGAGGGCATTTATTTTACAACTTCCTACCACTGCCCTATGAGAAATGCTAAATTGAACCTTCAGGTTGAAATTAAAGGATACTAGACAGCATCTCAAAGCTGTAGAAAGAAATAGAAATCTCCAGTAAAGATAAATACATGGGCAAATACTAAAGCCAGTATTGTGTTATTGGCTTGTAGCTCTACTTTTTATTTCTTACATGATTGAAAAAACAAATGTATAAAATAATCATAAATCCATGTTATTGGGCTCACAAAGTATAAAGGTGTAATTTGTGACAATAATAATGTAAAGAGGAGGAACGGAACTGTAGAGGAACAGAGTTTTTGTGTGCTACTGAAGTTGGTTTCAATTGAAATTATATTGTTTTAACTTTAGAATGGTAAATGTCATCTTCTTGATAACCACAAAGAAAATATCAATAGACTATATGCAAAAAGAAATGAAAAGGGAATCAAGAGTTCACCACAAGAAAATCGGCTAAGCACAGAAGTCAGTAATGGAGTAAATGAGGGGCAAAAAATGCATAAGACATACAGAAAACAAGCAGGAAATAGACAGAATTAAGTTCTTCCTCATCAGTAATTTTTGAAAAAGTAAGTGGATTAAGCTCTCCAATAAAAAGATAAACATTGGCAGAATGGACTTTAAAAACAACCATAATCCAAGTATATGCTGTCTGCAAAAAACTCACTTGATTTCAAAAGACACAAGCTGCTTGAAAGATAAAGCATAGAATAAAATATCCCATGCAAATAGTAACAAAAAAGAAGGAAAGAGAGACAGAAAAAGAAAGGAAGGAAGGAAGGAAGGAAGATAGATCTGGGATGGCTATGTTACTATCACACCAAATAAACTTTAAATCAAAAACTATCACAAGAGGAAAAGGAGGCCACTATATGTTGATAACAAGTTCAATCTATCAAGAAGATAGAACACCTATAAACATATATGTACCAAACAACCCCCAAATATGTGAAGCAAACATTGACAGAATTGAAGGAAGAAATAGATAGTTCTAAAATAATAGTTGGAGATCAATACCTTGCTTTCAATAATGGAAAACACATCTAGACAGAAGATCAGTAGAGAGGTAGGGGGACTGAATAACACATTTAACCAACTAAACCTAACAGCCGTATATAGATCACTCCACTCAACAACAGCAGGATACACATTTTTCTCAAGTACACATGGAACACTCTCAAGGAAAGACCATATGTTAGGTCACAATACAAGTACCAATACATTTTTAAGAAATTGAAATCATACAAAGTATCCTCTTTAGCCACAGTGAAATGAAGGTAGAAATCAATAACAGAACCATTGATAGCCATTTCCCATCATGCCTGCCACACATGATATAAAGCAATGAAGGGAAAAACATAATTTCCCACTTAGAAAAGTGGGAAAGAGGACATACCATTGACACAGAGTGTGTGCTGTTTCCCATTGTCAGGGATAAAAATAAATTAGCATCATTTATTCATTAGTGTGTTAATTTCTTGGTCAATCATTGGGCAGCCAGTGTTTCTGCCTGATGGGAAGGTTTCCTATACTCAGTGTTGAGTGGAGCCAACCTTGAAAGGGACATTTTAAAGGATTATACTGTGATGGGCTTCGCAGTACCCTTCCTCCTATGCCAGTATTTAGGCTGGGGTATTTCCATGGAGTGTGTACAATCGTAGGCCCCAGTTCACCAGAATTTAGTTTGACTCGTTCTGTTAATACATTCCCTCAGTACTTTGTCTTTTGTATCCTTTTGCATTTACTTCATTCTTTACTATCATTGCGAAACAACTTTGTTTCCTGTTCAGATGCCAAAAAGTGGATATCAATACCTCCTGAGTTTTACACATCACAGATCAGTTTTGGATATCAGGGACAGAGACAACAGCTATTTCCAATGACTTTGAGACATATTTTGAACATGTGATTAACATGTTGAGTGTTGAAATGTGTGTCGAGCTCATTATACGTGCTCTAAAAGGTTTCAAACTGCAAATATTTAAAAATCTCTATCTTTGAATAGTTTTCCTGTGCTGTCCCTTTGTGTCAGACTGTTAATGTGCCGTCTGGCACCTTCAAATAATGTGGCTTTGTAACCAGTTATTTACATGTTGTTTTATCCACAGAGAATCTTTTTTAAAAAAAATAAATTTATTTATTATTTATTTTTGGCCGTGTTGGGTCTTTGTTGCTGCACACAGGCTGTCTCTAGTTGGGGCGAGCGGGGGCTACTCTTCGTGGTGGTGTGCGGGCTCTTCATTGCTGTGGCTTCTGTTGTTGCGGAGCACGGGCTCTAGGCGCTGGGGCTTCAGTAGTTATGGCACGTGGGCTTCAGTATTTGTGGCTCATGGGCCCAAGAGCACAGGCTCAGTAGTTGTGGCACATGGGCTTATTTGCTCCGTGGCATGTGGGATCTTCCCGGACCAGGGCTTGAACCCATGTCCCCTGCACTGGCAGGCGGATTCCCAACCACTGTGCCACCAGGGAAGTCCCCACACAGAGAATCTTAAGGTCAAAACATACAACTCGATTAACTACACTTCCTCCTGTTCACATTTCCCTCATCTTTTCTTCATCTTCTGTCTATGTTTCCTTGGCCCTGTTTATATTAAGTGCTTTTGCCATTATATTTGATTGTATGTATTCCGGTGAGTTACCACAATGCTTTATGGGACATGCTAGGATATAAATGCTTTTAAGTTATATATATATATATATATACACACACACACATACATATGTAGTTTGCTTGAGTGCAGTGTTTTTTTGTTTTCTGTACTGAATTCATTAGCATGGGTCGGTATAATATTTAGCATAGGTCGATATGTAATTTGTAAACTAATAAAGTCTTAAAAGTGAGGAAATAAGTCTTTCAAATTTAATTATTTATTTTAAAGTGTAGAATAGCATACATAAACAGGTGCCTAATGAAAATTTGTATTCTCATTTGGAACTCTCATGAACACCTATTTTTTTGTTCTTCTAATGGTATGATCATAGGCCAGTTGATTATTTTTATTTTTAGGGCTTTAACTTTGGAATAATGAAATATTCGTTAATTTTAAAAAGTATTTTTCTTTATTTGATGGCGGTGGGATACTGGAGAAATGAAAGGTCAAACACCTATTGAGGAATCCATACTTGTCTATATAGTGTGTACTTTTATTTCAATAACTGATTTAAAATTCCTAAAAGGATGCTATAATAAGTTATTATGCCATTTTACAGACTGAATTAAGTGAATTTCAGGGAGGTATGAAACTTGCCTAAGGCTATCCAGCTGCCAAGTGGTAGAAGTGAGAATTAAATCCAGGTATACCTATCGCCAAAGTTTCTGCTCATCTCTTTACATCATCCACTTTGAATAGCCAATGCTTTTCTGCTTACAAATATGACTGAGGTTTCCAGACAGTCAACATTGCTTTTTAATCAGATAGAAAAATTACTGTTGCTTCTCTAAAGACATATTCCTTTTCCATTAAGTGACTTTAGTTGTTCAGATAATACTTCCAGACAGTAGTCATCATACAGTTGGAGACTAAGAACAGAACTCAGGGATGTGTCTAGCACTCAGTAAAGACCAACTGGGCTCACTGATGGTACTTACGGTCATTTCCTCTAGACTAACATAATCTTATTAATAAGACCCTAATAATTCACAGTACTGCCCTTGCCTGATTGTTTGTTCTTCTCCCTCTATCACTCTCTCTTTCCCCATATGATTATTATTTTTGACAATTTTTGGTGAATTAAATTCAGGGATTAGTATTCAGGAGCACTAGTCACAAAAGCAGAGAATCTTAGCTCACACCAAAGGAAGAAAAGAGAGAAAAAGTATAAATTATATGAATACACACTTATCACACATGCACCAACTATATGTTGCACTTCTCCAAAATCTATTCAGTATCTGCACATTTATTGTATCTTAGCAGTAAGACAAGAAGTGAGCGTAACGCTCTGTTTACAAGATACAGAAAACAGACCCAAATATGGAAATTACTAGCAATGAGAATGGGGAAGAAAGACTACAACAAGGAATGTAGATGATATTTTTGTTTCTTAGCTATGATGCCAAATATTGAACTTTCAACTTGAGACAAGGAGGCCATAAAAAGTTATATTAGTTTCCTAGAGCTGCCATGACAAAGTCCCAGAGACTGAGGAGGTTAAACAACAGAAATTTACTCACTCACGGGTGTAGAGGCTAGAAATCTGAGATAAGGTGTCAACAGGATTGATTTCTTCTGAGGTATCTCTTCTTGGTTTGTAGATGCCATGTTTTCCTTTGGTCTTCACATGGTCTTCTCTCTGTGCATGTCTGTGTCCTAATATTTTCTTTTTATACGGACACCAGTCATATTGAATTAGAGCCCACCCATTTGACCTCATTTGACCTCAGTTACCTATTTAAGGGCCTTATGTCCAAATACAGTCAGATTACGAGGTATTGGGGGTTAAGACTTCCACATATTAACTTGAGCAGGACACAGTTCAGGTGATAATAGAAGATAAGAGTAATTTAAGCAAGTAAGTAACTATTGTTTACAGTGAGTTGCTTAAGGATATGTATTTACTCAAGAAAAACAAGAAGAAATTACATAACACTGTGTGTTATACAAAGATATTAAATTAATCATCATAACATCCTGTGAGATGGGCATTAAATTAGACTAAGCAAGAGTAAGCAACTTATCCAGAATTGTATAGTTGGTACTTTCCAGAATTTAAACCAGGTATTTTCCCAGTTCCATTCTACATTATATATTCATTTCATTATTTGAAATGAATTTTGAGTCTTCATTTTGCTTAGTTCCTGAAGTTATATGGGGATAGAATGGAGTTGGATATTTTCAGTGACATTCACACATGGGGAAGGAAATTGAGTCCAGAAGCTTCAGCAATGTTTCCATGGAGAACGCTAACAACAGAACCAGAAACACCGTTATCCTTTTGGTTCAGTGATCTTTCCTATAGCACTACAAGAATCAATTTTAAGAAGGCCCATGTTTTCCAAACTTTCACCAATGGGCTCTGTAGGGTCCTCTAACAATATCTAAGAGACTAACTAGTTTCACATTCCAAGCCACTTAAGACAAGGAGTTCTGATTGTTCTCTGTGAGGAAATCAAGTGACAATCATAGCTGGTAATTTAGGATAGTTTCTTCAGGGCCCAGGCAAAACCCAATACACAAGTGATAACCATTGTTAAGTGCATCTTTGACAAGGACTCATCAAGTATCAAAGAGGTCTATAAGTTGGGAGAAATTATGATCAAAGACAAACATAGACCACAGATATTTAATTAATGCCCAATTATTTATGAGTTTAACTTTGGTTAACCTCATTTTCCTTCTTCTAGACAATTTCCAATTCATCTCCACAAAGAGACCAGAACACTTACCTTCCAAAACAAGATTTATTGTGTTCCTTTAATTCAAAGCATACAGTGACTTCTACATTCACTCCACCAAGTTTTGCTAGGAGAGAAAAGGAGACATTATATTTTGTCTTGAATTACATATGCCACCATACTTGACTTAGCTCATCCTACTGGAAGCACTTTGACGGCAGATTCTACAGTCTTGTCTGACATCCTCTATGGATTCAAGCCAAGGGAATCACACATAGTTACAGCTGGAAAAACGTTTGTTCTGGGTTGATACTTTTAGCCTTTACCACCAAGACTTTATCACCAAGATCTATCTTGACAGTCTCTAAACAGGAGACCTTCTTGCCTTCCGTTTTCATATTGACAAGGAAGGTAAAGGGAAGAACTGAGAAGTACCCAAAGTCAGCTAGCAGCCAGCACAGATAAATCATCTGTGGAGATATTGTTTCTTTCAAAAGATATAAACATAAGAGGAAGTCCTAGTGTTTGAAACAATTGTGCATAATAAAAAATTCCATGAAAACCTAGAAATCCAGATGCAGATCAGTAACATATTGGCTAAATAAGCTGTTATGTTCATGCAATGGACAAGTGTACAGACATTAAGAAGAACGAGATACTCTTTTCTATGAGATTCTCTTTTCACTGACCTCATCAGTCCTGCAAAAACAATGTTACATAATACTTTTTCTTTAACATTATATCAGGCATCCTCATCTTGTCCTGCATTTATTGCCAGTGTTACTAAAGTTTATCATTTACCTCTTTCTCTTGTAGACATATAATTTCTTCTTATTTTGGAAGCATTCATCAATCCCTATTTTACTCTTTCTTTTAAATTACAAATGAATATTGAATTTTATAAACTATCTTTTGCGGGATATTTCAAGTGATTGTATAGTATTGCTCTCCTTGGACCTTGTTATATGGTAAATTATATTTTGTTATTTTATATATGCTATTTATTATATATCGTATTATGTTTACTAATTACATTTATTATATTATAATTACATTATAACTAAGGTAGCATTTTGTTTTAGATAGGCAAACAACCAGTGGAATAGGAAGCATCTTAAAATTAGATGCAAGAGCATAAAGGAATTGAGTTTAAAATAAAATTCACATTTTGGATCAGTAGCAAAAATTATTCAACAAAAGTGGGAAAATATGGCTATCATTACTAAATTCTAGATACAGCAAGTAGTTAAAAGTTAAAAAATAATGAAACTGTAAAAGTATCAGAAACCTGGGAGACATGAAATAAAGTATTCATGAGGAATACCTTTCTCAGATACAAAGAAAAAAGGATACATTTAATTATATAAGAAATAAAATTTGCCTCATGGCAAAATGCACTACAAAGGTCAGAAAACAAGCAAAAGAAATTGGGAAATATATTAAGCAATGGATATGCTTTCTTTACAACTTTTGAGGAAGCACATGTTTCTTTTTCCTTTAACCTGTTATGGGGGTATTAATCTATAATGTAAGTGCATGGTTCCTTTCCTTTAACCTGTAATGTGAGACTTAATCTATATGGTAAGTGCATGGTTCCTTTCCTTTCATCTGCAATGTGAGTGTCAACATGGGGCACTGTTCCCAAGCACAGACTTTGGATGTTCCTGTACTGGTCCCATCACTGACCATCCACAAAAACTTACAAATGTTGCTTCACTTTCCTGGGGCTTAGAGTCTTAGCTAAGAAATGGAAGCAAAATAGAACTTTCCTGCAGGGATGATAGAAGGTTTAAAGGAGTAAATATGTAAGTGACTTAGCACAGTGCCTAGTACAAGAGAGATCAATATAAGTACTTATCATTTTTAAAAGAGACAGATGAAAGAAATAAAATGTGGTGTTTTCAATCTATTGATATATATCCTTGACATTAAACTACCTTTTCATTCATTGGATTACCTAACTTGCTCATGCTTTTTCTTACTCTAGTGAACTTGGGTAGCTAATATCATAGTTTAACATTTTTGCTTTTATATTTACAAGTAAATTTGACCTGTAAATTTCTTTTTCCTTACAGTCCTAATCTATTTTCAGTATTAGGATTTTATAGACTTCATAAGATGAATAAAGGAGAATTCTTCCTTCGCTATCTCTAGAACTTTTTCTTTGTTCATATTGATGTTATCTGTTTAATAGAAGTTCCACAGAATTCACCTCCCAAATGATCTGGCTGGGTCTGGTATTTTCTTGGTGAAAGACTGTAAACTATTGACATAATTCCTTTACTGGTGAAAGAGCTCCAGCTATAAATTTCCTCTTGTGTCAGTTTTGGTAAACTTTAGGAGCTAGGAAATTGTCCACTTTACAGAAATGTTCAAATTTACGGGCATTTCATATATTCTCTGCTCTAACATTGTCCTGATTCTTTCTGTATATTATTTACTTATGTTTTTGTTTTGCTTAATCAAAGTGTGTTTTTTAAATCTTTTCAAAGAATATTCTTTTGACATACTAAATCACCTCAATTTTATACTTTTTTCTGTTTTATTAAGTTCTGCTCATATATTTATTATCTATTTTTCTATGTTCTCAGGGTTTATTGTTTTACTCTTCTGATGTCAATTAAAACACTTGGTTATTAATTTTAAGAAATCTTTTTAGTTATAAATAGTTGAACTTTTTGAAGATTCCAGATTAGTTGTAAGTATCTAAGAGTCAGCTCGTCCACACTGTTGCTAGCCTAAGGCTTAGTTCACCCTACCACAATGTATATATTGACATTTTTTCCCCTCGACTTTCTGTGTTTTGCTACTTCTCACTTTTCTTTGGAGAGAAGCCCTTTGAAATAACCTTAACTTATTTTACAGCCAATAAGTCTTTAAAATAATGTGTATTTTTTAAAGATAAATCTACTTATATAATTAGGCAGAAAATCTGACCTGCCATATTTTTAAAAACAGCATAAATTCACACTTCTCCATGATTAATCTGCTGTATTACACAACCTTCGAGTTTTTAGCTTTATCAATGACATGTACTTGAAAAATGTGTTAAAGATCCTACCCAGTCTTTTAAAACATCCTTGTTCCTTGTTTCAGTTCTAGTTTTATGTATATTTTCTGCCTTGCACCTGATTATTCCAACATCTGATGGATGGCCTTGGGAATATAATTCTGGTATTGATTGTTTTTTGCTGATTCTCTCCACTTCTAGCTGATTTCTTCATTATTGTGTAAATTTAGATCATGAGCTCATGTTTAGCTAAACTTTACCTGTGGGAATGCTATAGGCCTGTGTTGAAGGTCTACCTCTCCAGAAAGGGTTTAGTTTTGTGTTTGGAATACCACCGATTTGGGAGCATTTTAAGTTAATTTCTTAGCTTCTGTTTGCAAGACCGCACATAAATTTGCAACCCAAAGACTGGGAACACAGATCTGGGGTTCAGAATTCTCAAGATTTCCTACCTGTTTCCTACCCAGAGCAGAGGCCAAGAGAATTTGGTCTTAGTCTCCCTTTGCCAGCAGATATTTTTTTCTCCTGGCACACCCTTTCATTGAAGGTGAAACTAGGGATAGATAGGTTTAGTTCTAACTTCCCATCTAGTAGGGATGGAGTCTTACCTCCTGCCTCTCACGTGGTTATGGCCATTTATAAACAAGTCTCTATGTCAGGTGTGTCATTAAACTATGGCCTGTATTACAAATCCAGACAGATGCCTATTTCTATGGCCTGTGAGCTATGAATAATTTTCACATTTTAACTGGTAACATTTTAAATGGTTACCTAAGTACCTAAATAATATCCTCAATTTTGCTCTTTGGTCTACAAAGCGTAAAATATTTGCCACTTGGCTCCATAAAAACAGGATTTCCAGCTTCTGTTCTAAGCTATCAAGATCTTCAATCCACTCCTAATATAGCTATAACTCTCACACATGTACCACCCTTCTTTCATGGGTCCTGGAAATTTCTACTGCATACTTCAAAAATCAACCACACACTTAAAAATAAGTTGTGTACATTTAACCTAGCATACCTAACCGTTTTCCTTCAGGAGAGTTTTTCAAGTAATCTTGCCCACCGTATTCTTTAGAGCTTCATTAATAATGGCAAAAAATTAAAACAACTTAACATTCAACAAATGGGAATTGTTCATAACAATTATAGAAGCACATACAGTAGAAAACTATAAACTCTTATTGAAACAGTGAGACATAACTAGTTTTATTCTTAGAGAACTATGTTTATTTAGGTCCCTTTTGTTTAAATAAGTATATTTCTGTGTATGTATGTATATAGTCATGTATTTATATACACATACATTATTTGTATGATATAGTTATATAAACGTATGAAATACATACCTATACACATACCTTTGATTTATATTTGTATACATACACAGGAATATAATTATATATATTATATAGTTATATACATTGAACTGAAAACTGGTAGTATACATATATATCGTGTATAAAAGTGTGTCGTCTAGGGCCTCCCTGGTGGCGCAGTGGTTGAGAGTCCGCCTGCCGATGCAGGGGATACGGGTTCGTGCCCCGGTCTGGGAGGATCCCATATGCCGCGGAGCAGCTGGGCCCGTGAGCCATGGCCGCTGGGCCTGCGCATCCGGAGCCTGTGCTCCGCAACGGGAGAGGCCACAACAGTGAGAGGCCCGCATACCGCAAAAAGAAAAAAAAAAAAAAAAAAAGTGTGTCGTCTATGTGCATGTGTAGAAAAGCAGGTTGAGAGATATGGAAGCATGAGTTAGACAGGGCTCACGATTATAAAAGTAGTTATGTGTAGGTAGTGAGGTTAAGGCCCATTTGATTGAAAATATTGCATATTTTTACATCAATTGTTAGGATGAACAGATTCCTATGTAAATAAAATTATAAATAGCTATACATACTTGTATGTGTAATGTATAATTAAAATATATATATAGTTTTATAGATGTATTATATTTATATTACATAATATAATTGTCTTATACTAATACATTACATATTGTGTTATATAGAATATATTAACTATAGTGTATTATATCAGATAATAATAATTATATATTTATAATATATATAAATATATATATTTATAATTTATATATTATGATATAATTGTTTTATAATCAATTTTACAGGATCAATTAATTTAAAAATTAATTTACAATTAATATTATGAACATATTAACCATATAAATACATTTCATTACCCATATATTTTGTATATAATATATGCTAGGCAAAAATATATATTAATATAATACATAATTGTTATACATTAATATAAATATTAGTATATTAAATTTATTTATCAATATAATATTTAATATTGGTATATTTATATTATATTTAATATATACATAGCTAATGCTCTTTAAAGCCATCTGCTACAAGTAGAATAAGACAAGGAGTATGGCCAAAGCAAATTCTAAAAATATTAGATTACTTATATTCATTTATATGTCATTTTCCTGGAATCTGCATCTGGCTATTAGAGAGGACACACAGCAAAATCAACCAAAAGTGCCCAGGAGGACATAGGATCCTTTATTTATCGGAACCATAAAGGAAACACAGTGCTATCCAGTCCCCCATCAAAGAGCCAAGAGCAAACCTTGAAGCACCCAGTAAAAGCCCATTCAAACAAAAAAGCTTTCCCACTTAAACTGGAAAAAGTTAAGTTCCCAAGAGACCCCCTACACCAACCACCGAAGCTCATTTGGCAGTAAAAACAAAAATGTTCACCGAACAACAAGAAACCCAAAACAATAGTTGTTTTAGCACAAACAAAAAAAAAGCAGCTAATTAGTGTCTCTCCTGTTTGAAAGAAGGGGGTGGGAAGTGGGCAGAAGACCTGATAGGAAAGATAAAAAGAAAAGGAAAAGGAAAATAAGTTTCCAGTTTGACACTCAAGCTGTCTTCTGCATCCATTTTGTCAAGACCACCAAGTCAATGTGGAGGCTTTTTCCTCTTTCCCTTTTCTTTTCATGAGACTGATCACAACCAGCACTGCAGATTCCATCGAATTAAGGAATGCTGTTGCCTACATGTGTGAATGAGCTGTGAGTAAAGTACTGAAGTAGAGGACACCTGAAGTGAAACGTCTTCATGGATGTCCATGTGGCTGAGCAGGAAGTTAAACTTTCATAGATGTGCTAAAGAAGAAGAGTTGGCTTTTATTTTATTTACTTTTCCCTGGACTGTGTTGAATGACTATCATCTACAAGTTCAGGCTACTTCTTGCTGAGGATTAATGCACTGGGAGAGCTGAGAGAAAACTGAACAGTAGAGCTGTCTTTTTCTTGACCAGTTCACCTTACTTTCCCAAACTAAGTCTTTCCCTAATTCTTTCTCCTTCTTACTGTAGTAAAATGAACAGAACACAAAATTCACCATTTTGATCATTTTACAATTCACTGTACCATTCAGTGGAATTTAGTACTGTCACAATGTTGTGCAACTATCACCGCTGTCCAGCTGAAAAACATTTTCATCACCCCAAGAGGAAGCCTACACCCATTTTAAGGAGTCATTCCCTATTTCCCTCTGTTCCAAACCCCTGGCAACCACTAATGTATAATATTTGCCATGTGTATGGATCTGCCACTGCTGGACATCTGGCATAAATGGAACCACACCATATGTAGGCTTTCGTGCCTGATGAGAAGTTGTGCAGTGGTAGGAAAAACTAAAATGCGATGTACTGTATGATGTATGTTTTACTGAAGTGGCTTGGTCAGATTATAATGATTTAGGATAAAATCACGTAAAGCAAGCATCACAATTCTCCAGGAATGGTCTGAAGAATGCTAATGTTAATTATGAATATGCGAATCCTAAATCTTTCATTTGTATTGACCTTATCTCATTAATTCTTCTCCCAACACTGCTATAACTAGAGTTGAGTTCTAAAATGTACCTTCCTCTTTTCCCATAGAAATTGTCCCACAATTTCAAAAAGTTCTCAAAGGTGAAAAAGTGCACACGACGTTTATCACGTTTGCAAATGCCAATGGAAATGCTAAGCTAACACTGTCCAAAATGCAATATTCTACTGTGAGAGCACCCAACTTTAAACAAATACACGTATTCTAAATACAGCTTAGATCTGTGACATGTTTTGGCCACTGAAGTATGAGCAGACATGTTGGCCTTAAATGAGCAGAAGAGGCCTTAAAAGGGCTTGTGCGGTTGGGCTCACCTCTTATGTTTCAGTGAACTTTTAGAGAAGACAGGGCCTGGGAGCTGCGGCCTCACAGTTGGGCTCCAGACGAAGAGGTGTGTGACAGACCTCAAACTGACCCAAAACACGGAGCAAAACTAGCCATCTAGAGGTCTAAAAGAGAGCCACTGCAGCTAGCCCATAGGTCCAAGAGAAATAAATTCTTGTTTATGTAACTGACTTTGGTGTGATTTGTTCCAAAGCATTATCACAGCAAGAGCTGACTAACACAACATCCTCCAAATCATTGTTATGTAAATGGATGCCACCATGCCTACATTTAAGGCAACTGTGTACTCAAATTGTGAGAATTCTTGAACTCTTGGTGCCTCTCCAACACAATGTACATGGCTAAATTTCCACAAATAAGTTCACTAATATACCACAAAGGTCTCTCTAAACTTTTATGAAATGTAATGCAAAGTTCTTTCTTTTCATTTTCTGCTTCTACATAGTTAAAATGCTGTTTATCAATGTAAAACGGTTCTTGCCGTTTGGCTTCTGTCGTTAGAGTCTTTTGAACTCTTTGGCTTTTCAGCTCCTAGGCTGTAACATTTGAATCAGCAAATGCCCCAAGGAGAAAAGCTGCACCAAGTTTCAAGCTTGCGTCCGTGTTTCCCTTCTCTCCACAACTTGGCCCACATGTCTTGGTGTCTCTCTAACATTCAGACACCAGCGAACAGAAGTTTTCCTACTCTATCCAGCTTTTCTAAAATTTCTTTAGACTTCGCCTGATCTTATGTTATTATTCAACTATCTTCTCAATTACCCCCAGGAAGAAAATTTACAATTTTTAGAGAAAACGGAACCCTGGTACACTGTTGGTAGGAATGTAAACTGGTGCAGCCACTGTGGACAACAGTATGGAGGGTTCTCAAAAATTAAAAATAGAACTACCATATGACCTTGCAACTCCACTCCTGGGTATAAATCCAAAAAGAACAAAAACACGTGTTTTCAAAGACATGTATTTGAAAAGATACGTGCACCCCAATGTTCGGAGCATCAGTATTTACAATTACCAAGATACGGAAGCAACCTAAGTGTCATCAACTGATGAATGGATAAAGAAGATGCGGTACATATAACCAATGGCATATTACTCAGCCTTAAAAAAGAAAGAAATGTTGCCATTTGGGGCAACATAGATGGACTTGGAGGACATTGTGGTAAGTGAAATAAGTCAAACAAAATCAAACACTGTAGGATATCACCTATATATGGAATCTAAAAAAATACAGCAATCTACCGAATATAACAAAAGAAGGGGAGACACAGATATAGAGAACAAACTAACGGTTGCCAGTGCGGAAGGGGGAGGAGGGGGCAATACGGGGTGGGGAAGTGAGAGATGTAAACTACTGGGTGTACGATAGGCTCAAAGATGTATTGTACAACACAGGGAATATAGCCAATATTTTGTAATAACAGTAAATGTAAAGTGACCTTTAGAAAGTATATAAAAACTTTTTAAAACAGAAATCATATTGAAAATTGGAAACAATTTAAATGTCCATCAACAGGAAAATGCACATATAAATTATTGTATTTCCGTACATGGGAATCCTACATAGCGAGGAAAGTACGTGAACTAGACAGATCTTTACGTGTCAGCATGGATGAACCTAGCAAAGATAACACTAAATAAAGCAAGTAAGAAGACAAAATATAGAATACTATATGCGGTTTATGAATACTTAAAAATGTAGCCTAAATAGAAAGACATCCATGCAGTGATGGAGACCAAGTTCAGAAGAGTGGTTACCCAGGGTCAGCTGGGGAGTGGTTGTGTTTGGGAAAGTGGTCACAGCAGGCTCTTCAACAGGAATGGTAATGTTTCAGTTCACACGCTGGCTGGAGGACGGAGGAGTGTCTGCGATATTATAATGTGAGCATGCTGCATGTGAAAGCCATTGCTGACCACATCTAGGGGATCTGATACGCGGGAGCTGGTAGTGGGTGGAGGCATCCAGAAGGTGGTGGTAGAAGAGGAACGTTGTATGCATAACGCCTAAGGCCTGACCAGAGGACGACCACTGTTCTAGACACTGGACACAAATCCAACTTCTACGACCAATGTTAAAAGACAAACTGAGGCATATTTAAAATAAGACTTTACGTGAGCAAAAATAGATTCAATTCAGGCACCACCAAAGCGGAAGCGGTGAGGAGCACTCCAGCCACAGGAGCTGCAGAGATGCTTATTTTAAAAGAGCAGAAGCAAAGCAAGGAAATGACTGATTTGCTATAGCTTTAAAGCCTAGTTGGTGGTTTGTGACTGGCTGTCCTCAGCAGTGTTCGCCACCCTGAGGCCTTGACAGGCTTAGATTTTCCTTGCTTTACGTAGGCGGCCACATCACTAGAGCCACCACAGTCTAACGGCCCCCTGCAGGGTTAATTTACTAACACCAGTTGTCTGAGTCCTTACCCTTACTCAGTCACTTCACTTCCTACGCCTCAGTTTCTCTTCTGTAAAGTGGATATTCAGTAGTAAATTCTCTGTGGAGCTGTCTGTACCAAACAAAGTGATTATTAGTAATCACGATCATGTCCTGAATGCATGGAACACGTCACCATTTGCCAACTACCGTGTCAAGTTAGCAGAAACTACAGAAATTAAGAGCTCTCCACATAAATTCACACACCTGTGCACCAGGTAAAAGACCACAGGCAGACGTTCACTCAGCCTTTCGTGTGTCCCTCATGGAGTGCACGCTCTCTCCTGGGTGGGGGGAGCACAGACACTTACGGGAGTTTACTTTTAAAATGCGTTGATACAACCAGGTCTCAGTTTTGTTTGGATGAGTCAGCAAACGCTTTTTGGAAACCCCAAAGTCTCCACACCTCGTAGGTTTCGCGCTGCCTTAGTCTCAGAGCTCAAGCCCCTACTCTTCAGGCCGCGTCACCATGAGAGATAGGGCTGCGTGCGGACGCACGGCGAGCGTGCAGACGTCCTCGAGCCCCGCCCCAACGGTCCCGCCCGCTGACATAAACCCCAGCCCCGCGGCGTGGAGGGCATAGATGCCTGCGCCAACACCAGGCCATGTGGGGTCTCCGGAGCGTGGCATGGGGGTGTTGGCGTAGCTGGGGCCCGTTTCCCTATGTCTTCTGGCTGCGACGCCGGTCCAGCCGCAGCCGCCGGGCGGTGGGCGCCCGAGGGGCCGGGGACCCCAGGCGGGTGTGGCCATCGTGTCCGCAGCCAGCGTCCCCGAGGCCGTGCTCGGGCCATCATCACTCGGTGAAGCTGCGCCGGGACAGTGCGGCCGACTTCTTTCTGCGCTCTGAGGACCTGTGCGCGCTGCAGGACTTGGTGCCTCTGCCCTCCATGCGCGCTTCCCTGCGGGACGCCCCGCTGGACTTAAGGCCGACCGCCTCCGCGGGGTGCACTGGGCGCCGCTCCTGAGCACCCGCTGCCCCTGATCTGTATCCAGATCTTCTTCCAGCCACGGCTTGTCGAGACAGGTTTGTACTTCCCGCTTCCAGGGCCCGTCGTGTTGGCGCTGAGAAGCGGGGTTTTCGATGGTGCAAGGTGGAGGGTGGGCACTAGAACCAGTGCCCAGTGCCCGGGTGTGCATGCACTAGACGCGGCGTGCGGCCTAGGACTCCTGCCATCTCGGTGACCCCGGCCGAGTGCCTTAAGGCTTCTAGGTCTCAGTGTTCTCATCTGTAGCGTGGGCTTAACAGGTCCCAGTCTCTGTGGTAGTTACAAGGATGCACTGGGTTAATGCTTCTAGACTCTACAAAGTAGAACACTTAGCACAGTTTGGAGCATCGTTAATTGTTGCACAGATGTTATCTGGTCTGTTGAATGACTTTGCCTGGTACACACCAAAGCGATTAGGAAATGGATATATCCCAGCTTCATTTCCTTTCCATTCAAACAGGGTTCAGGAAAAATATATTTTTTTCAATAGTCGTATCATATAGTGGAAAGAGCACTGGTGTGAAGGCAGCTTAGGGTTTGAATTCCAGGGCTTATGCTGTCTGTGGCCTGGGCAGGTTACTTTTGAACTGCAATCCCCACACTTGTAAGATGACATTAAAAGCCACTCTTTCTGTGGGTTCTTAGAATTAATTAAGCAGGTTATGTGTGTAAAGTAGCCTGGCACTTGAATGAGTTGTCAGAACCAAGGGCTGCTGGAGACGATGCTTCTGCCCTAGGTAATCTATCCTTCTACTGGGCGGCAGGTAAACACAAGCACAGTAGTCAGTGCTCTGGAAGAAGTGAGTTCTGGTGCTACAGAGCATAGAATCTTTTTTTTAAATTTAATTATTATTTTATATTGGAGGTAATTTGATGTACAATATTGTGTTAGTTTCAGGTGTACAGCAAAGTGGTTTAGTTATTCATATATCCATTCTTTTTCAGATTCTTTTCCTGTACAGTTTGTTACAGGATATGGAGTAGAGTTCCCTGTGCTATGCAGTAGGTCCTTGTGGATTATCTGTTTTATATAGAGTCGTGTGTATATGTTAATCCCAAACTCCTAATGTATCCTTCCCCCTCCCACCTTTCCCCTTTGCAGAGCACAGAATCTTGGAAGGGAAAGTTCAGGGTAGGCTTCTTGGAGGAGGTGGCATCCTTTCTAAGGATATGTAGAAGCTCCTGGGGTGGCAGGAGGGAGCAGTGTGTGTCAAAGTTTGAGAAATATAAGAAAATATGGCAAAACTAAGGTATAGGACTGGAACTCAGGGTTTGGGAAAGAAATGAGAGTTGATACTGGAAACTTAGTGGGGCCCAAGAGAAGGGGGCCTTGTTTGTCCTGTCAGAAGTTTAGATGTTTATCCTGAGGGCTGTGGGAAACCCTAAAGAACAGTGAGATAGACTTGTGGTTTAGAGACTCACTCGGACCTCCATGTGCAAGGCACTTGATTGGGTGCAGGGTGAATTGTAATCTAAGGTTCCCACTTAAGTTATAAAAGGTTGGACTGGATTTTGCAGATCTGAGAGAGAATGGGTGAGGCCTGGTGACCAGTTAGAAAAGGGAGGGCAGCAAGCGTGGGTCACAGTTTACAGCTGCATCTTTTTGAGAGATACAGAGCACAGTAGAAAGGGACTGGGTGGCGAGAGGATCTTGCTTGATCTTCAGTGCTTTAAAGGGGCCTGGTAGACGGGTCTGGACCCAAGGTACAGATCTGGGCTTTTTGGGAGGACAGGTGTTTGAAGGCATGGTAGAGACTTAGGTTACCCACAAGAAGATCCAAAGAATCATAGGTCTGAGAGATTTTTAAGTGGGTATATTTGAGGATGTTTATAAGCTGTGAGAAAGTAACCAGCAGAGTAAGGGTGTGAAGATGTAGGAGAGGAAATGATTGTTCATTTGTTTTCAAAAACTGAATACTCATCGTGTGCCTGGACCTTTTCTAGGATCTGGGGTTCACACCATCTGTTATCTCTTCTGCAAGGATAGTTCAACTCATCCCCTGGTGAAGAGAAGTCAGATTATTCTTTGCATCCCATTCAGGTATAAGAACTGTTCTGTACCTCTGAAGGGACTTTACTTAACCAGAGTAATAAGTTAGAAATCAAAAGAAATTAGAGCTGGAAGGGACCTTAAAGGCCACTGTACTTAATTTTGCCTAATATTTTACATTGAATGTAAGAAAAATTTATTGTAGAGCCCATTCTCTTCAGAGTTCCTTCACTGAACTTTCTTTATGTCTTGCATCCAGTGGGTCTGTCGTGTAAATTTTGGCCTCCTCCTAAATTTGCTTCTTCATCCATATTACATTTGGCCCAGACTATGGCAGAAACTCCTGGGTGGTTCACGGCCCCTGGATTCAGTTCCTCTAATTTTATCCGCCTGCTCGGGTTAAGTGATATTCTAACATAAAAAGATGTGCTTAAAATAATGCTGCTAATGGCTTGCCCACACAGAGTTACTGCATAGTAGCCACCCAGCGTGTGCTCTGCACGGAGGCGTGTAGTCTGAACTGTGTGCGGCCAAGCCTCATAGGGCTCTTTGCCCTGAGGAAGGGGAGCTTTTTGTGATCACTCCCTTTATCTAGTCGGTCCTTCAGCAGCGGGGAGCCTTTTTCTAATCAGCGGAGGCACCCTTACTCAGCCAGTGGTAGCCCCAGGTCTCACCACCTGTGGGATACAAGCCATGCTTTCTCCCAGGCTTGCTTGGGCCAACGTCTCTTTCATTTCTGTCTCTTCTCACACTTGGACCCCTGGCCTTTAGTCATCCCCACCTGCAGTATTTACAGTGCCCAGCAGGAGTCAGGCTTGAGTGTCTTTTCACAGATGTTCCCTCTGCAGTTAATGCACCTCCTACTCCAACTCTGCATAGCCTCATCTTTCTAGATTCTGCTTCAGGGTTATCATGAAGCCATCACTTGGATATAACATTCTGTCTCCAAAGGAGCCTCTGTGCATAAAGGTTATGTTTCTTTATCTCATGTGATTGAAATTTTGAGTTTACACATGTCCCTCCTTAATGAAGGCTTTAAGGGCAGGAGTCGTTTCTAATCCTTAGCACAGAGCAGATGCTTTTTTTTAATGCTTTTTAATGATGATAAAATGTGTGTTTTAAATCACTTATTTTACAATAATTTTGCTTTAGCTTCTGGCAGAAATAAAGTTTACAGAAGTCGTGTTCCTGCGAAAAGAAATAAAGATGTGACCTTCCAATTGTGTAAAGCTCTTAAACGCTGTGTAAGTGCATCGGGTGCGCTAAGGAACGTGGAGCTAAGTGGGCTAGTTGTGAGAGAGAGAGGCTTAACTATGTTAACAAAGGTAAGCCTTCATTGTGTCCTGCCAACATTTGATAGTTGCTTTTGGGGCAAATTAAACCAGTAAAATTTTAAACTCTTCCTCCATATTAAAGGGATTGAATAAATTGGCCACTTTGGTGCACCTGTGTCTTGTGAATTGTCCAATTGGAGATGGAGGTTTAGAAAGTGAGTTTCAGTCTTGTTTATGTCTCTTCCCATCAGACTGGTCTCGTGATTTCCTACACACCATGTTACTTCCTGTCTACCTTTTCTTGGTGTTGTTCATGCCTGGATTGTCTCCTGTACCTGCTCAAACCTTGGTCCATTCTCATTTGTACCATGAAATTTTGTCATTCTGGATACTGTCAGAACTAATTTTACTTAACTTTGTGTTAAGCCACAAACCACACATTTTGTATATTTTCTGTGTTTTGTGTTTGTCTATATATTTATGGTTTCTCTTCAAGAAATATTATGGGAAGGGAAATAGCAAGATGTAAAGAGCAAAAAAGTCATCATTCTCTTTAAATTGTTAGAACATCTATCTGCAATCATAATTATGACGCACTGTGTTATGTGTTAAAATAGTAAATACATGTAACGTCCCGTAGGAGCAGCAAACTCAGTGGTGTTGGTGTGTGTCATGGAAGTAATCACAAAGCAGGTGACTGTTGGTTGGGGTCCTGAAACATTAGTGTGCCTTCCCTGTGTCCAGTAGTGGTCTGGAGGGGTCAGGAAGCCTGCTTTTCAATTTGAGGGAACAGAGGGTTTGAGGTCCTCTCTCTTCTATTGCTCTAGTATAGTATACTGCATAGCAGCTAATAAAATACTGGGTTTATAGTTGACATTTAAATCACTGATTGATCATTAAGATTGGGATGTATCTTTGGAAATGAAAATAGGAAGAATCTTATGCTTTTTCTTTTTTTCTTTTTTTTCCTATATCTGAAAAGGTATGTAGTACTTTGCTGAGTGGTTGGGAATAAAGTTTGCAGTATTCAGTGTATTCAGTTTTAGTATCTAAATAGAATTAAACTGTTGCTGTAAACTGGAATAGCACTTTGTTACTGACAAGTTTTAGAATGCATCTGTTCGTCAATTACCTGTTTGGGAAGATTGTAGTTAATGATTTTGAGAATGTGGCTATAAACCTCCAATTGACTCAAGAAAAGCAAATAAGTCAAGATTGACAAATATATAGGCTCTTCATCTTATTGTGTATGTGGGTTTTTTTTTTCCTTTTAGTTATTTGTCAAGGTATAAAGAATTCTATCACACTTAAGACAAGTTAAGTAAACTTCACGGGGTGTATTCTGACATGGCAGGAAGCAGATCACATGGCCTAGATCTTAAAGGTGATTTTATGTTTAAACTTTCATGAAAACATATGTGATTGAAACACATTAATATATTGATACAGAGGGCAGTTAATTTTTGTCTTTTTTTTTTTTGCAGTACTGTTGTGGCCTCTCCCGTCGTGGAGCACAGGCTCCGGACGCACAGGCTCAGCGGCCATGGCTCACGGGCCTAGCCCCTCCGTGGCATGTGGGATCTTCCCGGACCGGGGCACGAACCCGTGTCCCCTGCATCGGCAGGCGGACTCTCAACCACTGCGCCACCAGGGAAGCCCTAATTTTTGTCTTTTGATACATGTGTGTGCATCTTTCATTTTGCTGAAAGAATATGACCACTTTTCAGTTTGGGATTCTACCATTTAATAAAAATAGTCCACTTAATTTTAGAAATAAGAGATTTAATATATAATACCTAATAATACTTTTATGTATTTTTTTTACTGAAAACATTTATTGTAATACTGTGAAGAAACTATGTCGTTATAGTCTTCAAGACTTAAATGAATCAAGTGTTTATTAGCTGCTGTAGTTTTTAAACTAATAAAAATCAGTACATCAGCAATTTGTAAATACAGTTTTTAAAATAATACCTTAAAACTTTACAGTGGTTATTATGACTGTATTTAGGCCTAAAGTTATTTAATAATTTGATATGAAGGCTTTTTAATAGTTTGATGATGCAGCTCAGGGATAGGTAAACTCTGGCTGGTAGGCCAGATGCAGCCCGTTGCCTGGTTTTGTAAAGGAAGTTTTTTTGGAACATAGTCGCACCCATTGTTTACATGGTAGTTATGGCTACTTTCACCCTACGCCAGTGGGGCAGAGTAGTTGCAACAGAAACTGTATAGCCCACAAATCTGGAAATGTTTAAATTTAGATTTTAAAAATTGAAAAATTCTTTGAGCCTATACAGGGCAAGTCCATTGACCCCTGAGGTAGAAAACAGTCAAGAACTTGGGTGCCGAAGCCAAGTGGCCTAGGTTCAAATTCCCTTTCTCCCATTTCATAGCTAGTGACCATGGGCAAATCACTTAACCTCTATGCCTCATTATGAGGTGTAAATGCACTCATTTGTATAAATAGTGCCTGGCACATACTAAGCACTGTGTAAGGGATTGCTGTTGTTTCTCCTTGGAGCTTTGATAAATTATTGTTAATAGAAAAATGACACTAATGATTTTCCTTTTAGAGTAACAAAGGCATTTTGAGTCTTTTATTTTTTCAAGAATGTAATAAGACTTTTTTCATTTACAGTCAGTGTTCCCTGTTACCAAAATTTACTTTATGAATATAAAGAACTGAATGTCTTTAAGACAGTACTTTTGCTTAAATATCAAACCATTATTTTTCCAAGGCACATCAAACTGGCTGTGCATAGTCCAGGCCTCTAAAGCTTGTGTGCATACCCTAGGTAGCATGTGAGATATACATTTTGTAAATATAGTTTTTAAAATAATGCTTGAGACGTCCCTGGCGGTCCAGCAGTTAACACTATGTGCTCCCAATACAGGGGGCTTGGGTTCGATCCCTGCTCGAGGAACTAGATCCCACGTGCCTGCCATAACTAAGAGCCCACATGCCACAACTAAAATATCCGGCTTGCTGCAACTAAAGACCTGGCACAGCCAAACAAACAAATAAATAACTATTTATAAAAAATAAGTAAAATAAAATAATGCCTTAGGAGTTAGGAAAAGAAAATATTAGAACATTTTTACCTTTGTATTATTTTAAAAAATCTGTGTAGTTTATCATGTACATAAATTATATGTATGGAACTTTGTGTATATAATTTGTTAGTAAATAAGATGCATATTAAAAAGTTTTCTTATGGTTTGCCCAGTCAGGTGTTTGGAGACCACTGGAGGACAGAATGATGAAATTTAGAGCCTCAGCAATGATAGAATTTAGAACCAATTCCCTGACTTAGAAGATAAGGAAAATAATTCATAGACTGTAATTGAGTTGTCCAACTTTACATAAGTGTTCAGAAACAGTCTATCCAGTGGCTAGAATCTAATCACTGACCGAGTAGAATCTGGGTCACTGGACTCGTAAACCAGAGTGACTGTTGAATTTCTCAGGTTGATGCTCCTGGCATATATGCTTGATATGTGTGTGTGTGTAAATCTCTGACATAATAAGCCATACTCAGTAGGCACACCCTGTTTCCTTATTCAGGCATCTTAATTTCATCCCATTGCATCTTTGACATATCAGACTACCAGAAAGCATGAAGAAACCTGGGCTGAGAGTCTTCGTTCCAGGAGACCTGATCTTGACTGTATGGCTGGTTTGAGGCGCATCACTCTGAACTGCACCACGCTCATTGGTGACCTGGGTGCAAGTGCTTTGGCAGAATCTCTTAGTGAGGATTTATGGCTTAGAGGTAAATTCTAAAATTGAAACTATTGAATTTTTAATATGAAATATGCTTAGCTTTTGGCATGATACTATTGTGATAGAATGTTTTTAAAGCCTCATTTTACTGATAGCTTTTATTTTGCTTTTAAACTTTCTCTGAAAGTTGCATATATCCTTTATAGAAAGTACAGAGAAACAAGAGAACAATTACCTATAATTTTAATACCCAGACATAATCACTGTTCATTTTGGTGTATATACATTCAGTCTTTTTTTTTTCTACAAATATATTTGTACACTTAGGGATTACAAAAATAGAATTTTAGTATACTTGCTATTTCATATTCCTGCTTTTTTCACTTAATGATGTACCATGTAGTATTGTGTCGTATTGATGTCCCATAGTTTAATCAATTCTTTGCAATTCGATTTAGACAGTTTGCTTTTCCCTGTCAGAAACAATGTGAATACGTTGTATATACATCTCTGTGTCCATCGGGATTACTTCTGTAGAATAAGGTACTACAAGTGGAATGACTAAGTGTGACATATTTTTAAGACTTTTGATACACATGGCCAAATTACCACCCAGAAATGCTATGCCAATTTATAGTCCACCCCAACAGTAGATGTGAAGCCTGCCTCTCACAAACAGTGGCTTGTAGCACTTTTAGAAAAATGTAAAACTACAAAAATGAGTACCTCTCCATTTTCTATGCAAGTGGGATTACTCCAAATTTTATAACTTTTCTCAATTAATTTAGTATGAGCATTTTAGCAAGTCAGTAAATTTGCATCTCCTGCATCATTTTTTGTGATTGTTCAGTATTTCATTATATGAATATGCCACAGTGCACGTAGCTTATCCATGCTTGTATATAAGCTTTGTCCAGTTTTTCAGTTACAAATAGTACTCTGATATATATCCTTACCTATATCTCTGACTATTTCTTTTGGTTAAATTCTTACAAAGAGAGTTGTTGGATCAAAAGGGTATAGACATGATTTAAAGGCTTTTCTTACAGAATCTTGGCTTCATCTGATAGGAAAATAACTACATTTTGTTTTATTTTGTATTCATTTGATTTACTGGTGAGGTTTACTGGCTGTTTGTATTAATTTGGCTATTTGGTTAATTATACCCTGTGTCCATTCTTCTGTAGTGAGAGTTTGTAAGGGTTGTATCATATCCTGTCAGATCTGTATGTCTTACTTGCTATTTCTATGTGTCATGGGGGTGTTGAAAGACTCCAGTTATTTTAATGTGATGGTCCACACCACACTTAAAAAAAAGACTCATCGTAGTTTCCTTTCATGTAATATTTTTTAATACCTGTGCTTTGGTGATCATCCCTTTGGTTTAAATGAGTAGGTTGTTCAGCCCCAGAACTACTAGAATTCATGTTCAGTGTTTCTGGTTTTTGTCTGACTTTTTATGGAGAGAGTTCTTGACCATCATACTTTCATGATAGGTTTTTACTATGTACTCTCTATTCACACATTGTTTGAATTTGTTATTATTTGTATCCTCTTAGACTTGTCCTTTTTTCCTCTAAAACTAACAGTTATTACATTTCTTCTATTTTGTTTTCCCCTTTTAGCTAGTTTCAAGTGTGATTTGGAGCTGAAGATCATGATCAAAAGAATGCAGTGCATTTCTGAGCTCCACCAGGTTTTGCTTGTGAGGTTTACATGCCTCTGCCGCCCTTGCTAATTATGAACTGAGATTCATTTTGTGATGCTTTTTGCTCATACGTTATATACAGTTATTCTTCAGTTCTGTAATTGTAAAATATGTTGGATGATTTATTGATACTAAAGCCAGGGTTATCATTGCACATTCAAGAAGAGGTCTTTAAATTGGATCATGCATTATGTGTGTGCATATACGTTTCTGTTTTTTTCCATACCCAAAATTACAAACCTGCCATGACTTGTCTTGTGCAGGACTCTTCCACATGTGAGAAAATGAGAGTTGTCTATATGTTAAATCTGTAGAGTTAGGAAGTGACCTTTGTCTTTCATCGAAAGCACTTGACCTGTAGCAGTATGGCCTCACCAGTGAAGGAGCAAAGGCTTTACTAAAGGCCCTTGAAACCAACAGAACTCTGCTCGTTCTGGATATAAGAAAAAATCCACTTGTTGGTATGTGGTCACTTTTTTGAAATTGATAAAAACGTAGCAAAACAAAAAGAATTTGTTCACGTATTGACAGTTTTTTTAAAATTTAATGTGTTTAACTTTGCTCATCACACACAGTTGGCCCTTGAACAACGTGGGGTTAGTGGTGCCAACCCCTACGCAGTTGAAAATCTGGGTATAAGTTTATAGTCAGTGGTTCCACATCTGTGGATTCAACCAACCTTGGATCGTGTAGGACGATAGTACATATTTATTGAAAACTATGCGTGTGTCAATGGACCCGCGAGGTTCAAACCCATGTTGTTCAAGCTTCAACTGTACTTTTCTAGTGTTGCACTTCCCTTATGTTTTTAGCAGATAATGTACTAATTAAAGTGAATTTTACTTGTAAATTGTTCTTATCTCGACTCTGAATAGAGGTGAACCTAGATACTAAGCCTACTTCCACCAAGAGCATTTTTTCCTGTGCAACCTCTGAATTCTTGCCAGGAGCACTTTATTCATTTGTCAGAATCACAAGCAATTTTTAAAATATCTTCTGTGTGCCAGATATGGGTTTAGGCACTAAGGATAAAGCAGTGAACCAGACAGACAAAAGTCTTGCCCTCGTGGAGCTTACATTCTAGTGAAGGAGTTCAGATAGAAATGAGTAAACAGATAAGTAATATAATTTTAGAGAGTAGGAAGTGCAAAAATATCTTAAAGTAAGGAGAGTGAGGGAGTTCAGATAGAAATGAGTAAACCGATACGTAATATAATTTTAGAGGGTAGGAAGTGCAAAAATATCTTAAAGTAAGGAGAGCGAGGGAGAGCAGGTAGGACTCCATTGGATAGGTTTGTTAGGGGACAGCTTCACTGGAGAAGTGGCATTTGAACAGAGACATGAATGAAGAGAGGAGCAAGCCGTGGAAGAACTGGAGTAAGCACATTCCAGGACAAGGAGGCAATGAGTATGCAGGCATGTAGGTGGGTGGAGTATTTAAGGAAAAGCAAGGAGGCCAAAATGGCCAGAGTACCGAGTGAAGAAGAGTGTGGTATGACATGAGGTCAAGGAGCTAGCCAGGGGTCTGCTCTTGTAAAGTCTTGAAGGCCAGAGTAAAGATGTGGATTATTCTAAATGAGTAGAGGGGTTTGAACTGGAAAAAGGCATGATCCAAATAGTATATGAATAAGGTGACCTGGTATAGAGAATGGACTTGGGAGGATAAAGAAGAGAAACAGGGAGACCAGTTAGGAGACTGTCACAGTGCTCCAAATAAGAGATGTTTATGGCCTAGGTTAGGTTGGAAGTTTGGAGCAAGTGAAAAGTGGTTGAATTCAGGTTGTGTTTTGAGGGTGTAGCTATCAAGACCTGCAGATAGGTTAGATGTGGGGTATGAAGGAAATAGTAACAAGGAGACAAGTCGTTGATGATTATGTGTGCAACTGGGTGCTATCATTTAGAAGAAGGGGGCTGATGGGAGGAGAAGCTTTTGAGGGAATATATCAGGACTTTGGTTTGTTATCTTGGATGCCCTTTAGGTATCTAAGCGTCTGGATGGTGCTCAGACTGTACTTTCTATCCAAAGGTATCTAAAGCCACTTTAGATGCAAAATGTTTAAAGCTGACCTTTGCTGCTGCCAAAATAGTAGCCACTGTGGGCAGTCTGCAAGACGGCATCTTAGGTTTTTGAGGAAGAAATTAGAATACACAAAGGGGGAAATAAGTGTATAATTACATAATGTAGATTTCATATTTAATTTTATGGGAAAAGCAATAATTAGTTGGCTTTTGGTTTTAAATGGAAATAGCCACTCATTGGGAAATAATTACTCTAATTTCAATTTATTTTACTTTAAGTCATTCTGTGCTGAAAGCAGTTACCAAAAAAGGTCTCCAGAATGGAAGGAGTGCCAAGTCAGAGGTATATAACATGTTTTAATTCTCTCAGAAGAATTTCTCTTTAATGGCTTGTTTTTCTTTCCTTCTTAAAAGAAAATTATCAAGGTACTTTCTGCCATCTTAAAACTAAGTTTTTAGTCAAATGAAATGGCTTTTCTGTTTTTGAAAATGTTGTGTGATGCTTTAATTTAGCTTCCCAGAAATGCAGATTGAAGACCTTTTATTAACTTAAAATATCTTAATTTCTAATGAAGATCAAACCCTCCTAATTTACCTGTAACTTAAATGGCATATTTATCATTTCTCTCTCAGTACCAGTGGATAACTTCTCCATCGGTGAAGGAACCATCCAAAGCTTCTAGACGGAAAAAGAGAACTATAATTTTGGAAAGTGGTCGAAAAGGAAAAGCTACTATTAGAATTGGTAACTCTTTTTTTCTTTTCTTTTTTTTTTTTTTGCGGTACGCAGGCCTCTCACTGTTGTGGAGCACAGGCTCCGGACGCGCAGGCTCAGCGGCCATGGCTCACGGGCCCAGCAGCTCCGCGGCATGTGGGATCCTCCCGGACCGGGGCACGAACCCGTGTCCCCTGCATCGGCAGGCGGACTGTCAACCACTGCGCCACCATGGAAGCCCTCTTTCTTTTTTTTAATGCTACTAGAACTTATACCCCTTATATTTTCTGGTGTGCTAAAATTAAAACAGCTTTAACGGTTATTCCTTAACGGTTAATTACTTCCTTAACGGTGAGCTGTTAATATTATTTGTGGTTCTTATGGAACGTACCTAGGATGTTCCTGACACATAGTGTTTAATATTTATTAGATATTAATTTTAATATGATAAAGCTCTTGAAGTGACAAAATCCATATCCAGATTCGAGGTCACCTTTTCTCCCTTCCATGTGGGGTCCAGGCCTTAGGAAAGAGGGAAGCATGTGATGTGTCTGTTGACAACCCCAAAATAAAATAAAGTAGGCAGAGCCCTTGGCACTTTATAGGTATGAATACCTTTTATTGTCATCAGAACCCTGTGAACAGACAGTGTTTTACCGCAGTGCAGACAGGTTAGGGTCAGGTGCAGCGGGGAAGTGGGATCAGGCAGGATAAGAACATGGGGAGATTAGTGGGGAGGGCTGTTTCCAGAGCCTTTACTAAGGAAACAACAAAAATCACAGATGATAATGACTGTTTTTTCAAAATGCAGGAATCAGTGGAAAAACTAGAAATGATCATGTTCAGAATTGTCATCAGTTGTGTCTTAGTAGAAGTCAGTTACTTTCCCATAAGCCAGAAATAACACTGAAAAACAAGGAAAGATCCCATTTGCAATAGTCACAAAAATTAGTAAATATCTAGAAGCCAGTTCAGTGTTCTCCTGAAAAAGTTAGTGCAAAAGGATAGATGAAACATTTTAAACATATATGTTAACATTAATAAAATGTAATGTTAACATACGATCTATTAACGTATAAAGCCACGGGCAGAGGGAAACAGAGATCGGAGGAAAAGTCCAGGAACAGGTCCTTGTTTACTTGAGAATTCTTTTTTAACTTAGACAATTTTACAGTCTAACTTGACTTTTTGTCTAATTGATTGATTGAAGCATTGATAATTCATTTAAACAGAAATTAGATATTTGCATCATAGCATACACAAATTCTAGTCAGTCGAAAAGATGCAAAGGCAACTAAATGCAAGAAGCAAATATAAAATACAGGAGAGAATTTCTGTGTAGGGAGTACAGAAGCCTTCCTAAGTAAGCCATAAAACTCAGAAGCCATAAAGTAAAAGATATTTAATTCCATGAAAATTTAAAACTTTTCTACAGTTCAAGACGTAAACAAAACAAAATGACAGACACCAAAGTTGGGTAGTGTATTAACATATAAAGGTTACTGTTGATATAGAGAAGAACCCACAAATAAATGAAAAAGGATAAGCAAATTTTAAAAAGGCAGGGGGTGGTTTCTACCTGTATGAGCAAACAACTTGGAAGAAACACAGCTGGCTACTAGACAGTTGAAGAGGGGCCAATTTCTTTAGGAAATGCAGATTAAAACCATGGGATTTTCTTCCCCTCTGATGGGCAGAAATTCTAAAGACTGATAACATCTGGTGTAGACGAGGGAACAAACACACTTTGCCTATGTTAAGTATAATAAATGTGTTCAATTTTGGAGTGAGGTTTGCAGCGTCCATCAAAGTTCAAAACTCTCTTGCTCTTTGACCAAAGACTTTTACTTCTAGGCACCTGCCCTCTGCCAGTACTCTGCCTTGCACAGAAGTGTGCATAAAATCAGGCACCCGCAAGTCCAATGAGGGATACTTACATAATGGGGAAAATCTAGAGACAACCCGGATGTCCTTCAGGAGGGGTCTGATGAAGGAAATTAGGATCCATCCGTGGTATGGAGTAATGTGTGTGTGGAGAACGGGGAAGGCCTGTGAGCAAACTGGGAAGATGACCTGATACGTCATGAGGTCAAAAGGAAAAAGAGCAGGTGTAGAAAAGGACATTTCTATGATTCCACTTAGAAACCTACAGTGTTTGTATTTGTAAATACTATGTATATATGTACATACGGAAACACGCATATATACACGTATACACATTTGTGTATCTGATCCTGAGAATGCACAAAAAACTGTTATTGGCAACCACCTCTATGGAAGGGAATAGATCTTTATATTTTTACTCTAGTTTTCCTAATCGTGTGCAAATTTAGAGTTAATTTTTTATTTAAAAGTTAGGCAGTCAGGAGAGGCCTAGTGACTGTTTTGTGGGCTTCTCTCACCTCAGGATGCACTCTTCGCGCCCTTCTTGTTTCTGGTTTGTCTTTTGGAGCAGACACCACTGAAACGAGCGTCTTGTCATCGCTTGCCAGCTGCCTGCGGTTTTCTTGCGCCCTACTAACCGTCACCACCTTTGTGAGATGCTGTTTCATGCTGAGGTGGTGCCTTTCCCCTCACACACACCCATCTGGTACCTTGGGAAGTCCAGGGGTTTCTCAGTGGGCATTCTAGAATACTCATCCCAGAGATGCAGTGGGTTTTTCAGCCACATGCATTTGGGGAAAACTCTGTTCCTGTATGAATTATCCTCTTGGGAGTTCACGATTCACCAGAGCTTTTGAGACGCTCTAGGAAGTTGAGTCCAGAAACCTGTGTAGCCCTGTTAATTCAGGATTTCCTAAATTTCTGTGACTGACTGTGGCACCACTTTTCCTGTCACAACCATCCTTATCAGCTTCCGTCCTAGACTCCCTGGGGAGTGCTGCTCAGACTCTGTCCTGGAAGCTTTGTAGTCCCAGGATTACCTGCTGCTTCTACACCCACCCGGCCCCCTGCTAGCGCTCTGTCAGCCTGGCACCTTCTCCGTGCCCCCAACACATTCGGCCACAGGCCCTGCCCCTGCTGTGGGATTTAGTGATAACTCCTGGGAGCGGTGGCCCAGCACAGCCCACGGCAGTGCTCGGTGTGGCTCACAGGGCCTAAAACACACAATTTGAGCCCTTACTGGAACATGGGAAGATGATTTAAATCCAGATGTCTTATTTCATAGTCCCCGTGTCTCTGAAAGTGGGAGAAACAGACTGGGAGGGCCGTATGTTTCAAGCAAAAGGGAGACTGTTTCTCTGTGGAAGTAAAAAACGGGTCCTCACAGTTAACAGGTAACGTAGGGGGTTTGTGCTGAGTCTGTCATGTTGGGCCTGTTATACTCATTTATATGACCGTTGGGTCCTTATTGGCATTTTCACTTACTGCCCATGCTTGAAACTCCCCAGTGTCCCTGTCTTGATCACGAGCCCTAATTCTGTTGACCTAGAAAGTTCTTTGTGGGAACTTTCTAGCAGGCCTCTCCCCCAGTGTCCCCACCCTCCAGCCCCTGTGTCCTAGTGCTTTTTCTACAACGCAGAACTCCTTGTTGTGCAGACCTGATTGCTCCTCGTGCTCCAGGATCCGATGGATCCAGTTCCCAGGAGAGCGTGTCTGCAGGGCCCTCTGCGGTCTGCAGTCCTGCCCCCAGCCAGGCACCCAGCACCCCAGGTGCTGCAGAGAACTTGCTGCGGTCCCCCGTGCCTTGGCAGAGACAGCTGTCTGCCAGGTGCCTTTCCTTCGTCTCCCCCTGTCCTGACCCTTCCCACCTCCCTTCCGCTGAAACCTTCAACCTTCCCTTGGGCAGAGGTACTTGCTCAGCTCTGTGCTTCCACAGCGCTTATCCTGTGGAATCTGAATTCCCTCCACAGCCGTCTTGCTAGGTTGGGAGCAGCTGATTCCCCTTCATCTTTTTCTTCCTTCCCTCAGCCCCACAGCAGGGACACTCTCAGGCACCGTGCAAATTTAATCTTCAATTTCTAGTTGTTATGACATTGTTGCTGTCAGGATACCACCTAAGTTCACAGTAGGATGGGTAAATGTGTGGGGGACGACTGTAAATACAGATTCTTTGTAAATCCAGGTTCTTAATTCTTCCCCCTTTTAATATTTTTTCCCCTTAAATCACGTGTCCTTCTTGCTGCTCCAGCTCTATAATTGGACTGTCACCTGGGGAGCCTGAGGCAGCAGAATATCAAAGAGGGTAGACACTACATTTTTAATGTCAGTGTCAACCAGGATACCTACTACCTGTGCAAAGGGGGGCCCGGAATTCGGGCTCAAAGCCTGTTACCAGATACTTGGTTTCCCTGCTTGCGTCTCTTCTGTCTGTCGACGTGCACTTGACTCCTATTAACTTTAACAGGAATTATCTGTGTGCCATGAGGGCTGAGCATAGCTTTTAATGGGGGCTTCCTCACACTGCTTTTCTTTGCTGTTTACTTTTAATGAATCCCACCCTGTAGAAGTGGAAGAATAAAATAGGATGTGCTTGAGAAAATGGAGAGAGTTATGACATATTTTCCTTGTAATCCAGAATAGCATGTCAGCTCTTCTTCTGTTTGTCTCCTTTGGTTGTCAGCAGAAGATAATTTTGGCTTGCTCACTCTCCAAATCAGAAACTGAAGTCCAATACTAACGTATCCTAGATGAAACTTGACCCATTCATTTTTGAGAGTCTGTATGATCCCTGTGCAAGGTGCGGAGAATGACAAGACAACTCTGTTGACTTCAATCGATATTTACATAGCATTGAATGTGTTCCAGATGCTGTTCTAAATTCTATCAGTTATCTACTTTTGCATCATAGAACACTTCAAGACTGTGACTGAAAACCACAGCCATTTCTTTTGCTCAGGATTCTTTTCAGTCAGCAGGTGGGGCTGGGCTCAGTGGGGTGGTTTCTTCTGCTGGTCTCATCTGAGATCACTTATTCAACCAAAGTCATCTGGTGATCCACCTAGAGTCTAAATGGCCCCCCTCATCTGTCTGGCAGCTGGTGCTGGCTGTGGGCTGGGCCTGTTATTTCCAGCAGGCTAGCTCGGGCTTGCTTCCATGGCAGTGATGTTTTAAGAGGGCAGGTATAGAAGCCTCATGCCCCTTGAGGCCTCAGCTTGGAAGTTGCACAGCATCACTCTTGTTGCAGTCTCTTGGTCAAAGCAAGTCCACAAGGCCAGCCCAGATTCAAAAGGTGTGGAGCACTAGACCCCACCTCTTGCTGGGAGGGCTGCAGAGAATTTGTGGCCATTTAGTCCTCACATCAGAGAGGCACAACAGAGAGATTTAGTAACTTGTTCAAGGTCACACAGCTTGGGACAATACAGTGTTTTAAGTGCTTTGAAAGCTGCTGCTCATTATTTTTAAATCTTAGCGCCACTATTCGGACCAACTTATTTTTTTTCTCTGCAGCCTTGTAGAGAAAGGGTCATTCACATTGCTGGGTGGCTGCCATGGGTTGAAAGCTTCATCTATGTTGTACCACTGAACTGTCATAACTAGTATGAAATGGAGATATTATTATTATTGCTAATATTCAGATGAGGAAACTGAGGCTCTTGGAAATTAAGTATGAGTCGTATAAGAGAATGTTAACTCACTGTTCCATATGCAAGAGTGATCTCCCTAAGTAAATGATAAATGTGCTGGCACAGATCTTTTTTTTTAATCTCTTGTTTGCATCTGGAAAATGGTTTTTAAAACTTTTCTGTTGCTTTGTTAATGGCAGTTGCACATTGCAGAAAAATAGCTGGAAGAAAAAACATGTTTTTCAGATGTCCAGTGCAGGCCCAGGATAGAAGCAAGATGAATATTCCATTCCGCATTGGCAACACCAAAGGAGATGATGCTTTAGAAAAAGGATTTCTCGACAAAGCTCTTGAACTCAGTATGATCTCCCTGAAAGGGCATAGGTGGTGAGTACGTGTCCCATCCAGAAGCTTGTCAGAGACTTGGTTTAGTTTTCAGACGCTGAAGGAGACACATCTAGGAGCCTGCCCATCCTGGAGTAGCAGTTATTGTAACTAGCTGGGAAAGACCGTTTGTTACGGGGGTGCTCCTGCTGCTGCTTACAGGCCCCTTAGCACGATTCCACGGCCAATAGCATGGGGGGGCGCACCTTCTAGGAGCTTTGGTCAAAATTTCCTTTGAAAATCTCTGCTCTGACAGCACAAAGGGTGCCATCCCCTCTCTAGTGCAGCTGGCACAAGCCTGTTCAGTGTAAGAACAGACACTGTTGCTCCCCTGAACATCAGAGAGAGTAGTTAATTCTGTGAGCTCCATGGAAGATGTATGTTTTCACGCTTGAGAATAGCTGCCCACTCCCTGCCCCCTGCACAGCAGGCTCATTGAAGAGTTGAGCTAACCTAGGTTACCTGTGAGCATGACGGTCCTTCACTGCCATTGGAAAGGAATTTTCTAATGACTGAGCTGTGTGACGCTCCTGGCCACCTGCAGGGGCTTTCAGGTGGGAGGTTGGACACGACGGCCTCAGGTGCCGTGACTCTCGCAGGAGCTGGTGATGGGAAGGAGGGTCATCCTGATGCTCAACCAGATGCTTCTGTTCTTAATGGCTGCATCGTTGGTTCTTCTGGGTCTGTGGGAGGCATTCAGGCCTCTCTGTATAATGCTGTCACCATCGAAGATGTCAGAAGCTGGCAGCCTTCATGAAGCATTTTTTGGAGATGCACCAGCTATGAGCACATCCTAACTAATATACACTCTGCCCTTGAACAGTGTACAAAATTGAAAGTCACCTGGGCATGGCTAAAAAACACAGTATTTTTTTTGAATGAACATACTTATGATAGATTTTCTTCTTTTTTCAGAGAACAGAAAAGCATCCACAGCTATCCCAAGCTGTTGAAACTTAACCTTAATTCTGACTTGAACTGGAAGCTTTTAAAAAGTCTTCTCTTACTTTTCTACCAAATTCCAGCTACTGTTGTCTTTGCTGCTACTTTTTCTGCCTAGATCTCATATTCAAAGCTGCCTATGGGTTTAATTATATGCCAGTTGCAGGCTATTATTTTTAGAGAAACACAGACACACAGCATGGAGGGTGGGTGGGGCCCTCTAGGTGCTGAATTTTGATCCTTTGCAAGATGACAGCAGTGGGGTCTTCTGGATTCTTTCTTTATACGGTTGTTCTCATAAAGCGATAGAAGTGACTTACTATATGTTTATATAGCAAGGTCTGTTTTTACTACCAAATAGTTTATATATCTATGCATTTATATCTCTGTGCCTTTATATTTCTAATAATACAGTTCTTGTTGGTATATGTTGAGACTTTGAGAATTTGTTAGGATCCTTGACCTTGTGCATTAGAGTGTTAGGTTCTCAACAGTCATGTGCCTCCCCTTCCCCCTCCCCTCTCCCTTTTTAAGCTGCTTCACAAGATTTGGAAGCTCCCTGATTCACTTTTCCTTTCCTTTCAGTGGGTAGAAGATCAGTTGGTTGGTTGGTTGGTTGGTTTTGTTTTTCAGTTATGCTGTTAAACTAAAAATCTGTGTTAAATTCCCTTACTGTTGCTTCACGTGATCGTTCTCCTTCTGGTGTTTGACCAGTGATGCCGAAGAAGGAAGATCTTTGCTGAATAGTCTTTTCCCCTATTGTTCATCCATTGTCAGTGTTTTATGTTGACCGTGTGAAGGACATTAAAGTCCTAAAACATCTAAACCTTTGTCAATGAATTTCTTTACATGCTTTTTAGATGGATTGTTCTTTTAAAAACTTTATGCTGGGAAAACTTGAGTCTAAAAATAGCATCTGTGAAGGGTATTTTTTTCAGAACCGTGTAAGACTTGAGTCCTGTACCTCCATGTTTTTAATGATTCAGCGTACTGGTAGCTTTCCGTTGGCTTTTGGAATGGACATTATCAACAAACCACCTTACAACACAGCTCACGATATAAAGTTGTATGAACTTTGTCCCACTTAGGCTGGAAACATGCCACTAGGACAGTTTTGAGCCATCTTTGTGTTTCGCTGGATTGTGTAATGAGGACTACACTTATCTTTTGTCCCAGCTCTGCACCAATTAGTTGGGTTAGTTGGGTTTCCTGCTTAGGGCTAAACCTTGCCAGTCATGGTTCTCTCATCTGTAAAAAGGAGGATTGAAATAACTCCCCCACTTATCTCAGGGATGTTTGAAGAGCTTAAAACAAGGGCTCAGTGCAGGATGTGACTGTTTAAACACAGTAAATGTTTCAACAGCAAAAGCCGGCCAGTCCATGGACGCCATCCAAGTGTTCAGATATAATAGTGCTCAGAGTCTATTTTGCCTACTTCCTCATCCATTCGTATGATGGTTCCAAGTCCCTGTGGTTTGTACCGGCCCCAAATCTCTTGAATCTCCACTTATTTCCATTCCCATTGCCACAGCCAGCTCTGTCAGCCCTCAGTGGATCATTTCAGCAGCCTCATCTGCCCCCACCTGCCCCTACCAGCACAGCCAGTTGGACCATCACTTCCCCTTCATGCTCCTCCTTGGTTCATTAAAATCCCAGACTTCTGAGCCCAACGGTCACAGCTTTGTGGTGTCTGGTCTGGCTTCTTCTTTCTTGTGTTTCTGGTTCTTGGAATGTGGCGAGCATATATGCCTGTGCTACGTTGGGTAAGCCTGGAGTTTCTGCCCCACCCTCAGCAAGACTGATGTTCCTTCAAGACGCCTGCCAACCTCCTGAGCTTCTTTGTGGCTCCTGCATTGGAAGGATGCGCTTTTCCTTTGTTCTTATAAGCGTGACCCTTTTATCCCATCACAGCACCTCCATTCTGTGTTTTCCTGTGCCGAGGGTGTCTGCTTACGTGCCTTCCCCATCGGAGCAAGGAACAAGCCCTGTTTCTCCACCTCCATCACCTGGCATCCTGCCTTGCCCTTAGGAGGTGCTCAACGACTATGTGTTTAATGAATGGAAAGGCAGGGCTTCCTGAATTTTGCAAACAGCCTGCAGTAAAGGCAGAGGTACAATCTCACATACGTGGATGTTTTAATTTTTCAAAAGCTTACTATATAATTTCATTTTTAACTAAAATTTAAAATCTTGGAGGGCTCCCAGACTCTTCTTTACATATGTGTGAAAGTGTTTGGAAAACGGCGAGCAACTGCATTCATACCAGGACAAAGGGTAGTCACTGTTGTCTGGAGCACAGATCGGTGGAAGATACTCATTGAACGAAAACCTTGACCTTTGAATGTCTCCAGTGAGTGAATGGACGCCAGTCTGCTGACCACGTGGAGAGTGGGGAAGGGGAGATAAGGATGCAGGCCCCGGGTCTACAGGCTGCGGGAGCCACAACTGGCTAGTCTTTAAGGTTAAAAGCAAAGTGGACAGACAGGTGTCTTTCAGGCCCTGGGAAATCTGTGTAAGCCTTGGTGGCCTCATGTTCCTTCAGATCCTCCGGAGTGTCCTCCTTCTTCTCCCAAACTGTTTTTGTTTATTTTTCTCTTTCAAAATTTGACAACACATAACCATGTTAATACCACCTAAGTGAGAAAAAACAGATTTGTTCCCACATTGCTTATGTTTACCTGCACACACTGCTTTATCCCCAGCACTGTGGCTCTGTTCTTTGCCTGCACAAGAAACAAAATTGTTCTGTTCGGCGCTAGTCTATGTTTATCTAAACATCTAATGCTGTCTCATCACAACTTAGCAGATGCTGGAAGGTTTGGCCAGCCCTTAGGTGGAGTATGTGATGTAACAAATAATTAGTCCCTTTTCTCCCCTTTAGAGCTTAAGGAGCCACTAAGACCCTGTAAAATGGACAAGACCCATTGATAGATGTCCAGCTCTGCCTAAGGCCCTTGCAGGTCTGGCCTTGTATCACTCTGGGATTAATGTTTGTTGTATTGTGTTCTTTGGATGGAAAATAAAATGAGGAAGAATTTTCTCACATTTGATCCGAATGAACATAATTAAAAAGTGAAATGCTACTGCGTCTGCAAAGAAATCAATCACTTTAATTGGGAAGAAGATTCCCTGCCTCTGTTAGTAATGGGGCTCTTGGTAATTTAGAATCAGAATCCATGACAGCTTGTGATGAATTGGCTCCTTTTGGGCTAAAGAAGGTAAGAAGTTCTAATTACCCCTGGATTATTCCAGAGTGGGTGGAAAAGCTTGATCAAAGAGATATTGGGAGAGATCTAGAAAAGCTAGCAGTGAGCAAAGATTCATTGAATTTCTTTTTAAGAATCTACAGAATAAAATAGTTCGTTTGTTGTGACAAAAACAAGAGCCTGTGCTATTTGAAATCCCAGAGCAAATTGGATTTTCTAAGAAAATAGGGAACTGGGCATATGAGAAAAAATTTACATACCCAGAAGTCCTATAGTTAGGTTATAGAAATTGGCCTTGCTTCCTTGTTAGCACACGAGAATACTGACAGCCTTGTGCCTCACTTGGGGAAAAGTATGGAATTCATCCTTTGAGTGTTGAAATGTATAAGTAATTGGCACTAAGTTGAAGGCAGTCCAAAATGTTTGATTCAAATGAAAGCATAATTTAAGTTAGTAGAAATGTACTCAGGGTCCTAATGAATGAATCTACTGACCCAATCCCTTTTGGTATCCTAGCCTTTGTTTCTCTTCAGATTGCCAACAATACCTGAAGAATAGGCTGGATTTTAGGTTGATGTGTTTTATTTTGAATTGTGTGTGTTGATTTTTATATATCTATATAGTTATAGATATAATTTCAAACTTAAAGGAAAGTTGCAAGATTAGTACAAAGAACTCTTGTATATGCTTTACCTAGATTCACCAACTATTAATATTTAGCTTTATTTGCTTTGGCAATCACTGTCTTTCCATATATACATGTTTTTTTCTCCTGAACCCCTTAAGGGTAAGGACACATTTTGCCCTTTTCCCTGGAAATAGTGATTACTTCCTAAGCGAAACAACATTTTCTTACCAAACCACAGCACAGTAGTCTAAGTCAGAAATTTAACATTGATACTGTTGACTGATGTACCATCCATATTCAAATTTTGCCAGTTATTCCAGTAACATCCTTAATGGCTAAATTTTTCAGGCCAGGAACCAGTCTACAATCATGCATTGCACTTAGTTCTCATGTCACTTTGGTCTAAGTATGAAATAATTCTTCAGCCTCTTTGTTCCTCATATTATGAGA